>NC_092874.1:463370455-463686527 GCF_028372415.1 Notamacropus eugenii
CTCACAACACTGCAGGGCAGGTGTTATTATCATTCCCATTTTACAGTTGAGGAAACTGATACAAGCAGTTTAAGTGACTTCACATAACTACTAAATATCTAAGGTCACATTTGAACTCATTTCTACTTGACTGTGGGTCCAGTGTTCAATCCCCTGCCTCACCAGCTGCTTCTTTCTGAATTAAAATATCTCTAGAGAGGGCACATAGGAGAACATTGTCATTAATGAGAGGACGAGGACTGTTTCCACCCAACTCTGCTAGTGTACAGCAAGCCATGTTTTCCCTTCAAGGAGTTCCTGAGACAGTCATTACTTAATGACAGGAACTCCAATGTCCTCAATCTTTATTCTTCTAAATATCATTTGGGCCTCTTGTTTAGATTGTGATCTCCTTGAGGTTAGGGACAGCCTTTTGCGTCTTTCTGTATCCCTAGTACTTAGTACAGTGCTTAGCACACCGTAGGCACTTAATAAATGTTTGTTGATTACTTGATTGACCATCTCCTCTGTTCTGAAACTCTCTTCTCCATGGTTTCTATGATACTGAACTCTCTGGTTCTTTCCCTTCTTTTCTAACTATTCCTCTGGAATTTGGCTATAATATTCCTGGGAATTTTCATTTTGGGATCTTTTTGAGGAGGCGATTGGTGAATTCTTTAATTCCTATTTTACCCTCTGGTTCTAGGATATCAGGGCTGTTTTCCTTGATAATTTCTTGAAAGATGAGCTCTTTTTTAATGATGGTTTTCAAGTAGTCCCATAATTTTAAAATGATCTCTCCTTGGTTCATTTTAACAAATATTTATTAAGGATCCTCTGTAAGTCATAGACCCTGCTAAGTTCTGGGTATATGAAGATTGCCCTGAAACAGTCCTTGTCTTGAAGGGGGTAAGAGTGACCATTCTGAGGTAGGAGTTATTCCCAAGCCTTTCTCACTCCAGGCCCAAGACTTTACTGCACTGCAATTTACTCATTCAACAAGCATTTATTAAATGATTTCTGTATGACTTAGGGAGAGTGTGTTGACCTTGGTTGGCTTTAGGAAGACCTGAGTTCAAGCCTTGCCTTTGACATGTCCTTGTTATGTGTTCTGTGGCAAATCACTTAAACCTCTCAGCAACTGAAGCAAGTCTCTGTCTCTAAGTTGCTGAGAAAGCATTCACCTGCATTGGTGAAAAGCCTTTCCCCATCTGGGAATTCCTTATACCACTGATATCACAGCTAGCTCCATCCTAAGCAGTGTGAGGAACTACTAGTTATATGAAAAACATCTGCCTGGTTGAAGTTTCTTTTGTATTATATCTCTCCCCGCCAAATTTTTCTGAGGTCTCCCATCTCTCCTCACCCTCTTCCTGTAAACATTCTCTAAATGTTGGTGTAATTTGCCCAAGTATCTATTTGTTGTGACAGATGGAACTGTGGTAAAAATGCTTGCAGGATCTTAGCATCCTTTCTAGAGCTGTGGGGTGTGTGTGTGTGTGTGTGTGTGTGTGTGTGTATGTGTGTAAGAGAAAGAGAGAGGGAGAAACAGAGAGAAAGACACAGAGAGAGATAGAGACAGAGATTCAGAGGGAGAGGTTCTCCATATGGTGTACGTTATATTGCACATTTCCAAAGAGTACAGTGATTGATACTGTTCAAGTTTTGCAAGAGTGAATCATATCATAATCAGCAAGAGATGTAATAATTGGGTAGTTGAGATTTTGTATTTTAAAACACATTCCTACACAATTACTCTCCCATTAGGTACATACAAAAAACCTGGGTTAGAAATCATGATTGGGATCACATAAATGCTAAGTGCCTGAGTCGGAAATGAAAATTGTGATGTAAGTTGAAATTTGCTATTTGACTAAATTGACAAAACAGTAAAATTCCAATTGATCTACTTCCCAATGACTTGTGCTTTTTCAATTTTTCTTAACTAAAACTATGCTTTAAGAATTGTAGTTCCATATACATGTTGTAGATCTGCCATCTGTATTTAAATGCTTCCATTCCAATAAATGTTTTAAAATTTCCACCCAACATGTGATCAATCAACTTTTTCTTGAAGACTTCTGGTGAGGAGAAACTTAATGCTTTCGAGGGGATCCCATGCCACTTTGGGAGAGTTAATATTGTTAGTAAGTTTTTCCTTATATTATACCTAAATATGCTCCAAGTTCTATCCTTCAAGGTCAGACACAAGTCTTGTCCTTAGCGCAGCTAGATGGAGGAGCGGATAGAGTATGGAGTCTTAAGGAAGACCTGAATTAAAATTTGGACAGATGTTGATCATCTGTATGATTCTAGGTAAGCTATTTGTCTTTTTGCCTCAACTTCTGCATTTTTAAAATGGGGATAATAGTATCACCTACCTCCTAGGGTTGTTGTAAGAATCAAACAAGACAACAACTGTTAAGTACTCAGTACACAGTAGGACCTAAATAAGTGTTAGCTGTTATTATTGTGGTTATTTCACATCATAGACTCTCAGACATTTGAAAATAGCTATCGAGTCCCAACTGAGTTTACTCTTCTCCAGGTTGGTGACCCCCAGGTGCTTTACTTGGTCCTCATACAACATGGGCTCAGGCTCTCCACCATTTTGGGTGCCATCCTCTATATATGCTTTGTCAGAAATTGAAATCAAGCTTCTTTTTCTTTAAAAAAATGGGACAACCTTTGTGTCCAGTCTTGAAACTCTTTTTTCTCTTTTCATAATCTTTTAATGATTTCATGTTTATCTTCTGAAAGTTTTGCCTTCAGTTGGCAGCAGTTAATGGAAAAAAAACCCACTTGTGCTCCTAAGGTCCTCAGTTTCTGACTTAAAACTTCATAATCTTATAAATAACACTTTAAAGTTTGTTTCTTTCATTATCATTTGTATGTATTATCCCATGAATCATGAGGAACAGGTGTTCAGTTGTTTCAGTTGTGTCCTGTTCTTCTTGACCTCATTGGGGGTTTTCTTGGCAAAGATTCTGGAGTGATTTGCCATTTCCTTCTCCAGCTCATTTTTCTGATGATAAAGCTGAGGTAAAGTGGTGTAAGTGACTTGTTTAGGGTCACACAACTAGTAAATGTCTGAGGCTGGATTTGAATTCAGGTCTTCTTGGCTCTATCCACTGCACAAATAACTGCTACAGCTGCAGTTAGTCATAAGACTTGACAGTTCTAGGAATATTCCCCATTTTGGGAAATTCCTGGAGATATGTACCTCAGAAAGAGAGTCCTTGATCTATTGCCAGGCTACTAACTAACTGCCTGATTTCAGCAGGAAATCACCAACAGTGTTAGGCATGCATGGGGCAGGCACTGTATAGAAGAGTTCTTGCTCTTGGGGTGTGCTACTCTCCTCTTCTTCTGACCTTTCCTTGGTGATCTCTGGTCTGACTTGTGAATGACAAGCAAGGTTCTCAGTCTTTTGTTATTTTCAGTAGTAGTTCTTGGGTTCAGGTTCCCTGGAGAACTAATTCAAAATGATCATTATTTTGAAAATGATTGACTGTGGTAAATTCTCTTTCCTCTAACATAATAACAACAGCTTGCATGTATGTGGTGGAGGGGTTTGGAGACTGATCTCACCCCTGCCACAGTCTGATTGATTGTCATGTGAATTCATAAGGGCTGCTGCCCATTGGCTGGATCAAGATTGGCCCCATTCCTAGTGACCTTTAAAAAGCTAAGTATGCCAATATTGGAGACATAGTTAAGGCAAGGAGCAGTTTTGTGAAATGTGATCCATGTGTCTCTAGAAGAGATGAGAGGTAAGAGGATTTTTTCTCTTCTCAATTTATTGGACATGGCATCTCACAATGGAGCCAGTTACCTGGGAGGAGACCCTGTATCCAGGAGAGAGCAGAGAGAGATAGAGTTGGAGTAGGAAGCAGTTTCAAGGAGAGTGACCCCTGGGCAGTTGGAGTGTGAATTGAAGGGAAATTGGGAGGTGAGCTGTGCCCAGAGAGCTCATAGATTCTGAGTTTAGGAAGGATCAGAGTGAGGATATCATAAGAAGAGAAAGATCAGTGGGTCCAGGCAGTACCAGGAGCATGAGGCCACATGTGTGCACTCACTACCAGTATACTATTTCCATGTGTGCTCTGTATATTTTGTGGGACAATGTGACTCCAGTGTTCATGGGAGGATATTTTATGGTTCCTCTTCTTATGAGCCATCTTAGTAAATGTGTTAGAGCTAATTTTGTCTACTGATTGATTCTAATGGGTAAGCTCTGGCTTTACGATGCCCACTCATGGAGCACCCTTTGAACAGAGGAGTAGTTACTCTGCTAGGTACCCATCCTTCAAACCCATGAGTGCTGAGTTGGGGGCGGGGAAGGGGAGTAGTTCCAGAGAGAGTTACAACATCTGTATAATACTTTACAAAATACTTGAGGACTCACATGTTCTTTCTAACAACATTGTGAGATAGGTATTCATTCATTTATTGGATAAACTTTGATTAAGTAGTACTTACTACGTGCAAGTAATTGCACTGACTATGTGCCAGCAGTAGAGACACAAAAGCAAAACAGACTTTAATGAGCTTATGATCTACTGGGAGGTTATAACCTTTATACAGATAAATGAATAAAAAGAATATGCAAAGTAATTACAGGGGAATATGGCACTAACAATGACGTCTCTTCAACTTGTTCTTGGACCGAGTCTTAAAGGAAACTGGAGATTCCAAGAAGTAGGGGTGATGGGGAGTTTATTCCAGGAACAGGGGCCAGAATGTCATGCACTGTGTGGGGAAGAGCAAACAGGCCAATTTGAATGGAAGATCAATTACCTGATGGGCAGCAGCAAAGTAAAATCAGTTTAGAAAGTTAGTGGAGGCAGGCTGGGAAGAAACAGAAATACCGAGCTGAGGAGGCGGGGCTTTGTCTTGGGGGCAAGAGGAAGCGCTGACACTACTCAGACAGGGCAACCATGATATGGTCAGGCCTGTGCTTTAGGAATATCTCTACGGCAACCTGGGTATGACAGATTAGAGAGGGGGAGAGGTTAGAGGTTGGGAGACTGAGGGCTTGACCTAACTGTGAGCGCATAGCAAGGGATAGACTCCAGAACTATTATGAAGGCAGAATTGATAACACTTGGCAACTGATTGGACGTATGCGATGGGGGGAGGGGGGGATTCCGCTACCTTGAACAGAAATTGGGAAGAAGGGAGGCGATGATGATTCCCTTCTCACTTTTAAAAAAACATAATTTAATGAAGGTTCAAGTAGTAAAAGAACTTATCTAAGGTCACATGGTTAGTGAACTTCCATAGCAGAGATGGGAAACCTATGGCATTGGGGCCTTCTAGGTCCTTGGGTGCAGCCTTTTGATCAAGCCCAAGTTTAACAGAATAAATCCTTTTATTGAGGGAATTTGTTCTGTGAAGTTTGGATTCAGTCAAAAGGCTGTACTTAAGGACTTTGAAGGGCACATGTAGCCTTGAGGCCACAGGTTCTCCCCTGCTGGTCTAAAGAATGAGAGATGTTAGACCAGTGGTCTCTGAGGTCCCTACCAGCTCTAAATCTCTGATCCTGTAGAGACACTAGTCAAACTCTACTACTTCTCATGGTAAATCTCCCTTAACGGAATTTTTAGCTTCATTAGTACATTGAGAAGGGATGTATAAAGAGATCAGCTTGAAGCATTGTCATATCCCATTGTCAAAGGAATCCTAAATTGTGATTTAGAGTTCAGAAGGGTTTTTTATCTATCTATCTGTCTATCTATCTGTCTATCTATCTGTCTGTCTATCTATCTATCTATCTATCTATCTATCTATCTATCTATCTATCTATCTATCTATTAGTACTTGGCATACTGATAATTCTCTATTAACTGGAATATTTGGTTAACTGGAAAGTTCCATTCCATGAGTAGACTAAAGAAGAAAAGTGGCCTTTTTTGATGATGCTGATGTTAAAGAATACCCAAGAGTCTGTTTATTGCACGACAGTGGAAAATGTTGGGGGTCATTGTGAAAAGGCTGCAAAATCTTAGGCTAAAAGAAGATGTTTTTCTCTCTTGCTAGCCCAATGAAAGCAGATTCTCACATCTGATTTCAGAAATTGTTTCTAAGTGAGAATCAGAACCAATTAAAAAATAATAGTAATAAAATAGTTTTACAGGATAATAAATGACAATCTCATCTTTTTTGACTAATTATGTTAGAAGTCTTTAATTGTTTATACTAATCTAATTAAATGCCTTTAAAACATAAGCAGTTAGGACAGACTTGTTCTTCTCAAAAAATGATTATATTCATTGGCAGAATTCAACGAGCAAATTAGCAGTTGTGGGAATTTCTCTCCTCCCAATGTTTTAACCAATTTGGTGTCAGATATTGACCTATATAAGACTTTAAGTCATTCGGGAATTGAACACAGATGGAGAGCCTTTGCTTGCGTTGTTCTAATCTGGTGGAATTCTTAATAATAAAGTAAATATCTACATAGTAATACTACTTATGGGACAGTTAGGTGGCACAATGAATGGAAGGCTGGGCATCGAGTCACAGACTCCTCTTCCTGAGTTCAAATCTGGCCTCAGACACTGACTAGCTGTGTGAGGCTGAGTAGGTCACTTTACCCTGTTTGCCTCAGTTTTCTCATCTGTAAAATGAGCTGGAGAAGGAAATGGCACACCACTCCAGTATGTTTGTCAAGAAAATCCCCAAAATGGGATCATGAAGAGCTGGATATAGCTGAAAAATGACTGAACAGTAGTAGGCTAGGAAATCTTGGATTCCAATCCTGCCCCTGAAGCTTATGAGCTATGTGACTGTTGGCAAATTATTTCACCATTCTGACTCTCAGTTTCCTTATCTGTGAAACAGGAGCAAGAGTACCTCCTTATGGGAGTAGCTGTAAGGCTCACATAAGAAAATGAATATAATGAATTGTACAAATTTGAAAAATTTTTTAGAGATATCATTTCTTATACAGGATTTCCTAAAAGTTTTAGTGTAGTGTAAAGCTTTTAAATAAATAACCTTTAAAGCTCAAAACTGCCCTAAGACTTTTGGGACACCTGTATGGCCTGGTCTGGAGGCCTTCTCTTTCTCTGTCAGAAGGCATTATATAAATGGCACAGTACTATAGAAATGTGTTGTTATTATCTTTGTCATCTCTTTCTTGCCAGATAGGTTAACGGCATAACAGGTGGGTGTAGAGGCTTTTATGTATAGGCTATCAACTCCTTCCTTAATAATAGGTAATGATGGGGGAAATTAAAAGTGCTTCATCTGGTATCCTGCCCCCTCTCAAGCTGGCAGAACAGATGAGTCACTGAACCGTAGAATAATCAAGGAGGCAAGATGATGTCATGGAAAAAGGACTACTTCTGGAGTTTTAGGACCTGGGGTTAAATGCCACCCTGATGCTTGCTACTTGTGTGACCTTGGGTAAATCACCTAACCACCTTGAGCCTCAGTTTCCTCATCTGTAAAATGAGAGTTTTGGACTAAGAGGTCCTGGAGGTCCCTTCCAGCTTTAAACATAGGATTGTAGAAACTTGAAGAAGCTTCAGAGAACACCAAAACCCTCCTTTAAAAATTTTTTTCACTGGTAGAAATGAGAAATAAAGGGATTTGTCCAAGGTCTCATGACTAAAAAGCAAATGGTAGACCAGAATTAGGACCCAAGTTTTCCTACTCTTAGGGCAGTTCTCATTCTGCTACGAACTGATGTCTTTGGCGGAACATTTTGTAATGGGATTTGGTGATTTTAAAATTTTAGAGTGGCATGCTTATGTAGAGCATTCCAAAAGTCTTGGTGTGGTGTTAAATGCTTCATCCCTCTCCAGGCTGTAAGGCTGACTCATTTCACAAGATTTCTCTTTCAAGCCATAGAAACCTTTTCATCCTGAAAGCTCATTTAACCCACCCCTGCACTCCTTCTCAACTTTGGAAGTATTCCTTGCTCCTGAAATCTCATCTGATTGGCTCCTCCCAGAACCACTAAGAGAAGGAGGTCCCAGGCAAAGGTGTCTTCATTTCACTCCAGGCTGTGTGACTGACTCATTTCCATATGACTTTCTCTGCCATACTCCTGCCCAGATTGCTTTCTCTGTCTGCCCCCCCCTCCATTGGAATGTGGGCTCCTTGAGGGTAGACGGTCTTTTTCTTTCAGCTTTTATTTGTTTTCCTAATGCCTGGCATATAGTAAGCATTTAATAAATGCTTGTTGACTAACTGTCTAATGGCTTAAAACTGCACTAAAACTTTTGGAATGCTATATAAATAAGCAAGTTTATTTATGTAGTGGGAATTTCTCCTCCAATTTTTTTAAGCAATTCAAATTCTGCGTCAGGTATCAGATTATAGATGGCAGAACAAGTATTTTGAGATGTGTGGAAATGGGGACAGATGGTTATCCACTTCTTATTTCAATTTAGACTTGGGATTCTGGAAGAATAAGTCAATATATACATGATAGGAATAAGCACATGTATGAGAGTCATTATGAGATTCTGCAATTATAAAATTCCATCCCAATAGCAAGATTTGATAATTGTATTCTTATAATTAGAAACAATGTGCCATCTAATTCCCCCCACACCCGGAGTTTTTCTCAAAGACATGGTTTTAATTGGTTCTGATTTCCTTTTAATTCACAAATCCATCATAAAATTGGTACCATTTCAATGTTAGATTAAACATTAAGATATAAAAACTCCTGGCTTTTTTTGGGGGGGGGGGAATAAAGGAATTTGTCCAAGGTCATGTGGCAAAGGAGCACAAGGCAGATATGGTGGATATGTTGGCAAGCAACTGATGTGCATTGGCACAGTTCTCAAGGGTGTATGAGCAACATATATTTTGAGTAAGAGGGTAGAGTGAACTGGAATGTATATCTAAACAAATTTAAGCACCTATTTCCTTTTCCTTGACTTTGTTGCAAACTGTCTCTCATGTCCTCCCCCATGAACAATTCCTTTCACCAGAGAGGAGATACAAATCATTTTGAGTTTAGTGATGCAATAAGGCATTGTACACTACATTTCTGAAGTCTAGTTTCATATCACAATTTACTTGGTATTGCAGAGTTAATATTTTTCTCATGTATTATAGCTTCTGAGATATTTTAAAATTCTTTTTTTTCAGACATTTAATAACTTTTTGCTGAAATTTTTCTTCTCTTCCCATTTTAGAAATTATAATTCTGGCAAACGTTTTTAGGTGTGGATATGTACTTCTAACCTTTGCAATAACCTTTATGAGTCTATTGTCATAAATGTTCTCCAAGCATCTACTATATCCCAGGAACTGTGCTGTAGAAAGAAAGGCAAATGACAGTCCCTGCTCTCATGAACCTCATAGTCTTATGGGGGAGACAGCACGCAAACAGGTATGTGTAAACAAGCTAGAGGTAGGATGAATTGGAGGTAACAGGCACTAGCATTAAGGTGGAATAGAAAAGTCTTCTTATGGAAGGCAGGGTTTTAGGTGAGAGTTGGAGGAAGCCAGGAGGCAGAGATGAGGAGGGAAAAAAACAAAACAAAACAAAACAGTCAGGGGGGACAGACAGCAAGTGAAAATGCCCAGAGTCAGGAGATGAAGGATCTTGTTCCCAGCTGGTATTGCTAGATCTCAGGGTATGTGGAGGTGAGTAGTGTAAAAGAAGACTGGAAGGATGAAGGAATTTGAATGCCGAACTTCTAGAAGTTTTTATATTTGCTACTAGAAGTGACAGGAAACCCTCAGAGATTTTGAATAATGGGGTTGGCATGGTTGGACTTACACTTGAGGAAGATCACTTTGACAACTGAGTGGAGAATGGATTAAAGTGAGATAGTTAGTGTTTGAGGGAGTATCTATATGTATCTTGAAGTTCCCTAGCCTGAGGGGAGGTGTTGAGGAAGGAGAAAAAGACAACGAACCAGGTACCGACCTCATTGAGTTGAAAGGGAGAGTTTTCTGGAAGTAGGTAGACAAAGTTACCAGAATTTTGGTTTTGTAATAGATGGAGATTGAAGGAACCTCAAAGGAAGAGAGGTTACTGAGGGATGAAAGTGGCAAAAAGGGGCAAGAAGTATTCCAACTGTCCTTCCACTCCCTCCCCTCCCCCACTACCAGTCAGTCCAGGGAGTGAAGTGAAATTCCAGCCAGTGCTAGAGACAATGGCCAGGGAAAATGTGACACCAGGTAGGAACCAAGTCTCTGGGCTAAAAGGTGGAAGGAGGAGGAGTGGAATGATTTAATACAAAAACAAATGTGTTACCAGTGGAGCAGAGAGCACAGTGGAAGGGGTGGGTAAGTTTAGAACGGAACTTTCAGGGCAGAGTTTGGTCGAAGTTGATAGTAAGAAAGGAGGAGGCAGTGGGGGAGGGCAAGAGTAGGGTTCGAATAACTGCTGGAGAGTCAGAATCACTGGGATGGGGAGGGTAGGACTAGCTGGGAGTTTATTAATTACTCATGGAGGAATGCATTTGGGTAGGTTATCCAATCACTGCTACCAGCAATACTCTTTAAAAGAAGGTATTTATGGACTGCACTGGTTCTATCCAACATCTTCATGATTTCTTAGATCAAAACACCCCTCCCTGCTCACCCCTCCCCTATATGAACTGTCTTATATCATAAGAATATAAAGAAGAGGGACGATCTAACTTTTGTATCTGTATTCCAGAGCTTGGCCCTGTGCTTGGCACTTAATCATTTCTTTTTCTTTCACTCATTCACTAACTTACAGAAACTTAAAAGCAGTGGGACCTGAGATGGGTCTTATTTAATAACAGTAATAGTTGTCATGTGATTGAAAAATTCAAGAGGAAGCAAAGATGCTTGGAAACCAAGGATGTAAATGTAAGTGCTTAATAAAGAATCCCAGGACTGAAGAAATGACCAAAAACAAATATATAGAATACCTAATTCAAGGTAATAACCAGAATTACTAAGAACACCAAAGCCTGCACTGACTTCAGGCAGTGAGTGACTTGAGACAGGTTGAGATGGAGTACCAGGGTAATCTGAAATGAGGAACCCTCCGAAATCAGCTATGTACAGAACTTAAGAAGACACGAGGACTTGAGACAGGTTGCCATGCAACAGCAAATCCTTCTGAGTAGTTTCTTTTTCTCAGTAAGCTGGTCACACCTTTCAGGGTTCTTTGAGGGTCTGGCTTTCCTGGATTTGGGAAACAGACAGTTGTGAAAAATCAACTTGAAAAATAGATGTGAAAGCAATTTTAAGGTTAAAAACTTTTCTGTTATTTCCACTGTTTTTTAGATATTTAGCATGTGTGTGTGTGTGTGTGTGTGTGTGTGTGTGTGTGTGTGTGTAAGAAAAATATGGATACAGGTTTTTTTTCTCCTCTTATAATTCAGTGGATTGGTTGGTGATATCATCTATGTGAGTACTCCCTCCAACAATGGAGTCAGCTATTCATCCAGACCTGCCCATCCTATACAACCCTTGTCTATGTCTTCCCATCAGTGTTGCACAATGTGGGATCCATCCGATACGCAGGGGGCTTTTCTTCTGTTCTGACAATATGTAGATATGAATGGAGCTCCCAAGCTTTCTATTGGCTGTTCCTTGCTCTTGGCAGATGACCAGCTGTCCTTCTTTTCCAGTTCTGCATATTTCTATTGACATCCTTTTTACATCTGGCATAATTCTTGGTGGGTAATTTATTTTAACCTACTCTTCTCTACCAGGAATCTCTTTGATGCCCTTTGGACAACCTTGAATGTTCATTCTTTAGAGATGTTGTATTCCAAAAAATCATAGCTATTTAGCATCATTGGAAGAATATTGTTCAAAAGCTGAAATGGCCTGGGATCTTTAAAGAAATTACTCCACTTTCAAAAGGCCATCCTAGTCACTTCCAACTTAATTCCAGGACCAGTTGGTTCATTGTCCATTCTCAGTGCTTATCCAAGATTTGTGTTTCCCATTCATGTGAGAGCAGGGATACTGAACACCCGTCATTTTCCAGCAGGTATATGAAGTCTTTCCTGATTCCCCATTTTTAGTGCAGTCTTCCCAAATGGCTTTCCATTGTACTTTGCACATGGTTTTGTATAGGTTAGTTTTTCTGGAGTAGAATGTGGGCTCCTTGAGGGCAGACCCTTTCTCACTTTTGTCCTTAAATCCTTAGCATCTAGTGCAGTGCCTGACACATAGTAAACATTTCATAAGTGTTTGTGTAATGAATGAACGCTTATTTTGGTAAGAATAGCTAACATTTATATAGTGCTTCCCATGTGCCAAGCATTGTGCTAAACATTTTTCAGTCATCTCATTCGATCCTCATAACAACCTTGGGAAGTAGGTGCTATTACTATCCCTATTTTACAGATGAGAAAACTTAGGTAGACAAGCATTAAGTGACCTTCCCCAGTGTTTCTATCTAGTGAATGTCTGAGGATGGATTTGAACTCAGGTCTTCCTGACTCTAGCCACTTAGCTACCCCAGAGTTAGGTCAAATTCTTTTGAGTGATTATGTATATAGAATTATAGGATCACAGGTCTCAAGAAGCTTCAAATGACTAGTCCACCCCGCTTATTTATAAAGGAGATCCAGGGAGGTTAAAGACCTTCCCCAGGATTATACAGGTAGCAATTGTCAGGTGGAATCTAAACCCAAATCCTCTGTCTCCAGAGCCAGTGTTCTTTCTAGCCTCACTTAGGAGGCTTTTTCCAGTGTTCTAAGAGTTAACACAATTAGTACAACTACATCCACAAACAAAATCATGTAGAAAAAGAGTTCTTAACCTTATTTTGCATCATGGGCCCCTTTAGCCGTCCAACTTCCTCTCAGAATAATGTTTTTATATAATTGAAGGAAATGTGAAATTTCAATTAGAGGTTAGTGAAAATGAAGATGCATTTTTTCCCCATTTAAGTTCATGGACTTCTTGTGATCTGGAGGAATCCATCTTCATAGCTGTGGACATCCTCTGTGACAGTGTTGATTCCCTTTGGCAAGCCTATGTCCTGTGACTCACCACAAGAGGGTGACCAAGCAAAGTCATCTCTTTGCCATGCCTTGACTGAAAGAGCATAACTCAGATTTTCCTAAGACCTAGATAATTTTCTCAATACCTCATCTCCAGCACTGATGCCTCTCAGGGTGAATCACGTTACACGTATATATCTCATTCTTTAATGTCATGTAATCTTTGAACAAATCTAAGCAACACAAATGAACATCTTACTTTGGGAACATCATCTCTGGTGTGATGTGGAACATCCTGGATCAATATGTTGATCAATCAATACTGTGCTGTGTCATCATATTCCATCACCAATAGTAACAAGAGCATACTGGCATTTAATTTATGGAGGAATCACTTGCTAGCCGGCAGCCATAATGGAATCCCTGGCTCCCTGTTCGAATTTATCCTGTCGGTCTTTCTTCTGCCATACCATCAATTTCTGCTTAGTGTAGCTGGTAATTTCTCTGGCTCCTACAGCAGGCCATTTGTAATAGGCGAGATTGGAGGCGCATTATAATAATTCATATTCTGATGGTCTTTATTCGTAACAATGTGTGACTTTGCAGTATTTCCTTGTAAATAAACCCTTAGACGTGAAAATAAAGGACGAATGGAAATCTGGGATATGTATATTTGTCTCAGAGTGTTTGCAGGCTGAGAAATGAGCCCCCTGATGGAAGCAGTGGGAGCCATTTCAAATCCAACAGGCTCATATTATCGTAAAACTCTGTTGACATATTTGTAAAAACCAGCAAGTGTTCGGTAAGAAACTTTTGATCTTTTTTATTTTTTACTTTTAGATTTTATTGACGTTCTTTGTTTTTCATATCATACAGATTTCTGAATATACCTCCCCTGCCACACAAATATACATTGAATTCTCCCCAGTGACAGAAGCAAGTTAACCAAAAACCAATCAATACAGCCACTGTCTGTCTGCTAGTGTTAGGCATTTGCCACATCTGTAGTCTCCCATTTCTCTAATGAGACGAGGAAAAGCGTGCTTTGTCATCTCTTCCCCAAGGCCATGATTGGTCATAGGAACATCGATTTAGAGCTAGCATCTAGCCAAACCCCCTCCTTTTACATATGAGGAAACTGAAGTCAGAAAACTGAAACATGGGGTGACATAGGTATTGAATGTCAGAGGCAGGATTTAACTCTAGGTCTTTTCTGTCCACTGTATGTGCAGATCATTGCAATTAGTCAGATCAGGTGCTTTTCAATATTCTTTTTATTTATACTCTAGTAGTCATTGGGGTGTAGTGGTTAGGGAGCTGGCCTTGGAGTCAGTGAGATCTGAGTTCAAATTCTGTCTCTGACCCCTACTTGGTCTGTGACCATGTCACTTCACAGTGCCTCAGACAACTCTGTATGCTTGTAACTTACGTAGTAGTTGCCCTCCTAGATGGGTGGATGGAATGTCCTAAATGGAAATTCCAATAGCAGTGAAATCACTGATCTGTACCCCAAACCCCCCAGTCCCCAAATAATCATGCATAGCCTTTCTTCCTCTGACTCTACCACACTTGTTTCAAACAGGTCTTCCTATGCTTCTCCGAAGTCTTCCTATTTGTGTGTCTTATAGCACAATAATATTCCACTATCTTCATATGCCATGACTTATTTGGGCATGGAACTTCTGATCTTTGCAGGGTCCAGTGATCACAATGCCAGGTTAAATAAAGAATAGTTAATTTTTCCCCTCTAGTGGATTCAACCACATTTTCTTTTGATTTCCTCATAAAGCAAATATAGGATATTGATGAAAATGGAAGCCAATGTTTTCCCTTTATTTAAATATGTATCAGAATCTACCTTCTTTTCTTCCTGCTTATGGTCTTTAGGCAGGTGCTTCCCTGTCCTCACTAGCACCTGAGGGCTGGCTACATTTTGATTTTGTCTCCACCCCCACCAGAAAGTTAGGGTAAGCAGCTGCTACTGTGAATGGTCATTGTCTTACTATCAGGGATCTCCATAATGTGACATTAAATCTGAGTGTGTGTTCGTTCTTTGTTGCCTAAGAAGACCATGTCATCAGAGAAATAATGACAGGATTTGCACTTGACTTTGTTTTGAGCAAGGGAGGGCTGTGCAGGTCACTAGCCTCACTTCTCTTCCAGAGCCATCTGAGTCCAGAGACCAGATATTCATCATAACTGGAGATGACCCAGGATGAGGCAATTGGGGTTAAGTGACTTGCCCAAGGTCACACAGTTAGTGAGTGTCAAGTGTCCGAGATGAGATTTGAACTCAGGTCCTCCTGATTCCTGCACTGGTGCTCTATCCACCGCACCACTCAGCTACCCCAACCTTGAATCTGCTGCCTTCTTTGTTTTACTGCTCTGGTTCCCCTAGATCTCCTGCTTGGCTTTTGACCACTCAGACTATCAAATCCTTAGGGATCTATTTCCTCTGGTTCTCGTCTGCCTGTCTGGTTTCTTGTCGACTGTATTTTTATAACTTCTAGTCCCTGAGTAGATACAATCTGACTTCTCCCTACCTGACAAAGGACCAATGCCCAATGTCTAGCTCTTCAACCTGGAGTATATATGATATGCTTAGACCCTTGCTGATTTCTGATTCACTGTCTCACTTCAACTTTGGATATATTTTGTATTCACTTCTCTTTATGTTCTTTTCCCTCAATGTAATATAAACTTTTTGGGGACAGGGACTATTTCATCTTTCCATCTTGGCCGATTTTATATTTCTTTATGTATTTTCATGTTATTTTCTCTAAATAGAAACTCCCTGAGGGCAGGGATTATTTGATTTTTTTTTTTTTTGGTCTTGGTGTGCACATAATTGGACATATTGGGCACCTCATAAATGCATTTTCATTGATTGTCTAGCACAGTGCCCAACACAAAATGGGAACATAATAAATACGTATTGATTGATTCATATGTGTATGTGTGTGTGTGTATGTGCGTGTGTATATGCATAATTGCATGTATGGATTCTCATCTCTCCTCTTGGCTAATCATCAGCCATAAGTTTTGATTTTCTGACTTCAGTATATTCTCTGGCTCTTGTGGTCTTGGCTTCCTGTGTCATTATGTCCCTTCCACTGCTGTCTACACTTATGACCTGTGCTTAGAGGAAACAAAGCCTGGGGATTTCAAATGAGAAAAGCCACAGAATCTCTCCTTTTTGTTCCATTATACTTAATTTGAAAAGTAGGCTATTTCCTGATCCTTTTCATATTTGGTGGAGGCATTTTCATATCATACTATTTATTTTAATATTTGCCTACAGAGTACCACAAATAAATATCTTTATTTCCACTGATGGAGATTTGGGCACAAGAAATACCATGGGTTATGTGGTTAAGTGATCTGACACAAGGCTATTCCAGCACACACGCACCTTTTCCTGGTCTGGCTCAGTTGCTTGTTGCTTCCATGCAGAGATTAGAAGGGGCTTGTAACTATACCATTCAGATACATCAGGTCATGTCATCACTATACCCAGATGGTATGAGTTTTGACACGATGACCCAGCGTGCACTTAATCTTGACTTTCTGCTCCCTGGGCTGAGGCACTTATTTCCACTGGAACAGGGGAGGGACTGGACCACCAATCTCATCAGTACAGGGAACTTTCAGGGAAACATTGGTACAGGAACCTCCACCAATACAAGTTGGCACCTTCCATATTACTTACCATGTTGTCTAGAGCACTGAGAGTTAGGTGACTTATCCAGAGTCACACAGTCAGTATATGTTAGAGACAAGACTTTAACCCAGGTTTTCTGCTTAAAGGCCATCTCTCTACTATACCATAGGAGTCTCCTTTTTACTTCCACCAACTCTGTTAAGTCTCAGTTCTTCCCATATTCCCACAAAGCAAAGTTGACCCAACTTCTCAAGGCTCAGGACCAGAATCACCTCTCCAAATGTTGGGGGTTCGAACACTTTACACCAATAGTCTCTGCTAACTCTAGCAATCTCTCACTCTCCCTTTAATTCTCTTACTAATATTCAACTCTTCTTCTTTGGTTTACACTTAATTCAATTCAATTCAGCAAGAACTTATTAAGTTTGTTTAATTGAATTTATTAAACTCTGTACACTCTTGATAATTGCTCCACGTTCTGAGAAACACCCAGGGACTATTGACGGACAACTTCAGGAGAATGTCCAGATAATCCTTTATAGCCCAGGAGATTATTCACAACTATGATGAGCTGTGAACCCTATTAAGCAACTGGCATCCTATTAAGCAATGGGCAGAACACTATATTAGGGGCCTTACATTGGAGATTACTTCTGGTGGCTCTGTTCCCCTCTTAAGGAGGTAAAATAATTTAGATGGGGTCAGTGCTAAAGAATCATGCCAGTGTGTGAATGCCAGATGGTGACTGCCTTAGAGAGTGCATTCTTTCTTTCTTAAGCTTGTGTAATAATGGTTTTTCCTGGTTTTCCTCCTACCTATCTGATCACTCCTTCTTAGATACCCCTGCTGGATCATCATCCATCCCCTAACCTGAGGGGTCTCTCACAGTTTTATTCTAGTCTTCCTCTCTCTGCATGACATAATCTTCCATGGCTTCAGTTATCTCTGTCTTTCTCTCTCAACACACACACACACACACACACACACACACACACACACACAATAGTACGTACATTTATCCAGCCTTAATTTCTTTTACGAATTCTAATTCTGCATCACCAATTGTATCTGAGAAAGTTCTATTTGAATATTATTTAGGTATCTCAAACTAACATGTCTAAGACTGAATTAATTATGACCTCCTTTAAACTTCTAAATTTCCTTATTTCTGTTGAGAACACGATTCCCTGTATCCATCCAGGTTCTTGACCTTGAGACCATTCTCTCTTATTCTCCCTCACTCTCAATTTTTGTGTCTAGTCAGTTTCCAATTCTTTATGAGTGTCATGATGGCTGTTAAATATTTTGTCTTCCCTTTACTAACCTATCTACTGCCCTAGTCTAATCCCCTATCACCTCTTGCCTGGACTCATGAATTTCAGTTTCTTCTGCCTCTAACTCATCTTCCACATAACTTTCAGAATATTTTCCTAAAGCACAGATATAACTCCTGTGGTCAAGAATCTTCGGTGGCTCACCATTGCCTCTGGGATAAAAGGTAAACTCATTAGCTTGACAAAACCACTCACAATTTGGCTGCAGCCTACTTTTGCTGACTTATTTCAAATCACTCCCTATCATGCACTCTCTGTTCCAACCAAACTGTGTCCCTTCCTTTTCCTTGATCTTGGCATTCCATAAACTGTCTCTGTTCCTTTCCCAAATTGTACTGCGTATCTGGAATGAGTTCCAATCTAATCCCTATTTCTTAGAATCCATCCAGGTTCAGTTTGGGGATTATCAGCTACCCGGGAGCCTTTTTTGATCACCCAGTTGCTAGGACTTTCTTCTGTCTCAAATTACATTGTATCCATCTGTCTAAATATTGTATCCATTGAACAGAATCAAAGCTTCTTGAGGGTAGAAAGTGTTTTTCATTTTTCCTTTGTATTTTCAGTATTTAGGGCAGTAACTTCCCAGGTAAGATTTCTTATTGAAGTAATTTATTGCTTATTTGCCATATCATGTGTAGCAAAAGGTGGTAATGAATTATCTGGCAAAGTTCTGGGAAGGGCCAAAAGGTGTTTTAATATTCTTTAGCTGTCTATTAGGGAATGGAACACAGTCTTTTACTTTTTTTTTTTATCAATTCTCCATAGATTTTGGTTGTCAAACTTTTATCAGTAATATTTTAGGTATAGATTTCCCCTGACTAACAACTTCCCCCCTTAATTATAGCCACATTGACTTTGGCCATACAAAAGATTTTAGATTTTAGGTACTTGAAATTGTCTATTCTCAGCCAAATTTATGGAAAGATATAAACAAAAGTGAAATGGGATGGATGAGCATGGTTAGATTGTAATCTGCATCATGGGAGAGAATTGCTACTTCATTGTTATCAGAGATCCATTGAAGTGTTGGAATATTACCTCCTCTATTTCTTATTATGAATTCTCTTTAACCCCCATAACTATGACAGATGTGCCCTCTGATTCTCCTCTGTTTTCAAATAATGTGATCTCTAAAATTTAGATCATTTATCCATTTGGATTTGAGTATGGTTTATGGTATAGGATGCTGAGCTAAATCTATTTCTTGCTAGATCATTTTTCTGATTTTCTCACTAGTTCCTGTTGGATAGAACATTTTTTTGTTTTCTCTGCCTTGCCTTAGTTGAAAGAAAATGGAAGGAATTCATGTAGCAGGTTTGAGTTACCTAGGTATTATGTGTTTAGGGCCATAGTCATATCCTTTGCTTTTCTTAAGCAGAGACACAGAGTTCTTAAAAAAACAAAAAGGAATCCAACTGAAAATAATGTGTTATGGATTGAGCTCAGAGCTATACATCTGATCTTTGACAGCTAAGCTCAACTTTCCTGACGCTAGAGGAGAGGTGGCTTATAGCAAGCCCCTAGACAGGACACAAAGCCTGCTGTGAAATTCAAGGGAAGTGGAGAGAAGGAACCTTTCCAGCTCTGACACTTGTTCACTTTGCCAACCTGGAGAAGTCATCTGAAGTTCAATACCTTGGCAAAATGGGAATAATAATACTTCCATTACCCAGTGCTTCATAAACGATAAAGTTCTTTCCAGGAGTAGACTGGAGCCACCTAAACTGACTCCAGAAAGCTGGTTGTTTAATTTTCAGTGTAAGCATTCTCACCTCAGAAATCAACAAATACTACAAACCAAGGCTTGATTTATTGTTATGCTGACTGTCTAGGCATAAGAAGGGACAAGGAAAATGCTAATAATAGAGATTAAAAATAAAACTGTTTCTTAAGTACATTTTTTGTTGTTAGATACTAGTTCTATCTATATACATGTAAGCCAGTCTCATAATTTTATTATTTGCAGAACATTACTTAAGGAATGCAATGCATCTGGGAGAAAAGAGTTCAAAAGAAGCAACCTGGTCATCTGACACTTGGGAGAGACCTCCTTTTTCTGTTTTCCCCCCATAAACAGAGACAACAATAGATAGTTCAGCTTATTCATTTATGTATTGGTATAATTTTGGAATATGTTGTTAAAACACAACAGTTGAGTCTTTTCAGCAACCATATCTAAAACCAGGTATTTTAATGAGGATCATAAAGTATTTTTTTCCTAATTTTTTTAAAATCTTAACTAAGCTTCTAAAAATTGCCTACTTTTGTGTAGGGACTTAAAATGTGTTTGTTTAAATGCCTTTTGTTGTTTCACATCAAAGTCATCTACTATAATGCCAGCTTTCCCCAATGAGTCTTTCCTTATAATAAAGAAAAAAGAGTTGAGCAAAATCATCTGAAAAAAATCCAACACTCATCTGATGACTATCTGACATGCATCAGTCAGTGCTCATGGCCCCCCACCTCTTAAATGAGAAGAGGGAAGTATTTTTCATTATCAGTTTCCTGGGACCAAGATTGGTCATGGCAATTCATCTGAACTAGTTGCATGTTTTTGTTCATATTATTGTACCTACTGCTTGCTTATATTCCACCTACTTCATTCTGTGACTCAGAGATAGTGACGTATGATGAAGTCTCAGAGTCAGGAAGACCTGTGTTTGAATACTGACCTAGATCTTTGTTAGTTGCATCACCCTGAGAGAGCCACTCTGAGACCCAATCTTTTCATCTGTAAGAGCTGGATAGGAAAAGTGGTTTCTTCACAGAGTTGTTGAGAACATCAGGTGAGAGCATACATGCCAAACACTTTGCAAATCTTAAAACCCCACATACACAAAGCTATTCTTGTAATTCATTTTGTAGAACTATCTCCATATTTCTTTAAATTCCCCATATTTGTTGTTTCTTTCCATATTCTGCTGTTTTATTACTTTATACATTACAGTTTGCTTAATTTTCCTCCAATCAATGAGTACCCACTTTGTTTCCAGGTTTTCACTACTCCTCAAAGTTTTTTTCTAGTTTGTTTTTTGCTACCTCTCAAATAGCATCTATTTAGCTAAAGATGGGACATTTCTTTCAGTCCTTAATCTCTGTAGGGACCTTTCTTCACAATATAATCATCATCTTCCACAAAAGACAATAGGAAGATAATGATTGATTCAAGGACCATTTCTATCTGAATTCCACCAGAGCATGTCATCAACATTGACAACAACAATAAAATGAAAATAATAATAAAAATAATATTGGCTGACATTTATATGGTTCTTTATTAATATACATAATCCCACCTGAAAACAATACAATTGAATAATAGTAAAGTAGTGTATCTAAGGGTATTTTTCCTTTTATTTTAAGAAAAGAGCTAGGTCTATAAATAGTCCAATTGTAAATCCAATCTTCCCTATCAGATCAAGTGACAGATCAGGTTAGCTGCTCCCTGAAGCTGGCAAGCTCCCTCATTCACCTCTTGTGTTTCAGGGTGAAGATTCTCACCCTCACTGGCTCTCGCAGCCCTGAGATTCCTCTTTCACTTAGGACTCTGATGCCTTGTGAAATTCACTGTCTCAAAATGGAACAGAGTCAAATTTTCTGGGAAGGATGTTTCGAAAGTTCTCTGGGATTTCACATCTATTAATAACAACAGTTCCAGTTATATAAGCTAAGATAAGGGCAATCAGAGCTCTTGCTTCAGGATGTGAACTAATTGGTGGCAGGAGTGAGTCTGGACAAAGACTATGTGTTTTGACTGAAGTCCAGAGAGCAAAGAGTCATCATGGTCTATACCTGAATCATCATAGATTCATGTTTGACCTTAGGCAAGTCACTTAACCCCTGATGACTCAATGGTCTGTAGAAAACAACAGATAGTCTCTGTCTCTGTGTCTCTCATAATAGCAAACATTTTAGGAATCTCATCTCATTTTATTCTCACAACAGCCCTGGGAGTTAGGTGTCATCCATTATTATCCCCATTTTACAGCTGAGGAGACTAGGTCTGAGAGAGTTGAAATGACTTGCCCAGTGTCTGAGAGAGGATTTGAACTTAGGTCTTTCTGACTCTAGGTCCAGCACTGTATCCACCACCCCACCTCAATGTCTATATATGATATATTGCCTGTATTGCATAAACATATATGACAGAGATGGCTATATATGTATATACACCTTTATCTTTCCTTATCTTTCTGTCATCTATAGCTATGTATTCATCTATTCTTCCACTCATCTATTCTTCTGTCTTTCAATTTATCTGTCTCTCCATCTGTTTATCTACTTATCTGTCTATTTCACGGATGTTTTGGCAGCCAAAAGAGCTCATATGAATTTGGTCCCCATTTGGAAAGATAGCATCTAGGACATAACGGTTCTATTGCGCTCTGCTATGATCAGATCACATATGGAGTTTTGTCCAGTTCTGGTTACCATAATTTAAGAAGGGCATTGCCAATCTAGAAGCGGGTTGCTAGGATAGGGAAAGGCTTCCACATTTTACTTTAAGTGAAATTGCTGAAGAATCTGGAAATATTTATGCTGAGAGACCATGATAACAGCCTTCACGAGGGTGCGGACCTGTTGTGTGGAAAAGGTATTAATTCCTAGGATGATAGATTCAGAGCTAGAAGAAGGTCAGAAGGAACCCTCCCGCCATTTTTAGTCATAAGTATTCTAATTTTAGTAAATGGCAGAACCAGGATTTGACCCCAAGTCCTCTGACTCCAAATTCTATTTTTTCCATTGCTCAATATTTCTTCCAAAATATTTATTCTACCTTATTTCAAGGAGAGAACTAACAACAATAGGTAGAAATTGCAAAGAGGCAGATTTCAGCTTGATGTCAGGAAAAGTTTTCTAACAGTTGTTGTTGAGTCATTTCAGTCATGTTTGATTCACTATGATTCCATTTGGACTTTTCTTGGCAAAGATCCTAGAGTGGTTTGCCATTTCCTTCTCCAACTCATTTGACAGATGAGGAAACTGAGGCAAACAGGGTTAAGTGACTTGCCCAGGGTCACACAGCTGGGAAACATCTGAGGCTGGATTTGAACTCAGGTCTTCCTGACTCTAAACCTTGCACTCTGCCACCTATCTGCATAGTAGAATGGTATAGCCACAGCACTTGTGGGGTCCTTCTTATTGGAGGACTTGAAGCAGAGGTGAATGACCACTTGTCAGCTCTGTTGTAGGAGGAAATTCTTGGTAACATACAGGTTAGGGTAACTGGCCTCTGAGATCCATCCCTACTCTGACGTTCTGTAAAATGAGAATAGTCACCAATGTCGGGTGTTGAAGAGAAGGTAGGGAAACATGAGGACTAACTCAACTTTTAACTCTAAGATACAATGCTTTGCCAATACTGCCAATGTGCTTGGAATAGAATTAGTCATGGTTTCTCACATAGCCCATCATTTCAGTTTTATGGGTTCCTCCTTATCTATTTGAATGTGCTAGTTACTGTGATTCTGAGAAACATTTAACCATAGTTATTACTAGGGGGAGAAAGGGTAGGATTCTGCATCTGTGTTTAGCATGAGAGTGTGTGTGTGTGTGTGTGTGTGTGTGTGTGTGTGAGAGAGAGAGAGAGAGAGAGAGAGAGAGAGAGAGAGAGAGAGAGAGAGAGAGAAGACTGTACTGGCTCTATCTGACCTTGTAGGCCATTAGCTTATGCCTTCTCATGCATGAGATTTGATTACTTTTATCATTATCTTAGCTTGTGTTACTTACATGTCATAAAATGATCCCATCCTTATAATAGCATCTGCAAACATTTGTCTTCTTGACCTTCAAAGGCGTTGTTGTTTGTCTGTTTTTGAGTATCATTAGCTATCTCACGTAATGAGAAATTACCAATAGTTAAGCTGTATCTTTACCGCCACCACTTTTATATGCCTCTGTTTGATTCATATGGACAGCCAGGTAGCACAGTGGATAGAGCTTGACCTGGAGTCAGGAAGACCTTACTTCATATCCAGCCTTAGACACTTACTAGCTGTGTGACCTTGGGCAAGTCATTTCATTCTGTTTGCCTCAGTTTCCCCATCTGTAAAATGAGTTGGGGAAAGAAACGGCAAACCACTCTAGTATCTTTGCCAAGAAAATCCCAAATGGGGTCACAAGAGTTCAACATGATGAAATGATTGAACAGCAACTTTGATTCATCCTCACCACTAGATGGCACCACAGCAGTGAATTCTAATTGTGGTAATAATTTTTTACTGTCTGAGAAGAATTGTGGAAATATGTAACATAAAGCTCAACATTCAATTAATCACTTAAATGTTGAGATTAAAGCTGAATATTAAACTTCATTGAAACGAGGACAGTTTGTAAATGGAGGGGTTTATTATTTGAAGTTGGAGCAATTCAAGATATACTCTGGCATACTTATGTTGTAAGAAGCTATATAGATATTCATCCAAATGACATCAATCAAGCATATCAGTGATGGACTTGAAGCTCCCAACATTTGTGGACATACAATCAATATTTTTAAAAATTCAATTATATTTATACAGTTAATGTTTTGTAAATGCTTATTGAAGACTCAATTAATGTAACTCATTATCGTATGACTTTCCCATGAAATCTAGTGACTCCAGGTCTCTCTCTCTTGGAAGCTTAGAACCAAATAATTCCTAAATTCAGTTGATTCCAAGAATTTCTCAGTAGGAAATTAGAAGAAGCAGTATAATGTGTGGTGTCGAAATAAATTGTGGCTGGGGAGTTAGGAGGCCTATGATTTGAATTCCAGCTGACATCAACCAACTGTGCAGCTATAGTCTTGATAGCCTCCAATTTCTTTATCTGCAAAAACAGTGTTGGATTTAGAGATTTATGGAATCTCAGAGTATGAAAGGATTTTCACTGGCCCTCTGGTTCAAATCAGACATTACCAAGACTCTCTTATCAAGACAAATGGTAATTTTGACTTGATGGATTTGACTTGAAGACCTCAAGGGCAGAGGAACCCACTACCTCCCAAGGCAGCCTCTTCAATGTTTAGATGGTTTTATTGTTTAGGAGTTTGCTCTGACATTCCATTCCATTCCATTCAACAAGCACTTTATTAAGAACCTACTATGTCCAAGGTGCTAAGGAATATAAAGATAAAAATGATGCAACATGAATCCTGAAAAGGCTTATGTTCTACTAGGGGAATAGAGCAAAGTAACATTTGGCTGGGTAGGAATAGGGGCCAAGAGTCAGAGAGTTTAAAACAAAGTCTCACATTAGAGGTGGCAGTTGAGTGTGACTTTGGAAGGAGCTAGAGATTCCAATGTTGATGGTATAAATAAAATTGAAATTATTTTAAAGTGTTGATTGTGTGTCCACAAATGTTGAGAGCTTCAAGTCTGTCATTGAGATACTTGGTTGGTTTAATTGGATGAATCTCTTCATAACTTCATATACTGTAGGTATGCTAGAGAGAAGACAAAGAGGAAGAACATTCCAGACTTGAGAGACAAAGGCAGAAAGCTGGGAAATGGAACATTCTCTACAGAGAACTACAGTTAGATCGCTTTCGCAGGAACATGGAATGCATGAAGGGAAGGAAACGGTGTGAAATCAATCTGGAAAAGTAGGCTGGAGCCAAGGTGTGAAAGATTTTCAATGTCAAACAGAGAAATTAATTTTTTTAGTAGAGGTAATAGGGAGCCACTGAAGTTTTTTTTTGAGTGGATGAGTAATATGGTAAAACTATGCTTAAAAAATGTCAATTTGACTGTCATGTGGATGATAGATTAGAGATCAGAGAGATTGGAACAGGGAGAGCAAGAAGGAAGCTGTTCTAACAAGATGGTAAAACATGAGAGAAAAGTAAAGAAATGACTATTATTACAGGTTATGAACCTGGGCAACTAGAATGATAATGTTCGTTTCTCAATAGAAACAGGAAAAGTTGGAGAGGAATAGAGTCAGAGAAGGAATCTTTGACTGGGGTCCTTGAATTTTGTTTTTAATTTAAATGGTTTTTAAAAATTTTTTTTTCAATTTAGTCATGTTGTAAAGAAGAATTAGAACAAAAGGGAGGAACCTTGAGAAAGAAGAAACAAATGCAAAAAAGGGGGAAGCAAATAGCATGATTCAATCTGAATTCAGACTCCCAAGTCCTGGATGTGGACAGCATTTTCCATCATGAGTCTTTTGTAACTGACTAGAACATTGCATTGCTGAGAAGAGCTAAGTCTATCAAAGATGGTCATTTCACAATGTTGCTGTTGCTGTGTATGGTGTTCTGGTTCTGCCCACTTCACTAAGCATCAGTTCACATAAGTCTTTTCAGGTTTTTATGAAATGTGCCAGCTCACCGTTTCTTATGGAACAATAGTATTCCATCACATTTATATAGTACAACTTGTTCAGCCATTCCCCAACTGATGGTCACAATTTTATAGCCCTTTGGGCATAATTCTAAATTGTTCTCCAAAATAGTTGGATCAGTTCACAACTCGACCAACAATGCATTAGTGTTCCAATTTTTGCCCATCTTCTCCAACATGATCCTTGATTTGTTTCCAATGTTTTGACAGTTATGTTTCAAAATAATTGGTTTCCCTCATAGTCCTATGTGTTTTATTTTTTGCATTTGAAACATTATTCTCAGAAGTGATCTATAGATTTTACCAGACTACCAGAGGGATTCATGGCATGAAATATTAATCCCTGGCTTAGAGACAAAAATAAGGAATTCTGCATGTCCAAAGGGTTACAAAATTGCACATACCCTTTGATCCAGCAATACCACTATTAGTTCTGCATCCCAAAGAGATCATAAAAAAGGGGAAAAGACCCACATGTACAAAAGTATTTATAGAAGTGGGTTTTTTGTGGTGGCAAAGAATTGGAAATTGAAGGGATGCCCACCAATTGGGGAATAACTGAACAAGTTGTGTTATATGAGTGTAATAGAATATTATTGTTTCATAAGAAATGATGAGCAGGAAGATTTCATAAAATCCTGAAAAGACTTACATGATCTAATGCTGAGTGAAGTGAGCAGAACCAGAACATTGTACACAGTAACAGCAACATTGTGTGATGATCAATTATGATAAACTTAGCTCTTCTCAGCAATACAATGATCTGAGACAATTCCAAAAGACTCATGATAGAAAATGCTATCCACACCCAGAAAAAGAACCATGAACTCTGAATGCAGATGGAAGCATACTATTTTCACTTTTTCCTTCTCTTTTCTTCTCTTTTGTTCTGATTCTTTTTTTTACAACATAACTAATGAGTAAATATGATTAATATTATACATGTATAACCTGTGTCAGATTGCTTGCTATCTTGGGAAGGTGTAGGGCTAGAGAGAAAAATTTGGAGCTCAAAATCTTATAAAAGTGAATGCTAAAAACTAAAAAATAATAAAGTCTATTATGAAAACAAATGACAAGTGGTTCTCTGTTGGACACATTGAGATGAGAAGTCTGCGGAGCATTCAGTTGGAAATGTCCAACAAGTGGTCGGTGACGGGGCCCTGGATCTCTGAACAGAGGTGAGCTTCAAATATGTGGATCTGGAAGTGGTTCTCACAGATGGTCACTGAAATTGGAGGCACTGCTGAGATGACCCAGAGAGTACAGAGAGAAGAGCAGGGCTTAGGATGCAGCCTAAATTTACCAAGCTTTATGGTTCCTTGTGCTTTCTGGAAAGAACAAGCTTCTTCCATAGGACAGACTGTCACATCTTTGTGGATGACTGGCACACCTGTGTCTGACCTCCATCCCTCCCCTCTCCACCCACACCACTAGTCTCAGTCTTCCCATCTCCAGGCAGACATTCCTAGTTCCTTCAGTAATCATGATGCTTGTTCTCCAAATGCTTCCAGCATCCTCTTTACCCTGCTTTGGACACTCTAATCTGATCTCAGAAGCTAAGCAAGGTTGGGCCTGGTGAGTATTTGGATGGGAGACCACCTGGGAATACCACATACTATAGGATTTTCCTTAGGGGTAGGTAGGTGGTGGAGTGAATAAAGTACTGGGCTGGGAACAAGGACAGCTCATCTTCCCGAGTTCAAATGCCGTTGTATGATCCTCAACTGTATGATCCCTCTTTTCCTCAGTTTCCTCATCTGTAAAATGAGCTGGAGAAGGAAATGGCAAATCACTCCTGTATCTTTGCCAAAATGGACTCATGAAGAATCAGATATGGCTAAATAACAGCAGGACCTTCTGTTATATCCTTAAAATGTGGTATTTAGGTTTGAATAGAATGCTCCAGACTGAGTCTGATCAGGGCAGAGACTTGATATTCACAGCTATAAAATTTCATCCAATTAGATTTAGCTCAAGATACTGCCCTCATGAGACCTTTTAGGTGACTGTCATTCAAGCCATGGATTTGAATCTCATCCTAGACAGAACCATCAGCTGGGTGAGTTTGGGCAAATTACCCAAGTTCTCTGAGGTTGGTCTATTGAACTCTGATTATCTTTCCAATTCAGATATTCTTTGATGATATTGCCATGGGGATATCTTATGTATAGTGTAGTAAAGGGTACCTGTTCTCCTTTTATGTATATGTATATGTATCTACTATGCTTAACTAAAAGCTCCCTCCCCAATAGTTGATTGCAAAGGGCTATGACTCAGTGGATAAGATTTGCTGTCTGGGGCACAAAGAAATTTAATGACTTACCCAGTGTCAAAAGGGACAACTAGCTGGAAAGCTACTTGTTACATTTTCAGGGTGCGCATTGACATCTCAGAGATTGACAGATACTATATTCGCTATCAATTTACTCTTTTGTTGATTATTTAGATTTTAAAAAGTGGTGGGAAAATGCTAAAAATGAAGATTAAAGTGAAAAGAATGTCATGAATTTTCAGAGGATGTGATCAGTGTTTACCAGTACACCGTTGCCGAAGTTACGCAGTAAGTTTGAACCTAGATTAAATCTGATTAAACAGTTAGATGGTGCTATGGTGCGCAGAGCACCAGGTCTAGGATGGGGAAGACCTGTGTTCAAATCTAATCTCAATCACTTACTATCTGTGTGCCTACTTGCGGTCAATTTACCCTGTTTGCCTCAGTTTCATCATTTGTAAAATTAGTTGGAGAAGGAAATAACAAACCAGTCCAGTATCTTTGCCAAGAAAAACCCAAATAGGATCATGAAAGGTTGGACAAGACTGAAGGGACTGAACAACAACTTTCTGATTCCAAGTTCAGCACTCTACTATGCCATGGTACATATAGAAATATATAGATGTAGGGATTTACATGTGTATCTATCTATCTATCTATCTATCTATCTATCTATCTATCTATCTATCTATCTATCTATCTGTCTGTCTGTCTGTCTGTCTGTCTGTCTGTCTGTCTGTCTGTCTGTCTGTCTATATGTATTAGGACATATAAACATATGGAAATACAGAAATAAGAGGTGTGGGGTGTTGGTGAGAGGATGACTGAGGAGTCAGAAAGACTTTCAATCTGAGTCCTGCATCTTGTCACCTACTTGCTAGGGGACTCAGGAAAAGTCACTGAACCTCTCAGTTTTCTTCAAACAGCTCTCTAAGACTCCAAGTCACAGAGCAGGTGCCAACCTGCATTAGTAGAGGAACTTTCCTCACTAGAATGGTCCTATGTCAACAAAAGCACGTATTTGGTTCCAGAAAAAGAAATAAACCAGATATAGTTAAATTTACTTGTATATGCTGTTGTTTACTTGTATGTTACCAAGGGTTTCTAAAAACTGGAATTGTTTTTCATGTTATAGCTGGAATCCCTACTTTTAGAGGGCATTAAAAATAGGACACATCCTGAATAGTTTGTTAGACCTATCAGAAATGTCTCTTTCCCCAATATTTCTTTAACATCCTCTTTGACTCTGTCTCCTGAAGATATTCAGGTAATACAAAATGAAATCAGCTTTTTCAGTGACATTTTTGGCACATATCATTACTCACTCTGACAGAGTAAATAAATAGCTTGGTGCACCTTGATTTAAAGTTAGTCTTACCTGGAGGAGGCCCCTTCAGGCATCTTTTATCTGACTATCCCGCAGGACAATGGAGAAGTGTGTTGTGGGTGTGACCAGGCTGCAGGATACCACCAAGGAGGTTCTTGGAAGAACAGGAGTAAAAGATGCCATTAAGGATTTGTATGATAGGATGGAAAAAAGGAATGGTGATGGGGTGAGGGGGAGAGATGGCAGGTAGACAGGCATAGTGCTTCACTGGTACCCTGCAAGGGCCAGAGAAGGCAAGGAAAGACTAGGAAACGTTGGGTGAATGCCTGTGGCAAATTTATGGGAAAATATGGACAGGAAGGTGGCAGAATAGCTTGATGTGCATGGACTGGGATTGCAAAAACCTTTTGAAAATTTATTTATTTTCTTCTGAACTTAAGAAATAAAAGAAACATTTCTATAACATAGTAGAATAGAAAAAAGATGATTGTATATGAAACTGCAAATCTGTTATGGACGACTTGTTATTCCTTGTAAATATATAATAAAGTTATCATGTAACTTTAAAAAAATTTTTCCTCCCCTCCACCCATTCACTGTTCTAGAGATGGCTATCATTAGGCATACACACACATGTAAAATAATTCTGTACATACTTCTACTCATCAGTTCTTTCTCTGGATACAGATGGCATCTTCCTTCATAGGTCTTTTGTAGTTAATTTGGGTATTTATAACAGTTAAAATGACCCAGTCGCTTAAAGTTGTTCTAAAAACAATACTGTCATTACTGTACACAGTGTGTTCTTGGTCCTGCTCATTTCACTCTTTGTTATTTCATTCAATTTTTTCCAAGTCTTTCTTTCTCTTTCTTTCTTTGTTTCTTTCTCTTTCTTTGTTTCTTTCTTTCCTTCCTTCCTTCCCTCCCTCCCTCCTTCCTTCCTTCCTTCCTTCCTTCCTTCCTTCCTTCCTTCCTTCCATCCTTTCTTTCCTTTCCTGTCCTGTCCTGCCCTTTCCTTTCCTGTCCTCTTCTCCCCTGTCCTTTCCTTTCTTCCTTCCTTCCTTCCTTCCTTCCTTCCTTCCTTCCTTCCTTCCTTCCTTCCTTCCTTCCTTCCTTCTTTCCTTCCTTCCTTGCCAATAGGGTTAAGTGATGTGCCCAGGGTCACACAGTTAGTAAGTATCTGAGGCCAAATTTGAACTCAGGTCCTCCTGACTCCAGTACTCTATCCACTGTTCTGCCCAATCAGTGGTTTTCTAAGATCATTGAGTTCATCATTTTTTATAGCATAGTAGAATTCCATCACAATCAAATGCTACATTTTGTTCAACCATTCCCCAAATGATGAGAATCTTTGCAATTTCCAGTTCTTTACTCCCACAAAGAGAGCAGCTATAAACACTTTAGAACATGTAGGTTCTTTTCCTTTTCCCCTAATTATCTTTGGAAATAGACCTAGGAATGGTATTGCTGGACCAAAGAGCATAGGCAGTTTAATAACTCTCTGGGCATAATTCCAGCTTGTTCTCCAAAATAGTTGGATGAGTTCACAGTTCCACCAACAATGAATCAGTGTCTCAATTTTTCCACATCTCCTCCAACATTTGTCATTTTTCCCTTCAAACAGTTTAACTAATCTGATAGCTAAAATGGTATCTCACGGTTGTTCTAATTTGCATTTCTCTAATCAATAATGTTTAAGAGCATTTTTTACATGACTATAAATTGTTTTGATTTCTTCATCAGAAAACTGCCTGTTCATATCCTTTGAGCATTTATCAATTGGGGAACGACATATTTTTAGATTTGACAAAGTTCTTTATATATTTAAGTGACAACACCTTTATCTGAGAAACTGTCTATAAAATCCTCCCAGTTTTCTACTTTCCTTCTCATCTTGGCTACATTTGTTTTATTTGTACAAAATCTTTTAAATTTAATACAATCACAATTATCCATTTTACCTTGCTTTCTATATCTTGTTTACCTATCCATAAATCTGGTAGGCAATATGTTCCATGTTCTTAAAGTTGTTTTTTTTTAAATACCTCTTTACATCTAAGTCATGTATCCATTTTAACCCTATGTTGGTAAATAGTGTAAGATACTGGTCTATGCCCGATGTCTGCCAGATTGCTTTCCCAACAATTTTTAACCAAATAATGAATTCTTATCCCTAAAACTCAAGTCTTTACACTTGTTAAATATAAAACTACTATAGTTATTTGCTATTGTAAATTGTATATTTACTCTGTTCCACTGATCTAACTTTCTGTCTCATGGCCAGTACCAGATCATTTTGATAATTACTGAGTTTTAATATAGTTTAAGGGCTGATACTGCTAAATCTCCTTCATTCACATTTTTATTAGTTCCTTTTATTCTTGACCTTTTGTTCTTTCAAATGAATTTTGTTATTTTTTAATAAAAGTAAATTTTGGGGAGGAATTTAATTGATATGGCATTGAATATATAAATTAATTTAGATAAAATTGTCATTTTTATTACATTGTTCCTGCCCACCCATGAACAATTAATATTTCTCCTATTATTTAAATTTGACTTTATTTGCATAAAATTAAAAAAATAATAATTTTGTTCAGATAGTTGTTGGGTTTGTTCTGAAATCACTGAAAGGAATTTCAATATTGATGAACACATGGAGCCATCTGACTATATGAGAGTGGATCTGAAAGTAATAATGACGTAACATTTCAACAGAACTCTAAGGTTTATTAATATGTACTACAGTGTGGCTTCATGGAAAGCTCCTTGGGGTCTAGAAGACCTGTCTCTGTCATATCCTAAATGTGTGGCCTTGGACAAATCATTTAGTCCTTTGTTCCACAGATACATTTCTAGGACTATATATTACAGAATAGATGTCAGTCACTATTAGTAGAGGAAGTTTCTTATTGATGAAGTCACAGGACTGGTCCATAAAACCAAGTCAAAACAAAGGTGAGAGGACAGTGTTGTAATAATGTATTGAACCTGGAATCAGGAGACATTTGAGTCTGAATCTCTACTTTTACACTTAGTAATTACATGAGCATATCCAAGCATTTCCTTTATCTGAACCTCTGCTTTCTTACCTGTAAAATGCATATAAATGATCTAAAGTAAATTACCTCACAAAGCTGTTCATAAAATTTTGTGCATAGAATTCATGAAGTCCTACATATTTTTAGAAATGAGAAGGCTGAATCCCAGAGAAGTGGCTTGATTTGTCTAAGGAATAAGTGAAAGAAGCAAGATTTGAACCCAGACTCTTTGACTCCAAATCCATTGGTTTTTCCCACTGCACTGTTTCTCAAGAATTGAGTCAAATTTTGAAGGATTTTGAATGGCAAGCTGAAGAGTTAGTATTGTCTGGTAAGGACAATAGGTAGCCAGAGACAATTCCTCAGTATGAAATTGAGATGATCAGATAGGCACTTTAGATGGCAGTTGAGCAAGGCTCAAGGTGCTATATAAATGTTACCTATTATTGTATGCATTGTTAAATAACATGTCTCGTCATTCTGTGGAGTAGATACTTCCCCAGTTCAGGAAGCTAAGCAATTAAGTGAGTCAGGATTTGAACTTGGGTTATCCTCATTCCAAGTCCAGTGTTCTAACCATTATCCCACATTGTCTCTTGAGTGGTAGAGTAAGTTTAAAGTGAAAACCCCTGGAAACACGAGCTTGAATTTTTTTTAGAAAATGTTTCCTTCTGCTCCATAACACTTAACTACACCAAAATGTCTTTGCAAAAGGTCTATATTCTTGAGGAACCACAGTTGTTCTCATTTCAACATCTAACATTGAGACCAGGGACAGAGAAACCTTGGTGTGATTTCCTCACAAAACAAACACAAAAATCCCTTAATAGGAAACATCAGCCCCAAACTTTGATTTAGTAATTAACTGAACTTCTGTGCCCTGGGATTTATTTTATTCAGTGAATTAAAAAGCATCCTAGGAGGTTACTCATAATTATTGTGCCTTCCAAAGCTAATTTCTGTAGTAGAATCTCCCAACACTCTGTCTTTTGAAATGTCAACCACATGAATGCCTGATGAAGCTCAGACAGACTTGCGAGACCATAGTGAAGGGGAACCCAGTGGAGAACAAATGCTGATTTACTGGTGGGTGAATATAGATGGATGTCAGCCTTCCTGACCAGAACTAGTTCATCCAAGATGCGTCTCATCAGGGAAACTGAAAGGCTTGGAGATTCATTCTGGCCTCTATGCATCCAGTCTCTCCCTCCTCCAATCCATTTTCCACTCAGCTGTCAATCTGGTATTTATTCTCAGTGCCCAGGACTGGCCATGTCACTCAAGAATTGCCTCTATCCCCTTATAGCTTCTAAGATAAAAAGCACACTCTCCTATGTCTTTTTTATATTTTATTTATTTTCAGTGTTCTACAATCACTAACATATAACTTAGATTTTTTTCCCCCTTCTTCCCCTTCCCCCTTAACTCCCCGCTTCCTCCCTGAAATGGCATACCATTTTATATAGGTTCTGCACATACATTCTTATTAAACACATTTTCACCATAGTTATGTTCCATAGAAGAATTAAAATGAATGGGAGAAATCATATAACAAATCAAAATGTAATACAAAAGAAAATGATCTGCTACATTGTGCGATTGAATTCCATAGTTCTTTCTCTGGATGTGGAAGGCATTTTGCCTTAACAGACCATTGGGAATTTTTTAAGTCTTTGCATTGCAATGACGTTCAAAGTCTACCAGAAAAAATCCTTGCATAGTGTGGTTGTTGTTGTGTACAAAGTTCTCCTGGTTCTGCTCCTTTCACTCGGTATAAGATTATATAAGTCTTTCCAGATCTCTCTGAAGTCTTCCTGTTCATCATTTCTTATAGCACAGTAGTATTCCATTACATTCATATACCACAATTTATTCAGCCATTCCTCAATTGATGGGCATCGCCTTGATTTCCAGTTTTTGGCCACCACAAAGAGGGCTGCTATAAATATTTTAATCCATGTGGGACCCTTTCCCATTTTTATGATCTCTTGGGGATACGGTCCTAGAAGCAGTATTGCTGGGTCAAAGAGTATGCACATTTTTGTAGCCCTTTGGGCATAGTTCCAGTTTGCTCTCCAGGATGGTTGGATGAGCTCACAGCTCCACCAACAATGAATTATTGTTGCAACTCTCCCACATCTTCTCCAACATTTATCATATTCCTGTTTTGTCATGTTGCCAATCTGATAGGTGTGATGTGGTACCACAGAGTTATTTCGATTTGCATCTCTCTAACCAATAGTGATATAGAGCATTTTTTCATATGACTGTAGATAGCTTTAATTTCTTCCTCTGAAAACTGCCTGTTCATATTCTTTGACCATTTATCAATTGGGGAATGATTTGTATTCTTGTATGTTTGACTTAGTTCTCTATGTATTTTAGAAATGAGGCCTTTATCACAGACAGTGCAAAAATTCTTTCCCAGTTTTCTGCTTCCTTCTTAATTTTGGTTGCATTGGATTTGATTGTGCAAAAACTTTTCAGTTTAATGTAATCAAAATTATCCATTTTGCACTTCATAATGCTTTTTATCTCTTGTTTAGTCAAAAATTCTTCCCTTCTCCATAAATCTGATAAATACACTAATCTTTGCTCCACTAATTTGTTTATAGTATCAATCTTTATACCTAGATCATGTACTCATTTGGACTTTTTTCTTGTGTACGGTGTCAGGCATTAGTCTATACCTAGTTTCTGCCACACTGTTATCCAGTTTTCCCAGCAACTTTTGTCAGTGAGTTCTTATCCCAGAAACTGGGGTCCTTGGGTTTATCAAACAGTAGATTGCTATATTTATTGACTACTGTGTCTTGAGTATCCAGCATGTTCCACTGGTCTACTCTTGTTTCTTAGCCAGTATCAAGTGATTTTGATAATTGCTGTTTTATAATACAATTTGAGATCTGGTAGAGCTAGGTCACCTTCCCTAGCATTTCTTTTCATTAGTTCCTTTTGTTCTTCCAGATGAATTTTGATATTATTTATTCTAGCTCTAGAAAATAGTTATCTGATAGTTTGATTGGTATGGCACTAAATAACTAAATTAATTTAGATAGAATTGTCATTTTTATTATATTGGCTCAGCCTACACGTGAGCAAATGATATTTTTCCACTTAATTAGATCTGACTTTATTTGTGAGAAAAGTATCTTCTAATTGTGTTCATATAGTCCCTGGATTTGTTTTGGCAGGTGGACTCCCAAATATTTTATAGTGTCTACTCTAGCTTTAAATGGCTTTTCTCTTTCTATCTCTTGCTGTTGGGCTTTGTTGGTAATATATAGAAACGCAGAAGATTTGTGTGGGTTTATTTTGTAACCTGCAACTTTGCCAAAGTTCTTTATTTTTTCAAGAAGTTTCTTACTTCAATCTGTGAGCTTCTCTAAGTATATCATCATATCATCTGCAAAGAGTGATAACTTAGTTTCTTCTTTGCCTATTCTAATTCCTTCAATTTCTTTTTCTTCTCTTATTGCTACAGCTAACATTACTAGTACCATGTTGAATAATAGTGGTGATAATGGACATCCTTGTTTCACCCCTGATCTTATTGGAAATGCATCTAGCTTATCTCCATTGCATACAAAGCTTGCTGAAGATTTTAGGTAAATACTGCTTATTATTTTATGGAAAGTTCTATTCATTCCTGTGCTCTCCAGTGTTTTTAATAGGAATGGGTGTTGTATTTTGTCAAAAACTTTTTCATCGATTGAGACAATCATGGTTTCTGTTAGATTTGTTGTTGATATGATTGATAATGCTAATAGTTTTCCTAATGTTGAACCAGCCCTGCATTCCTGGTATGAATCCTACCTGATCATAACGTATTATTTTCATGATAAGTTGCTGTATTCTGTTTGCTAAAATCTTATTTAAAATTTTTGCATCTATATTCACTAGAGAAATTGGTCTATAATTTTCTTTCTCTGTTTTGTCTCTTCCTGGTTTAGGCATCAAAACCATATTTGTATCATAAAAAGAATTTGGGAGGATTACTTTCCCCCCAATTTTCCCATATGGTCTATATAGTATTAGAATTAACCATTCTTTAAATATTTGATAGAATTCACTTGTAAATCCATCTGGCCCTGGAGATTTTTTCCTAGGGAGTTCATTGATGGCTTGTTCACTTTCTTTTTCTGAAATGGGGTTGTTTAATTATTCAACTTCCTCTTCTGTTAATCTGGGCAATTTATATTTTTTAAAATACTCATCCATCTCATTTAGATTGTCAAATTTATGGACATAAAGTTAGGCAAAGTAATTTCTAATTATTGTTTTAATTTCCTCTTCATTGGAGGTGAGTTCACCCCTTTCATTGTTGATACTAGTAATTTAGTTTTCTTCTTTCTTTTTTTAAATCAAATTGACCAAAGGTTTATCAACTTTATTGTTTTTTTCATAAAACCAACTCTTACTTTTATTTATTAGTTCAATAGTTTTCTTAATTTCACTTTTACTAATCTCTCTTTGGTTTTCAGTATTTCTAATTTTGTATTTGCTTGGGGATTTTTAATTTGTTCTTTTTCGATTTTTTTCAACTGCATGCCCAATTCATTGATCTCCTCTTTCTCTATTTTATTCATGTAGACATTCAAAGAACTGCTTTTACAGTATACCATAAGATTCAGTAGGTTGTCTCATTATTGTCATTCTCTTGAACGAAGTTGTTAATTGTTTCTATGATTTGTTGTTTACCCCACTCCTTCTTTAGGATTAGATTATTTAATTTCCAATTAATTTTTGGTCTATCTTTCCTTGGCCTTTTATTAGATCTAATTTTTATTGCATTATGATCTGAGAAGGATACATTGACTATCTGTGCCTTTCTGAACTGGATTGAGAGATTTTTATGCCCTAGTCATAGGTTATAGTTATGGTCAGTTTTTGTATATGTGCCATGTCTCATTTAGAAAAAGGTATATTCCTTTCTATTCCCATTCAATTTTCTCCAGAGATCTATCACACCCACCTTGTCCAGAATTTTATTCACCTCTTTAACTTCTTTCTTCTTTATTTTAAGGTTAAATTTATCAAGTTCAGAGAGGAGGAGGTCCAGGTCCCCCACTAATATAGTTTTGCTGTCTATTTCTTCCTGTAACTCCCTTAACTTCTCCTTAAAGAATCTAGATGCTATACTACTTGGAGCATATTTGTTTACTAATAATATTGCTTCATTGTCTATGGTGCCTTTTAGCAGGATATAGTTTCCTTCCTTATCTCTTTTGATTAGATCTACTTCTGCTTTTGCTTTGTCTGAGATTAGGATTGCTACCCCTGCTTTCTTACATTAGCTGAAGCACAATATATTCTGCTCCAACCTTTTACTTTTACCCTGTGTGTATCCCCCCGTGTCAAATGTGTTTCTTATAAATGACGTGTTGTTGGATTATGACTTTTAATCCATTCTGCTATTCATCTCCATTTTATGGGAGCGTTCATCCCATTCACATTCACAGTTATGTTTACTATCTGTGTCTTTTCCTCCATCCTCTTTCACACTGTGCTTTTAGTTCTCCCTTCTCCCTTCCCCTCTACAATAGAGTTGTAATTTTTGACAACCACTTCCTGCAGTCTTCCCTCCCTTTTAGCCTCCCCTCCCTTATGTTCCTCTTTCCCCTCTTACTGCCTATAGAGCTAGTTAGATTTATATACTTAAGTATACTTGAATCAAATCACATGAGAGTACCTCTCAAACAATGCTCATCTCCCTCCCCTCTTTCCCTCTACCGTAATATAATTTTGTACTTCTTCCTGTGATGTAATTTACCATTTTCTTCTTCCTCCTTTTCACATCTCCTGTTACAATCCCTTTGCATGCTTAAATAACGTTTTTGTCATCACATCATTTACTTTATACCCTTTCCCTCTATCTATGTATATCCCTTTTATATTTCATAATAGATATACAGTTCTCAAGATTGACAAGTATCATCTTCTCTTATAAGAAGCTAAACAGTTGTCTATATTGAGTAACATGTTTTGCTTTTCCCCTGTTTACATTTTTATGTCTCTCTTGAGACCTTATATTTGAAGATCAAATTTTCTACTGAGTTCTGACCTTTTTATCAGGAAGGTCTGGAAATCCCTTATTTCATTGAATGTTCATGTCCTTGCCTGAAATGTTGTGCTGAACTTTGCTGGATAATTGATCCTTGATTGTAGTCCCGGTTCCTTTGCCTTATGGGAAATATCCCATTTTAATTCCTTCTATCTTTTAATGTGGAAGTTGCAAGGTCCTGTGTGATCCTGACTGTAGCTCCTCAATATTTGAATTTTCTGGCTGCCTGTAGTATTTTCTCCTTCACTTGATTGTTCTGGAATTTGTCAAAAATGTTTCTTGGTGTTTTTAGTTTGGGATCCCTTTTGGGAGGTGAAGGGCAGATGTTTTTGATGATGATTTTCCCTGTGGATCTAGCACTTCTGGGCAGTTTTTCTTGATGATTTCTTCGAAGATATTATCCAGGCTCTTTTTTTTAACATGGCTTTCTTGTAGCCCGATAATTCTTAAATTTTCTCTCCTGGATCTATTTTCAAGTCAGTTGTTTTTCCAATGAGGTATTTTACATTTTTTCTATCTTTTCATTCTTTAGATTTGTTTCATTGATTCTTGATGTCTCATGGAGTCATTAGCTTTTACTTGCCCAATTTAATTTTTATCAAATTGCTTTCTTTAGCTAACTTTTGCATCTCCTTTTCCATCTGTCCAATTATTCATGTTAAGCAATTGTTTTCTTCATTTAGTTTTTGTACTTCCTTTTCCATTTGTTCTATTTTCCTTTTTAAAGAGCTGTTCTCTTCAGTGGATTCTTTTTTCATACTTTTAAAATCATTGGCCAGTTTTTCTTCTATTTCCTTCTTCTGCTCTTCCAAGAGTGCTCTTTGTCCATGCAAGCAGTTCATAGTCCCTTCTGAAGTTTCAGTTGTGAATACAATCTCAATACTGACCTCTTTGGTATTCATGGTTTGGTCCTTGTCCTCATAGAAAGATTCTATGGTCTTTTACTTCTTGATTTGCTTCTTACTCACGATGATGACACTGACTATTGTGGCCTCTGGTTCTTTCAGCTAGAGGCTAAAGAACCTGGTGCTCAGCTGGCTGGTGTGAGAAAGCAGAGGCCAGGTAAATTCTTTCTTTTTGTGTTTCCCTGGATTAGCCTTGGAGCTAGCTTGTTAAGTGTCGGGGAAGCGTGGTCTGGTCACAGGAGGTCTCCTCAGCTGAGCTAGAGCAAAGGCAAGCTCAGTGATTGGTGATCCCAGGTGCCCTATTTTCTGCCCATTTCCCCTGGAGTGCTGAAGTACGCCTGGGGTCTTGGTGTTGATGGCTGCGAGGCTCCATCCCCCTCCATCCCCAGATCTCCTGGTTCACTGAGTTGGGGCTGTCTGGGACAGTTCCGGTCCCCTGCCACAATAAGACGAATACTCCTTAGTGATTTTCCTAGCCTCACAGGCTATGAGACTGTTTGCCCCTTCTGTTGATCCCACTGATCCAGTATTATTCTGGGGAAATATTTTATAATTCTTTCAAGGTCAACAAAGGGAGAGGGAGAGAACATTTATGTATCATTCCACTATTTTGCCTCCTGGAATTTCAAGTAGGTGACTTACAGACATTTAATCTGTGGGCTGATAGTCTCAGGAGAAGTTGTGGCTGATACCTGGGGCACAGTTAAATCCAAAGCTCTTGAGAGAGACCTTGAGAGTGTCATTGTATCAGTTCTTCTGACTACCATGTAATCACCTGCTCCATGCAAGTTCTCCATAAAATAGTCTTTTTGGCAAACATAAATTTTGCATTCGAACAATGTGGCCAGCCCATCGGAGTCTCTCTCTCTCTCTGAAGCATAGTTTGAATACTTGGAAGTTCAGTTCAAGGAAGGACTTCAGTGTCTGGTATCTTATCTTAGCAGGTGATCTTCAGAATCTTCCTAAGATAGTTCAAATGGAAGCAATTCAATTTCTTGGCATGGCACTGGTAGACTGTCCATGTTTCACAAGCATACTGTAATGAGGTCAGCACAATGGCTCTGTAGACCTTCAGTTTGGTAGTCAGTCTAATACCTCTTTTCTCCCAAACTTTCCTTTGGAGCTTCCCAAACACTGAGCTAACTCTGACAATGCATGCATCAACCTCATTGACAATGTGTATATCCCTGGAAAGTATACTACCAAGGTAAATGAACTTATCCACAGCATTCAAAACTTCTCCATTTGTTGTAACCAATGGTTCCACATATGGATGGTGTGGTGGTGGCTGATAGAGCACCTGTGTTTTCTTGCTGTAATTATTAGGCCAAAATTAGCACAGGCAGCAGAGAATTGATCCACATTTTGTTGTATCTCAACTTCAGAGGCTGCATTGAGTGCACAATCATCTGCAAACAGAAAATCATGCACCAACACTCCCTCCACTTTAGTCTTGGCTTGTAGCCTTTTCAAATTGAAAAACTTATGATCAGTATGGTAGTTGACCTTGATGCCATGTTCATCCTCATTGAAAGCATTTGATAACATGGCTGAAAACATCATGCTAAAAAGCATGGGAGCAAGCACACAACCCTGTTTCACTCCACTGGTGACTGGGAAGGCATGAAAGTTTTGTCCATTATCCAGAATCTGGGCAAACATGCCATCATGAAATTGATGTGCAATATTGATGACCTTCTCTGGGCAACCAAATTTTGACATAATTTTTCATAAACCCTCAAGACTAACAGTGTCAAAGTCCTTGGTCAGATCTACAAATGTAGTGTACAGACCTCTGTTCTGCTCCTGGCATTTCTCCTGGAGTTGTCAGGCAGCAAACATCATATCAACTGTTCCTTGGTCCTTTCTGAAGCTACACTGACTCTCAGGTATATGACCATCTTCCAGGTGAAGGACCAGCCTATCAAGGATGACTCTAGCAAGAATTTTGCCAGCAGTGACTAAGAGAGAGACCCCCTGTGATTGTCACAGGACAATCTATTCTCTTTACCTTTATGGAGATGGACAATGGAGGCATCCTTGAACTCCTGGGGGATAACCTCCTTTTGCCATACAACCTGGACAATTTCATTGAGTTTTTGTATGATCAATGATCCCCCTGCCTTGTAAATCTCAGCTGGAATAGAATCAGCACCAGGTGCTTTGCCACATGAGAGGAGCCTAATGGCCCTTAAAACCTCTTCTTCAGTTGGAAGTTCAGCTAAGGAGGGATTGACTTCAACCTGAGGTAAATGGTCAATTGCCTAGAAATTGATTGATGATTATCTGTTGAGAACACTATGGAAGTATTCAGCTCATCTCTCCAGGATCATGTCCTTATCACTAATCAATGTGGCTCTATCAGCACTTAGTAGTTGTAATGCACCATAGATTTTTGGTCTTAAAAGCATTTTGGATTGTTACTGTTAGCATAAAACTGAATTTCATCTGCTTTCTTATTGAGCCAGGAATCCTGCATCTCTAAACTTTGCTTGTATTTTGCTTTTGATGGAATTAAATACTACCTTCTTAGAGGTGGATGAACTATCATGCTGGTAAATCCTGTGGAGTTCTTGTTTTTCATTTAGCAGCTTCTGAATTTCCCCATCATTTTCATCAAACCAGTCTTGGTGTTTGCAAGTGTTCTGACCCAGATGAGCAAATGCAGTGCTGTACACCAAATCCCTGAGGCTGCCCACTCCTTTTCTGCTCCACTGTTGCCAACTGTGTGCTGGCTTACCTTTCCCTCCAAGTTAGCAACCAACTGTCCAGCTCAGAGAAGCTCAGAGAAGAGCTCTAATTTTTTGACATTAATTCTTCTGGTAGTCATTTTGCCTTGGGGGAGGCACTTTTGATGAATGCAAATATTTAGCTTGGAAAGAATAAGTCTATGATCGGTCTAGCACTCTGCACTACACATTGCCTTTGTCACTCTCACATCTTGTCTGTCTCTTCTCCTTACAATCACATAGTCTATTAGAAGCCAATGTTTGCTGCAAAGGTGAGTGAATAATGAACAAGTTGACCGGAGACTAGTGCTGAAGCAAAGATGCTGGTCCTGGAAGAGAGAGAGAGGAGCGAGCCATGAGGAGAGAGGTTCCCAAGAGCTGAGACTCCCTCCCATCTTGAATCATACAGGGCTAGTGAGTTATGACAGGGAGACTGATTTTAATCACTGTCTACTTCACTTTTTAAGATTTATAGTTCATGATCCTACAAAATTATTGCTGATCAAAACCCACTAAATGTTTTACATGGGCATAATGTATAACAGACAAGAAACATGTTCCCTGGGTATGGATGCCCTCTAGGTTGGCACTATACATTTCTCATTCACAATTGTGTTAACCTCTGTGATTTAAGGGTTCAGATCTTTTTAAAAATCAGTGCCATGCTGCATCTGTATTGAATGTGTGCAGGAGAGAATGAGAATTTGCTTAAACAGATGCATTCCCAACTCTAGTGACACACCATAGGGCAGCCCATCCCTCCATGTGCAGCCTTCTCAAAGTATCAACTGAAATGAATAAATGTGGCAGAAGCCCCCCAGCACCATTTCCCATAAACCCTCTTGTGCACTAGCTTCTGTTGGAAAGTGAGAGGATCAAGTGAACCATATGATGTGTTAGTTTTTCAGTATCAGATAAAATAGAAGGGACTCTAGGAAAGCAAATATACTGTGCCTCATTTAAAATAATTATTTCTATATCCCCCCTCAAAAGTTCTTTCTCTGTGAATAGATGAAGCAGAGAACCAGGAAGTACAGTTGTTTCCCAACAGTTTATAACTTTACTCTGCTAAAATGGGGATTGCAAGAATCACATTTAGAATATTTCAAGTGATAAGGGAAGGGGAGAAAATAAAACATCAGGAGTAACTCAGCTGGTTCCATAGAAAGCCTGGAGTCTCATAACTGACACTCTATTTCAAACACCCACCTTCTGCTTGGGTGGCTACTTTTTGGTTCAGAGGAAAGATACAAGGTGCAGATGGGATGTGGTTGTTGTGGCATTTGTAAGAAACAAACATGGATTATTCTTTATTTATTCATTTATTTACTTTTAGTTTTCTACATTAACTTTTATAAGATTTTGAGTTCTACATTTTTCCTCCTCCCTTTCCCTCTCTTCAAGACAGCATGTAATCTGATATAGGCTATACATGTACAATCATATTAAACATATTTCCGTATTAGTCATCTTGTTAAAGAAGAATCAGAACAAAAGGGAAGAACTACAAGGAAGAAAAAAATGGAAAAAAGAGAAAATAATGTGCTTTGATCTGCATTCAGAATCTGTAGTTCTTTCTCTGGATGTGATAGCATTTTCCATCTTGAGTCTTTTGGAATTGTCTTAGAACTTTGCATTGTTCATAAGAGCTAAGTCTATTAAAGCTGGTCGTTGTCCAGCGTTGCTGTTGCTGTGTGCACAGTAACATATATATCTCTATCTCTATCTATCTATCTATCTATCTATCTATCTATCTATCTATCTATCTATCAATATATATATATATATATGTATGTATATACACATACATATCATGTGAAGGAGAGGCAACATAATGGAGTGGGGACAAAATCAGTCTTAGAGTCCAGAAGACCTGGGTTCAAGTGTTCATTGCTACAATGACTGGCACTTTGGAAGATATTAATAGATGCTGTTGACTCATTGATTGACTCAGTGACTTCAGGGAAGTTTACTTCCCAGTGCTACAAGGCAACTTTCTGAACCTCTAAATGAGATAGAAGTTGCTAGTATACTTCGCTGCAAGGAATCTCTCCAATGAGAATTTCCCACCAATATAATATAAATAATAACAGCTAACATTTATACAGTGCTTACCATGTGCCAGGAACTATGCTATTTGCTTTACAGTGATTACCTTCTTTGATCCTCACAACCATGAGAGGGAAATGCCATTATAATCACCCCCATTTTACAGATGAGGAAACTGAGGCAAACAGAGATTAAGTGAATTTGCTCAGGGTCACACAACTAGTGTTTGAGGCTGGATTTGAATTCAGGCTTCTGACTTCAGGTGAGGCATTCTATCCACGGTACCACCTAGTTAACCTAACACTAAAGAAATCATGGGGTTAGCCCATTCCCAAGATATACCTATATATGTTAATTTGTTTTAATGGACTTTGCATTTGAATTAATTGGCATAATGAGTTTCTAAAGGAAAAAAAATTCCCTCTACCAATGTAGAACATCAGCACCTCTGCAGTGTATAGTCTTAGAGAACTGCCCAGGTCACTCACTGCAAGATTAAGTGACTTGCCCTGCATCATACAGCTAGTCTGTATCAGGGGCACAATTAGAACCCTAGAATTCCTGATTCCAAGCATGATCCTCTGCTTCATCCTACCAGCTCTTTCTGGGGAGTGTATTAGAGGGGCACAAATCAAAGAAATATGGGAATTTCATGAAGTTAGAATTCATTTGATAGGTATACCTCAAAGTGTAGAATATTAGAGTCTTAGGAGGACTCAGAGATGACCCAGTGCTACCTTTCCCCTTTAGAAGAAAAGAAACTGAGGCACAAGAGATCATGTGACTTGTCCTGGATTACACCACTCATTCATGGATGAGTCTGAAATGATAACTCAATTACACATCAGGACTTTGGATTCCTAACTCAGTGGTCTCCCCACTGCCATCTTGGGGAGCTAAAGGAGGGCCCAGATCTGTGATTTCATTGGTACAGGGAAATATCAGATGAGGAAATTCCTTTTGCCAGGGCAAGGCAGCAGTATATAATCTTAGAAAGTCTTCTCTGCAGAGAGTTTGAGCAGTTACAGGGAGTCTGAGATTCTGAGAAGTTATGTCAAGTCATACAACCAGTAATGTCAGAAGCAGAATTTGAATCCAGGTCTTCCTGGCTTCAAGGACTGCTCTCTCTGCTGCCTCTCCTTAACAGTCTTTTCTTTTGAATAATTTTTTTTTTTATTTTTCAGTTTTCCCCATTCACTTCCACAAGAATTTGATTTCCAAATTTTGACTCCATCTCTCCCTACCTCCCACCCCAGGACAGAATGCACCCCATTCACCCCTTCCTCCAGTCTCTCTTCCTTTCTATCACCCCCTTTTAGCTTTTTATTTTTATATGATGAACAAGGTCCAGTAATTTGGCCTTCACTGTCATGAAATATTACATGGGGAATGCTTGCACCTTTAGGGTGGGTAATTCATCTTGGAGAAGGGTCAGGGGGGAGAAAAGAAGACAAGGCATTTAGCCACACTCTGGAGGAGAGGACTGGAGAATCTAGAGGGAAAACCCTTTGCAGAGTTTTCATCTCCCCTCTACTGCTGGCTTCAGTAAATGGACTCCTCTTATTTCAGTCACTACTGCATGTATTCCATAGAGTTCCCCATTCACTCCCCATGAATATTTGTACCATGAATCCCTGCCTCCCCCAGGTCACTGCATCTCTCTTTTGTCTTCCTCCATTAGGGTTAGCCCAAATGTTAACCACTTAAATAAAATCTCAACTGGCCAGGTAAATCTGCAGTGCTCACAGCACCTGGAATTTCTATATTGTTCAAAATATTGTTCTAATAGAAAACAAGTCTAGCTATCTCTGATGGACATTGTGTACTTTTTAAAGGGTTGCTAAGATATCTTTTTGAAAAATCCAACCCCCGTCCCCCAGAAAATGCCCTTTAACTAAATTTGTTTAATTCCTAGCTATTGTTTTTATATTTTGGAGGCAGATTTTTTTCCAGTAGAATATATCCTCTAATATTATAGCAAGAGTCAGTGATTCAGTTAAATTCAGCAAATATTAAATATCCGCTATGTGCCAGACATTGTGTCATGGGCTAGAAGCACACAGGTAAAATGAAAAACATCTCTAACCTCCAAGGATCTTACATAATGGGAAGGGGTGGAAATCAACATATGCCAGTTAAGTAGAGGACAAGGAAAATTGAAGAGGGAGAAGGTACTAATCACTGGGAAATCAGAAGAGGTCTCGTGGATGAGTTAGAAACAGAGCTGAGCCTTGAAAGAAGAGAGGCATTCTGGGAGTCAAGAGAGAGTGCATTCCTGGTGTGGGAATGGTTTGTGTCAATAACTGTGACAGGAGATGGAAGATCCAGTTTGGGGAAAAGTTAGAAACAGTCATTTGGCTGCAATGGAGAGTTCATTAAGGGGAGTGCAACGAGATAAAGCTAGGAAGTTAGTTGGAGTCATATTGTGGAAGGGTGTTACATGCCAGGCTGCAGAAATTGTATTCTATGTTAGAGGCAGTGTGGAACCTGGGAAGTTTTTTGAGCAGGGGTGACGGGGAGATGTGTGTCTTTGGAAGATTATTATGCCAACTGCCTAGAGAATGGATCAGAGGAGGGAGAGGCTAGAAGCTGGAAAACCAATTAGGAGGAGATTACAACAGTCTAGGCAAACAATAATGAAGACTTGGGCTATGGTGATGGTGGAGTGGGAGAAGAGAAGAAAGCAGATGTGAGAAATGTCCCAGAGGTACACATGATGAATCTTAGGAACTCCTTGGACATGGTGGGGGGTGAGGGAAAGCAGAGGATCCTCAAGTGAGGATGCCTAAGCTTATGAACTTGGGTGACTAGAAAGAGGCGGCATCCTTAACAGACATAAGGAAGTTTGGAAGGTGGAGAGATTTGGAATAGAATAGTGATTTCTGTTTTAGACATATTGAATTGGAGATATCTATAGGAATCAAGCTAAAGATCTCCACCAAGCAGTTGGGGATGTGGTCCTTGAGTTTAGGAGAGACATTAGGGCTGGATGGTGGAGTGATTTACATAGAGAGGATCATGAACCCATGAGAACTATTGAGATCATTGAGAGAGGATACAGAGTGGAGAGGAGTCCCAGGATAGTCTTTGGAGGGAAAAGTCACAATTGGAGAGCAGGACATAAATAATGACCCATCAAAAGTGGAATAAGAAAGAGTGGTCAGGTAGGTAAGAGGAAAACAGAAGCTGAGGAAAGAGAGAGTGTCCAAGAAGAACAGGTGGTTCATGGTATCACAAGCCATATAATCAGTCAGTCATTCAATAAACAACAAGCATTTACTACGTGCTAGGCACTCTACTAAGCCCTGGGGAAACAAAAAAGGCAAAAGAGAGCCCTGTTCTCAAGGGGTTAGGGTTAGGGTTAGAGGTCAAGAAAAATGAAGACATGTCTTCATTGGCCTTTGCACTCCAGCGCTGTTCCAGAGAACAGATCCCAAATGAACCCTGTCTCCTACCTAACTCAATCTTGCTCAGTTCTCCCCTTTCCCCTCCATAGTCTGAGCTTCCAATTAGCAAGATTGGATGCATATTGAGTTATACAGTCAGTCTCCACAGAGTGGCTTTCAGTCTCAAAGGACATAGATGATGAACCCTGACAGACGTGGAATATCTGAAAGGTACAACTTTGAGCCCCTACTAGTCTCTGCATCAAACAGTGAACACCTAAGTGAGTGAAATTGGACCCAGAGCCAAAGAGACAGAGAGTATGTATAAGTGATTTTATATCAGAGCTCAGAAGACCCGCACACAATCTCTTGGCACATCTCCTGTCCAAACCTCCTTTGGAGGAAATAAATAGGTATTTATTTGTGATACACTTCAGCCAAGCTTGAAAACAGATTGCATGGTATGAGAATGCTGATATCAAATATTGAAGAGACGAGGCTATAGTCTGCTTTTCATATTAACTGTAACAGAGCACAAGGAAAGAGTCAGTGGTTTTTCTCATTTGAAATCCCTAGACATTTCTCCTCAAAATCAGGACAAACCTGTGGCCAGACGTGGAGGGAGCATAAAGATCTCAGAGGTGGGGAACAAAAAAGCCAAAAAATATGTAGAAATTTGCAGTCCAGGCTAGCAAGGGATCATTAGCTAAGGGGATAGCTGGAGACCCTAAGTACTCATGCATGTGCACACACATGTGTATATACACACATCCAAAGATGAGGGTAAAGCAACACTTAATTTAAAACTAGATAGGAATGCATGAGTCTGGTGATACATGTTTATGAAAGACCAGAGTAAAGCATTGGATCCATATCCAAGTACAGAAGAAGGTAGAAGTCAGACCACAGGGGTATTTAAGAAGATTTGGAAAGTGATTGGATGTAGGGGAGGGAATAATTGATGGAGAGGGAAGAGGCAAGGCTTACTCTTAGCTTATGAACCTGGTTGCTTCAGAGAATTAGCAGTAGGACTGTAAGTAGACAAAGGAGCTTAGAGAAAGGGAAGATAGAGACTAGTGGGCAGGGCACCGAACCTGGAGTCAGGAAGACCTGAATTCTGCCTCAGACACTTTCTAACTGTGCAACCTTGGTTAAGTGATCTAACGTGTCAGCGCCTCAGTTCCTTCATCTATTAAAAAAAAATAAGGTGGGGATAGACTTGACTCCAAATTTCCTTCCAGTTCTAAGTCTATGATCCTGTGACTATTAAGAGGAAAAGGCAATGTATTCATTTCATCAAACCTAGCAAATCCCTACTCTACACAAAATAGGGTTCTTTTCTTTTGGGTGTATTGTTTCAGCTGCCTACAGGACATACAGAAAGATGCTCCAGCAGACTATTGATGGTGCCTGACTGAACTCCAAGAGAAAGATTGGGTTAAATAGATAGATTTGAGTTTTATTTCTGTAGAGATGATACTTGTACTCTTGAAGCTGATGAAGTCTCTATGGAGGATAAAGGCAGAATTAGAAGGTGGTTCAGGGCAGAGCCCTGTGTAACACTCATGTTAAGGGAATGGGAGATGTCTCATGATCCAGAAAATAGGATTTTATATTCAGAAATTCACTTCACTGGACACTTGAAACCTTGTGCCAATCACTTTAACTCCTTGGGCAATGAAATTTCCTTATTTGTAAAGTGAGGGGGTCAGATGAAAAGTTAATGGTACCATCTTGGCTGATTTCTTTAAATGGAGCACACCAGTGAGGGATCAGGTTCTACCACTGTGAGTAGTAGATATATAGCTCATCCTACACAAGAGTTACTTATGGGACCGCAATAATGAAGGGTAGCAGCATGGCTGACTATCTGGAAAGCCATCTCAACATGCATGCATGGCTACAGATAGAGTGAACAAGTCAGTCCAGCCCAGAAAAGAAGGAGTGGTTATGGGTGGGGCCATGACTGAGCTATACTTTAACTCTTATTTGTATGTTTTTGGTAAAGATTCCAGACGTCATCATTATAGGGAACTCCCAGTGAAGAATCTCCCTCCATCACTGTAGATAGGAAACTGTTACTTAGAATTTTACCTGAGGGCACAGAGATGTGCAAGGGTCCCACAGACATTACATGTTAGAGGAAGGTCTTAACTCCAGGACTGTCCATCTCTCCTCTGTGCTACAACTCTTCCATATTTGCTTTGTTGTTGCTGGAGGAGGGAAGGTAAGGCAATTGGGGTTAAGCGACTTGCCCAAGGTCACACAGCTAATAAGTGTCAGGTGTCTGAGGCTGGATTTGAACTTAGGTCCTCCTAACTCCAGGGCTGGTGCTCTATTTACTGTGCCACCTAGCTACCCCTGTATTTGCAATTTTTTAAAGTTCTCTCCAATTATTTCCCTAGACACACAACTAAACTCTCATGTTACTCTTGGACGAGTTGGCTGTAGTAAATAGCCTTCCCTTCCTGTAAAGTACCTCCCATGTAAAATCAAGCTGGAACTAGGCAACAGTTGTGGAACCCAGTCTGAAAAAAAGCAATTTCCTTCCTAAGGTTTAAGATTAAAAAAATAATTGAGGCCCAGGAATGAGGTCTGTCCTGGGCAAGAAATCACTTCTTTTGCTCTTCTCTTACCAAAGATGAGTTAGTGCTGGGAGATGGGCTTCTTATGAAAAAAAAACCATCCAAATACATTTAAATCTAATCAGTGAGGGATAATACTTACCTTTGTAGCTCTCCAGCAGCAGGAGTATGTGTTCTGGACAGCGTTTGCTAGCAAACAGAGCCTAGCCATATATTTCTGTAGCTTTAAAGACACCGATTATGTTTTGACTTTCCTGTTGCCCGGTGCAGAAGCAAATGGCATAATTCAAGTTGTATGTGTTTGCTCTGGTTCCTGTGCCACTTCCAAGACCTGATCCTACAGCCACCAGAGCCACAGAGTATTGTGGTTGGTTTGTTGGCATGGGAGCTGGGGACCAGCCTGACAGCTCTTTTAAAAGCTATTGATTTTTAAGCAAGCTGTGTGCTGCCTTTGTGCAAGTGTACTTGGTTTACCTGAGAATGAAAGCACATGGTAATCAATTTAGGTTTCACTGAAGATCACAGTGACAGCATTTATAACTAATAAGTTTCACACTCCCCTTGAATGCGTGGGCTAGTGGTCTGCTGTGGTCTGGAGACACAAAGGAAGTAGCTTGCCACTTCAATCTCAGTCTGCAAAGGGTAGGTGACCTCAGCATTCCTGGGGCTTCAAAAGTACTGCAGCTTGGGGCAGCTAGGCAGAACAGTGGATAGACCACCAGCCTTGGAGACAGAAGGACCTGAAGTCAAATCTGGCTTCAGAACTTACTAGCTGTGTGACCCTGGGCAAGTCACTTAACTCCAATTGCCTCAAAAAAAAGGAAAAGAAAAGTACTGCAAAAAGTACTGGAAAAAGCATGTACTGCCCCTGAGGTTAGAGGACCTTGAGTGGACACCTGGTTATGCTATTTACGAACAGTGTGACCTTGTACAAGTCACTAACCATCTATGGGTCTCAGTTTTCTCACCTACAAAAGGATATTTAAAATCCTTTCCAGCTGATTTCCAGTTTTATGAATATAACCTGTGCCCCTGCTTTGCCCTCTCTCAAAACTGTTATTCACTCTGCTGCCCAGGTGATGATGATGATGATGATGATGAGGATGAGGATGATGATGATGATGATGATGATGATGATGATGATGATAGAGGTTTCCAAAAATCCTGTGGATCGTAGGGAACATTGCAACAGGGGAGAAGTCCTACAAAAGAACAGAAGGGGATGCTCTTTGTATACTGCAGTGTCCGGAGCTGGTTTCCTCTTTTCCTTCTGCTGCTTTCGGTTTCCAACTTCTGGGTTTTCAAGTGGAAGAAGGAAGAACTTGTGGCAAAAGAAAAAGAGTGGGCAATGAGTGAATAGTGAGCAAGTTGACCAGAGACTAATGCTGAAGCAAAGATACTGGTCCTGGAAGACAGAGAGAGGGGGAAGCCATGAGGAGAGAGGATCCCAAGAGCTGTGACTCCCTCCCATCTTGAATCATACAGGGCTAGTGAGTTATGACACGGAGAATGATTTTCATCACTGTCTACCTTGCTTTTTAAGATTTATAGTTCATGATCCTTAGATGGGAGATGGATACTCCTTCCATATTTTTTCCCCATTCTGCAGGTATATATGATTGGGAGCATACATAGAAGGCAGTTAGGAGGCGTGGTAGATAGAGAGCTGGGACTCAGTGTTTCAGAAAGACTTGAGTTCAAATTGTCCTGGGGACACTGATTGTGTGATCCTAGGGTAAGTCACTTAAGTCACTTATCAGCCTTGTTTTCTTCATTTGTAAAATGAGGATAGTAATAGCACATACTTCCCAGGGTGTTTGTAAGTATCCATTGTAATAATATTTGTAAAGCACTTTGCAAACCTTAAAGTGCTATATAAGTGTTAGCTATTAATAATATCCAAAGACCTAGGAGGGCAAGTAGGTGGAGGTTTAGGAGAAGGCTGGACATAAAGGCCCCTCCATGTAGGAGTATTTGAGTTATTTCTTCTTAACTTCTACAATGTATGAACTATGTGTTCACAGTATGTTGTTATTGCATTCATGAATGTGACAGGTCGTGACCTGAGAAGAGGGATCCTGGACTGGGTGGAAGTTGGTGGGTCATATATCTTATATTTGAATATTCTGAGTAATGCATTTCATCCTTTAAATTAATTCCAAACTCTGCCAGAGGGTCACTTAGCGTCACTACAGAAGCCCCAAGCTTGGGACAGGGTGGAGAAGCACTTGTGTAAGTGACTAGGTGGAGCCTTCTGTTGGTCAGTGAGGACATTACAGGCTTTTATGAAGGCTATCCCACTCATGTGTAACAGAGAAATAGCTGAGGGTATTGGACATGTGGTTCAATCAAAATGCTACCAGTGGGTACACGCATAATTATGTAGGAGGATTACATAGTTAAGAAAGTGACAGACTCTTCTTATAGGTTCAAGGAAGGCAGCCTTTGAGTCCCACAAGATCTGAATTGCTTTTCAAAAGTGTCATACTGTCTTTAGATAAGAAGATGATAGTCTGTGAAGGAACATCTAGCCTTATTCGTATGATTTAAGGGGTTCTATGGAGAATCCCATGTCCCAGAGTCCATTTTCCCTACTAGATAAGGTATCTTCTAGATTCTTATGATCCTAGAGTCTGAAACTGTATTATTAAACACTCATTCTTTTGTAGGTTAAGACATCACTTCTCTTAGTGACATCTTAAAATACATATGTCCCTAGGAAAGATCTTTACAAAATACTTTATTAATAATAATTTAGCTCTTATATAGTGTTTAGAGGTTTGCAAAGTACTTTACAAAAAGAATTCATTTTATCCTCAAGACTAACCTCAGATGTAGACCCTATTATTATCTTTCTTTTACAGATGAGGAAACCAAGGTAAACAGAGGTTAAGTGACTTGCTGAGGGTTACATAGCTAGTAAGTATCTGAGGCTAGATTTGAACTCAGATCTTCCTGTGTCCATGATCCATTCTCTATCCACTGCACACCCTAACTGCCTAGATGCATATTCCATTTGTTCCTCATAATAGTCCCATGAGGTACCTGGGACTGATTTTCTCTTTGGTGGAGGAGAGGCAGATGGTGGTTTAGTGAACAGAGTGCTGGGCCTAAAGTCAAGAAGATCTGTGTTCAAATTCAGCCTTAGATATTTACTAGCTGTATGACTCTGGGAAAGTCACTTAACCTCTGTTTGCCTGAGTTTCCTCAACTGTAAAATGGGGATAGTAATAGCACCTGCCTCCCAGGCTTGTTGGGAGGATCAAATGTGATAGTATTTGTAAGGCACTTGACACACTGTAGGGGCTACAGAAATGCTTGCTATCATCATCCTCATCATTATCATCTTCCTACTGAGAGATATGGGTGCTAACTTAATTTTCCAAATTCTCACAGGCTAGAAAGTAGCAGACCTAAGATTTAAACTGTGATCGTCTAGTTTCTAGTCCATAGCTCTTTCTCTTACAGCAGACCACACACTATGTACATATAATATTGCATGGAGATCATCTGAGAATTACTGGATTGTTGATTTCGAGCTGGGAGGGACCTTAGAAGCAAGTGAATCTCACCTTTTCCTTCTCCCTATTTCCATTTTTTAGATAAGGAGACTGAAGGCAAGAGAGACTTGTCTGGAATTATACCTAGTAAGTGTCTGAGGTGGATGAACACTGGTCTTATTGACTCCACCAACTCCAGGGCTCTATCCATTACACTGTCTCTCAAAAATGATCCTTCCTTGACCAGGAATTGATTCTGGCCATGGCATTAAGAGTAATTATCCTTAACCATCAGACCACTCAGGCAGACATGGAACTAAGGATGTTTAGCCTGGAAAAGCCAGAGGGCATATCATAGAGTCTTTCAGGTGGTAGTAGATATAATTCACTGGGCTCCCAGAGACAGAACCTAGAACCAATGGAGGAAGATTATAAAAGGGTGGATTTCAACTCAGTAGAAAGAACTTTCTGACAATTAGAACCATACAGAATGAGTGCTGGTTCTGAGGCATAGGGCCTGGGTTCCAATTTTGCCTCAAATACTGCCTTATGACTAGATGGCCTCTGAGATCTGTTGCAGCTCTTGATCTAAAATATGTATTAAGACTATGTTAAAAGTAGAGCGAGTTGCTTTGGAGGTGATTGCTGCTTGCTTCCCTCAATGGGGATTTTCTACAGCACAGACCATGATGACCTCAGAAATAATCCATCAGACGTTAGCTCATTGGCACAGTCTGCAGCCAAGTTTTCATTAGTTCCTGGCCTCTAGTCATCTGACCAAGCTGCCTGGCTCCCTCCCCCTTGTCCACGGATAAACAGATTAACAACCTTTTACCAAAAGGCCTGCTCTCTATGGGCAATCCGTCTTAGAACTGGCCTAGAATTCAAGACTAATAATAATTATTATAACAACAAAAATAATGAATTTGTTGTTCAGTCATGTGACTCTTTGTGACCCCATGTGGGGCTTCCTTGGCAGAGTCACTGGAGTGGTTTGCCATTTCCTCTTCCAGCTCATTTTACAGATGAGGAAACTAAGGCAAATTGGATTAAGTGACCTGTCCAGGGTCACACCGCTAGTAACTATCTGAGGCCAGATTTGAACTCAGGAAGATGAATCTTTTTGATTTTGGACCCTGTGCTCTATCTACTGTGCCATCTATAACAGAACAATAGTTCACATTTTAAAAGCCATACATTCACAAAGTGTTGGTTATCATAGCCCTCTATGGCAAAACATGAAAGTATACTTATCCTCATTTCATAGATGAAGAAACCCAGGCACACAGAGGCTAACATAGTAGTTAGTGCCAGAGTAAGATAGAGACCCAGGTCATACAAACAGGTAAATAGGAAAGAAACCCTCTCATTAGCTTGCCCAGCATCCCTTGGACACTCTCTTTCCCAAACAGAAATCTGATGGAGAGCTCAATTACTCAGCATTCAGGTAAGTTGGACAAGACCAAATTCGACCCTTGGGTTGCTAAGAACTACTTCCTCTGTTGTGGAGGTGCTGGATGGGAAGTACCAGCAAAGACATCACAGACCTCACCTCTCTCCTTGAACAAAGAGTGGTTTGGACACATTTTTGGATTCTCAGGGTGTTTATTTTTCCCCGGGGCTTCCTGGTCAGAGCAAAGTGCAGCCCATGGTCCTATAGTCTTAATTGTAAACCTTTACTAGAGGGACTAACCCATGAGGCAGAGGTGGGGCAAGCTCAAATTAAGTTGGGAACAAAGACAAAGGGGCAGCTAAGTGAATTCAGGAGGATCCTACCAGGCTATGTCCCCTTTGACCATGACTTGGAGATGTTGAGGGTCTTCAGGTTCTCCCTCATCTTTCAGCTGGCATCTATATAAGACAGAAAGTGAGAACAGAGTGAGAGTAGGCAGGGAGAAACCAGACCACAAGGTTCTTCTGGCATGAAAGTATGATGAAGAATTCCAGGGATCACCTTGTGTCCAAATCATAAGGATCACAGCCCCTCTCGTGTACATTGGGTTTCCTAGAAAGTGCCAGGAGTGACTGATAGGGTCCTCCCTGCCTACACTGTATGGAGATGGGTAGGGGTCTGTTGTACCAGTAAACTTTCATTCTTCTACAACTTGGAAATATTTAAGGATGGGAAGAGAAGAGGGAGATTGGATTTTGTTGTTCAATTGTATCTGGCTCTTTGTGATGACACAGATCATAGCATGCCAAACTCTTCTATCCTTCACCATCCATATCTGAGAGGAGACAGTGGTTTGTCTGGACCATGGGCATTGGGAGGGCTTACTAGTAATACATTTCCTTTCTAACCTAATTCCTTAGAATGTAAGCTTCTTGAGGGCAGGGACTGTTTCATTTTTGTCTCTATAGTCCCAACACTTTGCACAGTGCCTGGAATGTAGGAGGTAAAGGCTAACTGATTTATTGATAATAAAACTTTTGCTACTTTGTTTTGTTCTTAACTAACATGAAGTCTGTTATTAGTAATCACCACACTACGTATAGGGAAGAGTTTGCAATAGGATGAGGACAAATAGTCTGGTGAGAAGATCTAGTACCTAATACTTAATAGGGAAAACTGGTTTCCAAATAGGATTCACATTACCCTTGCCATGTGGTTTCATAATATACCTATAGCACAAGTTCTCTGGTGAGCCCCATCATTTTAGCCCAGGGGCTCATGATCCTGCTTCCTGTGCATCTCTCACTCTATCTCTCTGTCTTTGTGACTGCTTCTATCTCTCTTATTTTAAGAGTTTACATGTTAATAAAAACCAGGACTCAGAAATCCTCTTGTACATAGAGCCACTGAGTAGGGAGGAAGCTTAACATTCTGTACAGAGATTTAAATAGCTGACCTGGGTAAGTCTTATGCATTTCTAGTTAGTCTAGCAGGGCAATCTCTTCCATGGCCTTGGGCACTCTGGATATCTCAATGCAATCCATCTTGAATGTATCAAGGGTTTGTTCTAGCCTTCTTGACTGTTTAATTATATTGCTGATTCCTAATTATGCTGGTGATTTACAACAGCTCAGGTCTTCTCGTTACAAATCCAGAGTCCTTTCCAGGGTAGGCAGTATGGTTCAATGGAGCCACTTTGTGAGTACTCCAGATTACCTTTGTAATCAAAAGACCTGGTTTTAAATGCCACCTGTGATACTACTGACCCTGGGCAAGTCATTTAACAATCCCTGAACCTCACATTTCTCATCTATAAATGAAGGAAGTTGGATTAGTCAGGGCTTCTTAACCTGGAGTCCATTGATTAGATTCAGGGGATTCATGAATTAGGGTGGGAAAAATTACATTTTAATTTCAATATAATTATAATCCTATGTATTTTATTTATTTATTTTATTATATGCATGTTATTTTATTTATACGTTTTAAAGGTATTATTCTGAAAAGGGATCCATTGGTTTTACAAGATAGCCAAAGGGGTTTATATCACATAAAAAGGTTAAGAAGTCCTGCATTAGATGTTCTCTCCCTAAGAACATCACCCATCCCTTAGGTGCCTAGTTCTGAGCTCCTTGCCATCCCAGCTCCAAGATTCCATACTTCTTAGTTGTACTTTAGAGCTAGCCCAAGGAGGATAGTTGGTGATGAAGGACAGATTGATGCAGATACTTCTTCTGTACCCTTCCTTTCCTGTAGAAGAAAATAAATCCTAAGGGTATCCACTGAGTAGCCCAATTGAATCAGCAGATCAGAGGGATAGTTCTCACCTCTCTCTTCCCAGGGAAGAATTGAAAGGAGAGCTTTGCATTCTGAAATCTCAACTCATGAGAAGGCTGGATTTTCCCCAAATTCAAATTTTTCTTTTACCCATTTTCTTTCTTTTAAAAAAAATTACTTTTATGATGTATGAAACTGAGCTGTTGACTTGTACTAGTTAAGACAATTTTCTTAGAATTTACTGAATGATTTGGCAGACTGAGTGTTAGGAGAACTAAATTGTATAATTCCATTACAATTTAGTCTTATAAGAATAAAAGATGGTGCCCAGTGCCCTCTGTGACATGACACAGCAAATCCTCATCACATTACAATAACAAATGAAAAAATTAAGTGGCTGCTGTCATAGCATTTGATGAAAAGAGAGGAAAATGTGGGCAGTAGAACCAATGACACTGGATTCAAGCCTATATCCAAAGGAGTCAGCTAATTGGCCCTGAGAGGGAGGGACATTCTTCTTCCATTGTGTCAGTTGTTTTGGCACTACTGCTGGATGTGGGATGTAGGGGAAAGAGCAATGGGTGAGGAGTCAGGAGAACTGCATTCTAATGCTGGTTCTGTCATAAACTTGGTGTATGACCATGGGCTAATGTCATCTCTTTTCGACTCAGTTTCCTCACCAATAAAATGAGAGGGTTAAATGAGATATGTCTAAAGGCATTGAATCCCTTTAAACATTCTGTTTGAGTCAATGTGGGTTGTTAATGTAATTCAATTCAAAAGGCATTTATTAAGCACATACTATAGGTTCTGGAGATACAAAGAAAAAATAAAACTGTCCTTGACATTCCAAAGGCTTACAGTCTATTCAGGGAAATAGTGTGTACTTGTACCTATATTAGTAATCCAAAATTTAGATACAATATTTTCTTATGAGGGCACAGGAGTAATATGAAAGGCTGTTTGTAAGTCACAGAACAGGGAAACATGGAAATGTTCAAAAGATTGAGATGAGAGGCATCAAATATAATGGGTTTATCTGATTGTGTATAATGGATCAGGGAGTGACATCAGTGAAGAAAACTTTAACCTCAGAAGTCTGCAAGTAAAAATTACCATAGAGTAGGGGACTGTCAAAGTTTGCCCACACAGGGGAAAAGATTAAATTGATTTGATTATCAATACCTGAGAAAAACCAGAAGGCAGATTGGAGAAGGGCAGAATCTAAAGTCCACAGAAGATATCCAGTCTCAAGTTCCGTTTGTTGGTCATGGTAGGGCTCAACAGAGCCCTGGAGCCAGGCTGTTAATAGAGATGTGATAATATACATTTGAGGTTCTTACCCTCAGCCAAGTCAGCTCTGCCCCAGGATTCCTTCCAGTGTTAAATTGATTATCTATTAATTCCAATCCTGCCTCAGACACTGCGGCCTTGGACAAGTCACTCTTCTTCTTCATCTGTAAAAATGAGGGCATCAGACTTAAAGGCCTCCAAGATTCTTTTCAAATCTGAATCTCTGATCCTGTCATCCTCACTCATGGAGTTTTCTACTTTTGTTTAAACATGCAAGCTGTCCCACATGCCTTGAAAGAGATCCCTCCTTATTTTTACCTATTGAAATCTCTTACTTCAAGTCTATTTTTTCAGATGCTACCTCCTTTACAAAATAGGCCCCAATTCCCTAAGTGGAGACTGACCTCTTCTACCTCAAATTGCCTTAGGTGTTCCTTGAGTAGATATCTCTTTATTCCTAATACCCTCCACCCAGGAGATTGTTTATTTTCAAACAAATGTTTATTAGTGTTGAGGTCATTTATGGAATATGGGCTTCTTGAGGTTGAAGATAGGGTTGGTTATTATCTTTGTACACCCACCACCTGGTTGTGTGCCTTGCCCATTGAACAAATATTTGTTTAATTTTTGAATTCTATACTTTAGTAACTATGGGTCTGAATTTTCTTCACTGTTAAAATTCTTTTTGTCCATGACCATCTATGGCTCATGGTCTTAGAGAGATGTCCATCAGTCAGGAAACATTTATTAAGTGCCTACTATGTCTCAGGCACTGTGCTAAGCTCACGATATACAAAGAAAGCCAAAAGATGACCCCTGCCCTCAATGAACTCCCAATCAAATGTGTCAAACACCTGAAGACTTGTCCATGCTCATGAGACTTGTAATGATCAGAGGTGGGATTTGATCACAAGTCTTTTCTCCATGTCTGTGCCAGGTTGACTGATTGAATTGAATTGAATTTCATATATTAAAGCAATTAGAAATCATTTTAGTTAATACAATTCAGACAAGGTAATGAAAGCTATTTGTTGGCATTTCTGAATGTCTGAGTATAGAAGAAATTGGTGATCATGACTTGGTCTTGAGATTCTTCAAGGTTCTAAAATGACTTCTGAATGACTAAAGAAAGGTTCTTTTTGGCATCAGTGCCTATTTTAAAGCACATTCTTAGTGAAATTTTAAATGTAAAACTGCACTAAGATTTTTGGGACATGCTGTATTTTATTTGTTATTTGAAAGATCAGTCTTCTGCCCATCCTGCTGTTCATCCTTCATCTTTGAAGAGGACCAACGACATCATGGGATGACATCTTGTCTTGTGTGTGAATTGGATTTAAGTGAGACAAAGTTGCACAAAATTGCCAACTTTACTCTCTCTTCCAGAATCATTGAAGTCCAGTTGCAAGACAAAAGTGAAGCCAACTGTCAATGGCCTGGGATGAAGTGGTTGGTGTCTTCATTGTCTGAGCCACTCCACAGCACTGCTTCATCTGTCTTTACGGAAATTGGAACAATTGTTTTTATCTGCCCATTCCACTGGGAGAAGTCTTTACAAGCTTGGATAGACATTCCCTCTAGCTCATTGATGAGTTTGAAGCCCTCATCCTGGTTTAGCCTGTCTGTTGAGACAGTTTTACTCAGGTGTGGCTGCTCTTGGAGTCACAGGTGAGAGTCGGATGAATCAGGTGGACCCCAAGGGTGGATGAGCAGCCCTAAAAAGGGCTTGACAAGCCCTTATACCAGAGGTGTTAGTCTTCCCTGAATGTCCCAAACACCCCATAGTTGTTATTAACCAACCAGTTGGCAAATACTCTTTCCTTCTGCCATATCAGCATGCAGAGGGATTCCTGTGCCATCCTGAGGATATGATGGTTTGAAGAATTGGTGATTACCACTACTTGTGAACTTGTGTTACCATTGGGTTACTGTTACATTGCTAATCGTGTGTCCAATAACAAATGTGATGAATTACAATAGGCATCCCCAGAGAGATAAGACATCCCAGTACCAGTAATAGGGTACTTGTCTTAAATTTTTTTTAATGTATTTATTCTTTCTATGCCTCCAAAGCTTTCATTTAAAATGTAATCTTCAACAGCAAATTCAAAATTCAAAATATAGTTATACTTGATACTCTGTTGTCACTACCTCTAATTAATATTCCTTATCTCTGAGGCTGTGTCAAGATTTTAATTCACTTCCCCCAGCCCAAGTCAATATCATTGTGCCGTGTAGTCCAGCCTAGTACGTTATTAGTAAACTAATTGTTTCTGATTTTTCCCCTCGTTGCCTTGTTCTCTTTTCTTCATTTTATTTTGTTTTAAATAACTCTCAAAGGATAATTTATTGCTTTGAGTATTCAGAACCATTATATTTTGCTGTGTAAATTAAGAAAAGCTTGTCAGTCATGGGAATCAAGCCAGTTTGTAGGTATAGACATAGACAATTCAGAGCAGAGAAGCTGAGAAAGCTAGTCCCACTGGAATGATTAGAATGTCTGAACTAGAATTTTTTTTTAAAAATGGAAATTCAATCATGGTACTTTAAAGGCTATAGAGTAGTTAGAACTAGACTGTCAAAGTGTTGCTTAGTGGAGTTCTAGAGAGTTGGCTTTAATGAATAGATAAGAATTGTAATGAGTACAGTTATTGTATGAGAACAGATTTTTTTTCCTTTTTAAAGATATTTTTCCAATTACATACAAAATGATTTTTAACATTTGTTTTCTAAAATTTTGAGTTCCAAATTCCCTCCTTCCTTCCCTCCTCCTTCCCTTCCTGAGAAGGTAAGCAATTTAATACAGGCTATATATGTGCACTCATGCAAAACATATTTCTATATTAGCCATGTTGTGAAAGAAAACACAGACCAAAAATCCCCCCCATAAAAAATAAAGTAAAAAAAAACAACAACATGCTCCAATCTGCACTCACACTATATATGTTCTTTCTCAGGAGGTGGATAGAATTTTTTTCATCATGAGTCCTCTGGAATTCTCTTAGATCTTTGTATTGTTGAAAATAGCTAAGCCATCCACAGTTGATCATTGTACAATATTGCTATTACTGTGTATATTTTTGTTCACTTCACTTTGCACCAGTTCATATAAGTCTTTCCAGAATTTTCTGAAATCATCCTACTTATCATTTCTTATAACACAATTGCATTCCATCACAATCATATACCACATTTTGTTCAACTATTCTCCAATTGATGGACATCCCCTCAATTTCCCATTTTTTGCCACCACAAAAGAGTCACTATAAATATTTGTGTACAAAATAGGTCCTTTTCCTTTTGTGCTTTTAAAAAAATCTCTTTGGGATATTCAATTGAGGAATGACTCATAAATTTGACTCAATTCTCTATGTATTTGAAAGATAAAGCCTTTATCAGAGAAACTTGCTGTAAATTACTCCCCACTCCCCCAGTTTTCTACCTTCCTTCTAATCTTGGCTGCATTGGTTTTGTTTATGCAAAACCCTTTTAATTTGATGTAATCAAAATTATCCATTTTATATCTCATAATTCTCTCTATCTCTTCTTTGGTCATAAATTCTTCCTTTATCCTTAGATATGACAGGTAAACTATTCCATGCTCGTCTGATTTGCTTCTGGTATCAAGTACCTATTTTGACCTTATCTGGGTATATAATAGGAGAGGTTGGTCTATATCTAGTTTCTGTTAAACTGTTTTCCTGTTTTCCCAGCAGTTTTTGTCAAATAGTGAGTTTTTGTTCCAAACGCTTGGGTCTTTGGGTTTATCAAACATGAGATTACTACGGTCATTTACTACTGCGTATGTTGTACTTAATCTATCCCACTGATCCACTGCTCTACTACTTAGCCAGTACCAGCTTGTTTTGATGATTACTACTTTGTAATATAGTTTGAGATCTGATATGGCTAAGCCACTTTACTTCACATTTTTCCCATTGATTCCTTTGATATATTCTTGACATTTTCTCTTTCCAGATGAATTTTGTTATTATTCTTTCTTGCTCTATAAAATAATTTTTGGTAATTTGATTGGTATGACATTAAATAGTTAAATTAACTTAGGTAGTATTTTCATTTTTATTATATTGGTTCAGCCTACCCATGGACAATGAATATTTCTCCAATTGCTTAGATCTGACTTTATTTGTGTGAAAAGTATTTTGTAATTATATTTCTATTGTTCCTGGGTTTGTCTTAGTGGGTAGACTCCCAAGTATTTTATACTCTCTGCAATTTTAAACAGTGGAAATACTTTTTTCTATCTCTTGCTAATGGACTTTGTTGGTAATATATTGAAAAGCTGATGATTTATGTGGGTTTATTTTATGTCCTGCAACTTTGCTAAAGTTGTCAATTATTTAAATAGTTTTTTAGTTGATACTCTAGGATTCTGTAAGAATATCATCATATCATCTGCAAAGAATAATGGTTTTGTTTTCTCATTCCTTGTCCTGTATATTCTGTATTTCTTTTCTCCTCTTATTGCTATTGCTAGCATTTCTGTAGCACAATCTTAAATAACAGTGACCATAATGGATATCGTTGTTTCACCCCCGATCTTATTGAGGTTTCTAGCTTTTCCACACTACAGATAATACTTAATGATGATTTTAGATAAATATTACTTCTTTTAAGGAAAGATCAATTTATTCCTATGCTTTTTAGAGTTTTTAATAATGGAATGAGTGTTGGATTTTGTCAAAAGCTTTTTCTTCATCTATTGATTTAATCATATGATTTTTGTTGATTTTGTTATTGGAATGGTCCATTGTGCTGAGAGTTTTCTTTTTAAAATTTATTTATTTTTAGATTACAACATTCATTTCCACAAAATTTTGAGTTCCAATTTTTCTCCTCATCTCTCCTTTCCTCCCACCCCATAATACCTTGCATTCTGATTACCCCTTCCCTCAATGTACCCACCCTTCTATCACACCCCACCCTTCTCTTATCCCTATCTTTTCTCTTTTCTTGAAGGGAAAGATAGATTTCTATACCCCATTACCTACATTTCTTATTTCCCAATTATATGCAATAACAGTTCTCAACATTTGTTTCGAATACTTTGAATTCCAACTTCTCTCCCTTCCTCCCTCCCCACCCATTCCCCACTGAGAAGGCAAGTAATTCAATACAGGCTATATATGTGTTGTTTTGCAAAAGACTTCCATAATAGTCATGTTGTATAAGACTAGCTATATTTCCCTCCATCCTACCCTGTCCCCCCTTTGTTCTATTCTCTCATCTGACCTTGTCCCTTTGCAAGAGTGTTTACTTCTAGTTACTCCCTTCTCCCATTTGCCCTCCCTTCTATCATCCCCCCATCCCACTTATCCCCTTCTCCCTTACTTTCCTGTAGTGTAAAATAGATTTTCATACCAAATTTAGTGAGCATGTTATTCCCTCCTTAAGTCATATGTGAAGAAAATAAGCTTCACTTTTCCTCTCCACCTCTCTCACCTCCTCCATTTTCTCCACCATTGAAAAGATTTTTCTTATCTCTTTTATGAGAGATAATTCACCCCATTCCATTCTCCCTTTCTCCTCCCAATATGTTCCTCTCTCACACCTTAATTTTATTTTTTTATAGATATTATCTCTTCTGATTCAACTCAGTCTGTGCTCTCTGTCTATATATGTGTTTGTGTGTGTGTATATGTGTATGTGTGCGTGTAAAACCTCTCCACCTATCCAAATACTGAGAAAAGTCTCATCAGTTACAAATATTATCTTTCCATGTAGGAATGTAAAGAGTTCAGCTTTAGAAAATCCTTTATGATTTTTCTTTCCTGTTTACCTTTTCATGCTTCTCTTGATTCTTGTTTTTGAAAGTCAAATTTTCTCTTCAGTTCTGGCCTTTCATCAAGAATGCTTGAAAGTCCTCTATATCATTGAATGACCATTTTTTCCCTTGAAGTATTATACTCAGTTTTGCTGGGTAGGTGATTCTTGGTTTTAGTTCTAATTCCTTTGACTTCTGGAATATCATATTCTAAGCCCTTCGATCCCTTAATGTAGAAGCTGCCAGATCCTGTGTTATCCTGATTGTATTTTCACAATACTCAAATTGTTTCTTTCTAGCTGCTTACAATATTTTCCCCTTGACCTGGTAAATCTGGAATTTGGCTACAATGTTCCTAGGAGTTTCTTTTTTCTGGTCTCTTTCAGGAGGTGATCAGTGGATTCTTTCAATATTTATTTTGCCCTCTGGTTCTACAATATCAGGGCAGTTTTCTTTGATAATTTCATGAAAGATAATGTCTAGGCTCTTTTTTTGATCATGGCTTTCAGGTAGTCCCATAATTTTTAGATTGTCTCTCCTGGATCTATTTTCCAGGTCAGTTGTTTTTCCAATGAGATATTTCATGTTATCTTCTATTTTTTTAATCTTTGTTTCTTGGTTTATCATATAATCATTAGCTTCCCTCAGCTCCACTCTTATTTTAAAAGAAATATTTTCTTCAGTGAGCTTTTGAACCTTGTTTTCCATTTGGCTGATTCTGTTTTTTAAAGCCTTCTTCTCCTCATTGACTTTTTGGACCTCTTTTTCCAATTGAGTTAGCCTCTTTTTAAAGGTGTTATTTTCTTCAGCATTTTTTGAGTCTCCTTTTAAAAGCTGTTAACTCACTTTTCAAGATCTTCCATGGCTTGAGCCCATTGCATATTCATTTTCGAGGTACTGGATGCAGAAGCCTTGACTTCCTCTGACAGTATGTATTGTTCTTCCTCATCTGAAAGGATGGAAGGAAATACCTGTTCCCCAAGAAAGTAACCTTCTATGGTCTTATTTTTTCCCCCTTTTTTTTGGTATTTTCCCAGACAGTTACTTGACTTCTGAATCCTTTGTCAAGAGGAGGTCTCTAGTGCTCCTCCTCACCCCAGAACCATGCTCAGGGCTGAGATTCAAATGAGCTGCTCAATTCCCCCAGGGGCTTTAGGTGGAGTGCTTCACAGATGGATGCTGACTATGGGGCTAACAGCTACTGCTGCTGCTACCTGGGGCCCATGCTGGGGTGGGGGGGGGGGGACCCTGCTCCCTTCTCACGCACTTGGGAAAGCACTCTCACTGACCTTTGAAGCTTTTTTTGGTGCTTGTGGCTTGAGGGATCTGAGACCCTCACTTCTGGGGATCCTGCCCTGGAGGCTTATTCTGGTCCTGTTCCTTCCAGTGCCATGTGGCCAGGTCTGGGCTCTGCTCTGCTTAGTGTCCAGTGGGATAGACCTTTCCTGGTGGCCTTCCAGGTTACCTTTGGCTGGAAATCTCTTTCACTCTGTTGTCCTGTGGCTTCTGCCGCTCTAGAATTTGTTGAGTCATTTTTTTCAGGTATTTTATGGGCTGTGGGAAAGAGCTAGAGTATGTATGTCTTTCTGCTCTGCCATCTTGGCTCCACCCTCCTGATCGTTTTCTTAATATTAAACCAAGTCTACATTCCTGGTACAAATCCCATCTGGTTATAATGTATGATTTTTCTGATATATTGCTATAATCTCATTGTCAATATTATATTTAATTTTTTTGTGTCAATATTTATTAAGGAAAATTGTAACTTTCTGTTTTTGCTTTTCCTAGTTTAGCCATCAGCACCATATTTGTGTTATGAAAGGAATTTTATAAGACTCCTTCTTTACCTATTTCTCCAGGTAGTTTATATAGTATTGTATTTAATTGCCTTTAAATGTTTTATAGAATTTATTTTTGAACCCATCTGGTCCTGGGAATATTTTTCTTAGGGAGCTAATTGATGGTTTGTTCAATTTCTTTTTCTAAGATGTGGTAATTTAAGTATTCTGTTTCCTCTTAGGTTACTCTGGGCAATTTATATTTTTGTAAATATTCACCTATTTTACTAAGATTGTCAGATTTTATTGTTATATAGTTGGGCAAAATAGCTCCTAATAATTGTTTTAATTTGATCTTCGTTGGTGGTGAATTTATCCTTTTCATTTTTTATGCCGGTAATTTGATTTTTTCTTTTTTTAAAAAAATGAAATTAACCAATGACTTATGTAGTCTATCCACTCTATCCCCCAAAACACCAGCTCCTAGTTTTATTTATTAGTTCAATGGCTTGTTTCCTTTCAGTTTTTTAAATCTCTCCTTTCCTTTTCAGGATTTTCAATTTGGTGTTTAATTTGGGATTTTTTTACTTGTTCTTAATCTAGATTATTTTTTAGTTGCATGTTTAATTCATTGATATACTCCTTTTCTATTTTATTAATGTAAGCATTTAGAGTTATAAATTTTCCCCTAAGTACTGCTTTGGCCGCATCCCATAAATTTTGGTATGTTGTCTCATGGTTGTCATTCTCTTTAATAAAATTATTTATTATTTCTATGACTTGTCCTTTGACCCATTTATTCTTTAGAATTATTTAGTTTCCAACTAATTTTTAATGTATGCTTCAGTGGCCCTTTATTGAATGCAATTTTTGCATTATAATTATTTTCATTAAAAATAGTACAGAAATCACCACCATTCTGGTTTTCTTCCATTTTTTAGAAATAAATCTTACATTGGTATAATAGTTGAGTGTCACAGTTGCATAGCAGATAGAGTTCTGGCTCTGGAATTGAGAAATCCTTCCTCTGATACCTACTACTTATGTGATTAGAGGGAAGTCATTCAAATTCTTAGTGCAGCTCAGGTAACCACCAAAGTGACAGAATGGAGGAAGTTTTCATATTGGAAGTTCTTTATACAAATGAAATCACTGGTTATGACCAAAACCCACTTTAACCAAGGAGGAAAAAATCCCCATAGCTGTTACTTTTCAAAACTTCCTTCATCTCCCCTATGCAGTTATGAAATTCCCAGGTGCAGAACTTGTCTTAGTAACAGGTTTTTCTATTCCCTGTTCCAATAGAAAGTATGTGATTATTTTCTTTAGTCCTCATGGACATGGGAAATCTGAGGCCCAGGAGGCATTAGGGGCATCACCCCCACACTCAGGGAGTAATAGTGTAGACAACTCTGTTAAGCAATGAAAATCGCAAAAAAACAAATCCCAAAGAGTCTGTCCCCATGAGGAAGAGGAACAGAGAGAAAGGTTGACTTACTGTCTATAGAATTTTCAACACAATTCTGAAGTCAAGAAATAGCAGTTTACCAGTAATTAATGAAATATGCCATCCAAGTTAGGTATCTACAACTATGGGGCAGCTACGTGGTGCAGTGGATAGAGCAGCAGTGCAAGAGTCAGGAGGACCTGAGTTCAAATCTCACTTCAGACACTTGACACTCACTAGCTGTGTGACCTTAGGCAAGTCACTTAACCCCAGTTGCCTCATCCTGGGTCATCTCCAGTCATCCTGATGAATATCTGGTCACTGGATCCAGATGGCTCTGGAGGAGAAGTGAGGCTGGTGACCTGCACAGCCCTCCTTCATTCAAAAAACAAAGTCAAGTTCAAGTCATGTCATTATTTTTCTGATGGCATGGTCTTCTTCGGCAACGAGGGACGAACACACACAAAACTACAACTATGGAAAAGTCAGTCATTTTACCTAGTATCTGGATTTCTTAAGATGAAAGCCAAATTGCCCAATTGTTAATCTTGAGCCCTCTTTCCCCTCAATTATATGCTTTTTCAAAGGGATTTTTACCCTTTTCAGGGAAAATGACTTTTTGTACTGAAGTCACTGAGTTATCAGTTGAACACTATACATTTCAACCTGTTAAAAACTGAACATTTCAATAGCACTATTCTTTTGTCTTTCTGATGCTAAGCAGTCAGTCAGTCAGAGATTTTTCATTGACCCAAAATAGCCTAATTGCATTTATAAGGCACCTTAAGGTTTGCAAAGCACTTGATCTGTATATCTCAATACAAACTCTTCTGTTTGACATTTCAAGCCAAACTACCTGGTCTGGCTCTAACCTGTTTTTCTGGATTTATTTCATACTCACTCATGTACTCTCTGTCCCAGCCAGAATGCCCCACATATAGGATCCTCTGTGCCTTTGCTCATATTATCCCTGACCCTTGGACTTTGCCTCATGAAATCCCTACCTCCCTTCAAATCTCAACTCATGATGACTCTTTCCCTTTCCCAGACTGATTCCTGCCCCCCTGAACTTTGTATTGGATATCTCTGTGTGCATGTAAAGGGTCAGGAATTGTTCTGTTTCTTTCTTTCTTTCTATAGTACACAGGCACTTGATGAATGTTTCTCAAATTAAATCAATCAATTTTTTCCATCAACTTAATTTCATTTTATTTTGTTCTAAGATAATAACCATAAATCAGTCATCTTGGGCTGAACATTAAGGTTTGGAGTCAGGGGATCTGAATTTAAATCTTCCCTCTGCCACTTACTAGCTTGGTGATCTTAGGCAAGTCACATAACCACTAGTCTAGGCCTTGGTTTATTTCCTCAAAGGTAAAATAAAGGGACTGGACTAGATAAGTATTTTTTTTTACATCTTAATTATACAATCTATGAAGTAACTATAAGAGTCACTCATTAGATAATGCTTTCCAAATCCCAAATGACCATTGTCTTTGGATATACAAATCCATGTAAAACTAAAGATGGTGAATGATCAAATAATATTTGTATGATTTTGACAATGAGAAACTGATAGATTTTTCACATTGCAGCCATTGAATTTTTTGCAAAATTTCAAAGTAAGTAAAAATCCTACTAATTTGGAGCAATCATGGTAGTTAATACAACTTAGCAAAACATTAAATTATAGACTAATTGAGAAGAATTGCCATTTTATTATCTTCAGGAACCTAAAGCAACTCCAGGTGTTGACCGGTTGTTGTCTAATAGAGATACTATTTGTGTCATCAATCTAACAGTTGGTCAATAAATACTAGTGAAGGCATTAATTTGCGGTGGAGACAGTATAACAAATTGGACAATGTTGAAATTGGGCTTGGAAAGACCTCGGTTCAAATCCCATCTCTCACATTTACTAGCTGCGTGATCTTGAGCCAATCAGTAACTTCTCAGAGCCTCAGTTTCCTCTTCTATTAAACAGCAATAATAATATCATACATATGTTTGGAGGCTTTAATGAGAAAAAATGTCAATACTGATAATTCACAGAAGGTCACTAAGACAAATGACAATCCACCCATGGCTACCAAGCCTGTGCAAATCTTTGTGCAAAGTTTCTCGTAGATTTGTCAGAGGAAGGCGAACCCACACCTTCCTTATGCTCTCTTGATGTAGAGAGGATACTGATGGATTGCTCAAGTTGCCCAATGAATATTCTTCTCCTCTTAATGTTGGCCAATTTTCTTCTTCCTTCTTAAAAAAATTGAAGTGATTTGTAAAGATCACAGCCCTGCATAAATGTTAACTATGAGGAGGAGCCAATGTGTAGATACAGAGCTGGCCCATGATCAAGGAAGTCCTAGGTTCAAATCTAGTCTTTGAAATCTACTGGATGTGTGAGACTAGGTAAAGCACTTAATCTCTCAGTGCTTCAGGCAAATCTCAAAAACTAGAAATTATATAGCAAGTGCCAATATGCCCTGGAGCAGGTAATTTCCTTTCTGGGGATTTCCCATGTAGAAGAAATTACAGTTCTGGTCCCCCCCCACCAAATGCTCATGATTATGGAAAGACAGTTTGGTATAGAGGGTAGAGTGATGGAGTCATAAGATCTGAGTTCAAATCCTGCCTTGATACATTCTAATGGAGTGAACAAAGGTAAGTCCTTTAGCCCCTCTGAACTTTGGTTCCCTTATCTGTAAAATGGTGATAATAATTCCTGCAATAACTCCCTCACAGGGTTGCTGAAACGCTACAAGGACATAATGTGTTTCAAGTATTTTACAAACTTTAAATCCTGATAGAAATATCAGTCATTATTAATGAGCGAAATCTTTCATCTTATTTCTCATCCCTTGGAGACACAGGTAAGACTGTCCTAAGGTTCATCCTGTGGGAGGAATGCCCTGAATTCCTGAATTTATTTGGTAGCAGGAAGGGACTGAGCCCTCTGCCAGGAGGTGGTTGCTTGCCTTGGGGAGCAGGCATCTCACCAGCTAAATCATATGTGAACACCATTGACCAGGCTCAGCTTGGGGCAAACCCTTGGTGCCTCCTCTCGCAGCATCTCTCAGACACGTTGCCATAGTGATCCTGGAAATCACAAATTCATAAAGGAGGCTCCTGAGTAAGAGAAAAACCTATACAACTGGCAACATTTTGATCTAGCTCGTTAGCACAGGTATTCAAAAGTACCTGTATGTAAACATTACACTCTTCTTGGGTTACACCTTCTGCCTAGACTTACCTTAATACTTTGGTATCTTGTTTTCTTTAAGTGCCCAAATCCCAGCCATGTTTGGCTTTTAGACAAAGCAAACATCAAATGCCTCGGTTTTATTCACTGACGGGGCCTTTCACCGTTTTTGTCATTGGCATACCCTGATGGAAAAGAAATTGGTCCCAGAACATAGCGTCAAGCAGGTGGTAAAAGCTGCACCTGCAGGTGCTGAGATCATTATGAACCTGTTGCTTCCTCTTGTTTTATGCACCCATACTCCCAAGAAGGTTGCCAAAGGGGACAGAGCACAAAATCTTACTAAGGGAACACAGAAGGCAGCCACTGGCCAGGAAGGACCACAGGATATGTGGGGGTGGGGACTTTCTACAGAGGGATTCTATCTGTCTCCTTTCCATCCCTGCAGCGTGAGCCACACTGCTCACACCATTGTTGTTATAGACCCAGGACAGTATAGGTCTACTTGACAGAATTGATTTAGTCTGAATAATCCTTGGGCCTCCATTCTGCTATTTAACAATTAGTTGGTGTTGTATATGTATTTTTGGATTCTGAATTCAAAAATTCAGATGGATTCTCTCATTCACCTTGAGCTGTTAATTTTTATATTAACTGTGTGATAGGAGATGATAATAAAATGTGGTTTGGCTTACTTGGGTTAGGGATGGGAGGGTTAGGGAGGAGACATTGGGCAGCTTGTGGAAATCTAGCTTATGGTCTGTGTGACAAGGCAGGTTGAGACATGTTCATGCATGTGTAGTCATGCGGGGAAACTGAGTCTGCAGTTTATTCCTCTGTCAGTTATGGGCCAGGTATCCCTTCTGTTTTCTCAAGGGCTTTGTTGATCTTGGGGTGCATAATACAAATTCACAGCAATGATTCCTAAGTGTCTCAATCGTCGAAGTAGTGTTTGTTACCTGCGAGGTCAGTTATGTTTTGTATCTCAGAGATGAAGCTTTATTCCTCCAGTGAAGAAAAACATATAAATTCCATTTTGGTTGTAAAACAGGGGATCAGAATATGGTGCAGGCCTTGTAAGTGTCCTGTATTTAGGGGTTTGCTCATGCCAGCTCCTCTGAGGATTTAAACCTCAGAATTCAGTAAATACTACAAATCCAGGCTTGATATATTGTTTTGTCGTTTGTCTAGACTTAAGAAAACCACGAGAAAATGTTAATAATGCAGATTAAATTCAAACCCAGAGAGCCAGTGGTTAAACATTTACCACTGCACCCTTGCTTGTATCACTTTTGTTAGACTACTGAGTGGCTGAATATATGTTTCTCATCAGATAGTCAATAAGCACCTACTATGTGCCAGGCACCAGACTGTTTTTCTCATATACTCTTTGTGATTCCTGTGATACAGAGAAAATAGAAAGGCCATTCTACTGATTACAACTTTTGTTTAATGAAGATATCAGAGATTTTTACCTCCAAGTCTAAACAATGGTCATAATATCTGTAGCGAAGAACTATTTATCTGTCCTTGAACAACCAAAAACTTGGAATTTGGATGGATAAAATGGACATTCTGATTCTGATTCTAACCATAAGTCTCGATGACAGTGACAAGGATGAGACTAGCGAGGCGATCTCCATTGGGATGTCACCTTCCCATTCTGAGACCTTCATTTAATAACTCATGCTGAACTAAATGACATTTTGGGGAGGATCTTAATATAAAAAAAAGTCAAGCAGAATGTTTAGTTCCTCAACTAAAGGGCTGGAATCCCCTATGTGAGGACCCCCTATGTTCAAAACGTGAAGTTTCTCTTGAAAAGCATGAAGTATGAAAAGCATTTTTGCTATGAGTATGGAGATAGTCAACAAACATCTATTAAGCACCTTCTGTATGCCAGGCATTGTGCTAAGAAAGGTACAAACAATCCCTGCTCTCAATCTAATAGGGTGACAACATTGAAACACCCTGAACAAACAAGCTGTCTACAAGATAAATTGGCAACATTCACTAGAGGATGAGGAAGTGGTTGCTCTCCTAGAAAAATCACAATTTGGGTATTTCAAATATTACTGCTTTATTTGTGAATGTGCCAGAAGAGAGAGGAAATAGAAAATCCTCTCTGCTAAGAAACACTGGTCTCAGAGGAATGAACTGCTTCCAGGAAAGTGAAATATGGTAAGCCAACCACTGGTTAGTCCTGAACATGTTTTCTTACCACGATTGCAGATTAAATTTAGTCTAATGAAAAATTCTGTCAAGGTGGTAGGTAGAAATGGTGCAATGGTTTCTTTACTGGAAAAATCAATTTCCAAAACTGGTGAGGTTGAGTCAGATGGTATCTGTGGGTCCTCATATACAAGAAATGAGCAGTTAAGGAGAAAAACTGAATGAGTTACATGGAAATCATTTTTTTTAAAAGTTACTAAAAACCTTTTTCAGAAACTAGAAGTCAGAAAATTAGTAAAAACTTGTCTCTTTTTTGCATTTCAAATGGTATCTTTTTTCTCTTTTATTATTACAAACGTGACACACATCGGCAAACATGAACATTTCCTTATATAAAGGAACTATGAATTGCTGTTATATGTGACTTTTTTCTTTAAAAAAAGGTATATATTAAATTTAATGTGGTAGATCTAACAGTTCCTTATTTGTCTGTGATCCCTTTTGAACATCTGTTTCCCCCCCACTGCCCCTAGTCTTCTTTACATTTTTAGAGGTCTCATTAATACTTTTTTCATTTCTTTTTTTTTTCCAGTATCACTAACCGCACTTCCATAATTCTTCCTCCCCTTAAAATATATTCCCTATCCTATAACATATATATATATATATACATATACACACACATGCACACTTAAATGGAGAGAGAGAGTGTTAAACAAAGACAAATCCTCTCATCTTTTTAAAAGGCAGAGAGGAGGAAGGAGAGAACTCGAGGCATGTTGGACATCGCATGAGAGTGAAAGGAGTTGGAAGGTGGAGTTAAGGTCCGATATCTGTCTGGTTTTTCCCAGTCTCCTCAGCTGCTAGCACGTTACCTTCTCAGATGACTTACCCTCTAGTCAGCCTATACCTTCTCAGTTCCTAGGCATTCGCTTCTTATTGTCCAGTTAGAACAAAAGTGCTTTGAGGTTGAGGTCTGTTTCTGTCCTTTTTTATAGATGAGCACAGTACCTGACACACAGTAAAAGCTTAAATACTTGTTGACTGACTGATTCACAGCTCTGAGAATGAGCCTTAGATTCAGTTGGTGGACCTGTATTTAATTCTTGACTCAGTTACTTATTTCCTATCTGACCTTAGTTAAATCACTCCACCTTTCTCTGCCTCAGTTTCCTCATCGGTAAAATGATGAAGTTGGACAAGGTGATCTCTGAGGTTCCTTCAGGCTCTAGATTCAAATGACTGTGGGTACCATTTAGTGAATTATTTGGACATGTGTAGAAAGGATATTTTACTATCTGGAAAAACACATTGTCAAAGTGATGTAGACTGTTGTGAAAAGTGGGCTTCACTTTGATGACAACAGGCAGATCATGTGACTTCCCCATGCCTCTCAGTGACATAGAAATGACAGATCCTATTTTCCATTTTCCTTTTTCACAAGGATATGGTAAAGATGTTTTTGATGAAGGAGACTGTAGCACATTACTTAAGAGACTGGGAATATGTGCAAGATTATCATTGGCATGAATCCATCCACATACAAAACATCAGTTATGTGTCTTATTCAGATCTAATTACTTTTTCTTTTATCTAACAGGGGAGTTGCCTTTTTGCAAGGAAACTTTTCATAGCTACAGCAAGATTATGGGGTCAACCAAACTCATTTGTTGGTCATCTCTGGTTTCAGCTTCGGTCATTTCTATTTTTAATCTTATCATCTTGAGCGCTAGGGTAATTCTTTTGTTTGTATGTGTTGTCACTAGTGAATACAATTTCCACGTATCTCTCAGTCAGCTAAGATTAAAGCCACAACCAATTCATCACATAATATTTATTTAATAAATGTGGTGGGCATTCAGTAAATATCTTTTGAATTTAGTTGGTATGTTGATGGAGAGATGTAATACCATGTTTTCTTTGGGAACTCTATTCCCCAGAAACCTGTGTAGTAGTCCAACAGTATAAATTCCCCCTCTCCCCCTTCACTTCCCCATCATAGTTTTTCAGTACTACCAGAAGAGGAATCTTGGAGAATAGCTATGGAGAAGAGACCAAGATTTCTGTGATTGACACGAATGCTGGCTGAGAGGATCAGCACTTCCAAGAGTTATACTAAGGTTCCCTACTAACTCTTATGAATGACTGAGGTAGCCTTCTTGCCTTTGTGATGGAGACAGGAGAGAGTTAACTGGAAGGTAGAAAAATAGTGGGTCTTTTCCCTGAGGTATTGAAGGTATGGTGTTTTTTGAAGGACTGAAGGTAGAGTTGTGGGAAATAGTGGATAAGGTGTTGGTTGCTTTGTTATTTATGCTGCATTCTGTTGGAAGTCAATATAAAAGCTTAGCTTTATTATGATGTCATACAATGTATTTTGTCTCTTGATTCAGTGTGTGTGTGTGTGTTTGTGTGTGTGTGTGTGTGTGTGTGTTTGTGTATGTATAGGGGAGAGAGGCAAGTTCCAATGGAAACAGGGATTTGCAAGCTGTGAATTCAGCACGCTATAGTGAAAAGAACATTAGCTCTAAAATCAGAGGACATGAGTTCAAATTTTGTCTCTGAGCCTTAACACCTATGTAACTTTTGACAATTCATTCTCTCTGGGTCTCAGTTTCCTCAATCTGTAAAATTAGAATATTGGACTAGATAGCCTCCGAAATTCCTTTTCTCTTACATATGTGATTTTATGATTTCTACAAAGAAGAGAAATAACTTCTAAGATCCTTTCAAACTGAAGAACTTTGATTCTTGGTTTATATTCATGTTTTTCATGCATTCTACATTACAGCCAAAATGAATCACTTCCCCCAAATGTAGTACTGTGTTTCCTACCTCAATACCTTTGCATAGTTGTGCTACTTGCCTGGATTTCCCTTCTTACCATCACCTTGTTTAATCCTTAGCTTTTTGAGAAGCACAACTCAAAGTGCCACTTCCTGTATGAGGTCTTTTCTGCTCTTCCCAATTATTGGCACTTTCTTCTTTTGAAATTAATTTATATTATAATATCTACTCTAGATTACTCTACCCTGCCCCACCATCTGCCAACTCACACTTGCATTTGAAGATTACGTCCCCAAAGGTCAGCTGTTAAATCAGTTGTTCACAATCTATAATCCTAGTAGTACAGTTCATAAGCCCCCTGTGCTTTCCCTTAGTAATCAGCCAGTAGACTACTGGCTGTTATCAAAGGCATAACAAAAACCATAGTTATACAACTTTCACCCTATAAGCAGGGATAGAGTCTTCCAAAGGTCTATGAGAAAAAATGGGATCAAACTTTGAGTAAAACGGTAGAAAGGCACATATATAAGATACATGTATGACAAAGATAAAAACTCCTAGTACTGTAGAAATCTTTTCTTTCTTCTGAGGTTCTTCATACTGGGTTCTGAGGGTCTTTCTCTTTCCATAGCTTGACTTTGTATGATCAGAGACAGCTCCTTGAGAGTGCTCCCTCCTTTGGGGAATTGTCTCTGTATATTTATATTTGTTTGGATGGCATCTGTGCTCCCCACTAGATGCAGAATCTACCGGTCAAGTAGTTCTCATTCAAAGGGACGTGGCCGATGGATGGGGGTAGAGAAGAGAAAAATCTCTACCATCTCTTTTTGTCTAAAATCTCTCCCAGAGGAATCTCCCAGCCTAAAACCTCTTCTACCCTTAAACTGCTGGATAGGGAGTATTGTCCTCTCACCTGCTAAAAGTCTTGATCCATGGGTGGGTGTGAGAGGGAGACAGAGAAAAAAATCTCTTCCTCTCTACTTCAGGGACTTCAAGTGCTTTGAGTTTTGTCTGCCAAGAGTTTTTCAGGGCTTAGCTATTTTAAGCCCTCAGAATCATGGCTAATTTGTTTTCTAAGCAAATCATGTTGCTCCCTTCTTGAATCAATAAGAGAAGTATTTATGAGATGTAGCTCATAAAGGAATCAGGATAGAGATTCTTCTCTTTAGTCAGTTAAATACTTCTTTAATTCCTTGTAATTACATTCTGGACATCAGCTGAGAGGGGAAACCCCTTCCATTACAGTGTCACTTTTATAGGCTTAATATTTTCTTACCTGTGTGCAAGAGAGAGTAAACTCCCGGAAAGCAGGGACAGTTTTGGTTTTGTATTTGTATTCCCAGTTCCTAACACAGCACCTTACACACAGTGGGCACTTAATGAATCTTTGCTGACTTGATCTGTGTTTGAATCTTGTCTTTCTTCCTGGAACAGAAGTGCTTCCTTGCAAAGTCCCATTTGTTTGCCTGTACTGTTAAGGCTGGAGAGGCGGTCTTGTATTTGTTGTACTTGATGGACTGACTAGGCTAGGGGTCAGTGATGAAGCTTGCCCTACAAGTTGGTTCCCTGCTCCTCAGATTGTCTGAGGATTATCTGATGAACAAGGCAGAGATGAGCAGCAGAGGGGGTTAACTGGCTCTCCCTGACAGCCAGGAGAACAGACACTTGAGCATTTGAAAAGCATCCGGGCTCCAATTTCCCTTAGTGTTCAATCACTCATCGCTGATGGTGAACGATATTTTTCAAGGAACACACACTGGAAATGCCAATCTCCAGATGGGAAAGATTTGTTTTGCTCTGTAATTAGTGGCAGGATGAGGGTGGTGTTGGGGGTGGGAAGGTAGATGATGTGGCTGTATTTGCAAAATGGGAGGGGCACTGCCAGGGAGGAAATGGCAGAAAGAGGAGGACCCCAGAACAACTGCTCAGAGTCCTCTCAAGGTAACCAATTGTGATTTTAAAGAGCAACCAGGAAATCAAAAACCAGAGAGCCCAAGGGGAAGGATACTTGTCATCTGAGCACAAAAGCTGAACATGGGCTCCATGAGAGGTTGCTTGCTTGGTCGCAGAGTGACTGAATGGATTTTTTTGAACAAAGAGCTTCAGCCTGTGTCAGAAAGCCTGCTATTTTAATATGCTGTTGTTTTCTGAAAGGGTACAATGCAGGACCAAAGGCAACAGATGGGATGGATTGCAAGTGCTTCCCTGAATTTGATTCTTCATCTCTTGTATCCCTGCAAGCAGTTCAGACTCTCTTGAGTCTTTCTTTCCCAGAATCTCACAGGTCTAGAGCAAGAAAGGACTTCAGAGGTCATATAGACCAATATCCCCATTTTACAGATGAATAAAATGAAGTTAAGTGACTTGTCCAAGGTCACACAAGTGGTAAACATTAGAGACAATTTGAACTCAGGTCTTCTGAGTTCCTGAGTGTAGTTCTCTTTCCACTGTAATCACACTGCTTTCTCCATGGCACCAGATTGCAAGGCAGTTCTCCAGCATTTTTTCCTCTAGGAACCCTTCTTTTTTTCCCCTCCCCAAATTATTAATGGTTTCTCCCTCTTAAAATTGTGTTGAATTTACTCATCTATGTAAATGTTGAATCCTACCCAATAGAATGTAAGCTCCCAAAAGTTAGTTGTTGGCTATCTTTCAACAAACTGATAAACATCACAGAGTGCAGGGCCTGCTGTCAGGAAAACTGAGTTCAAAACTACCCTCAGACACCTACTAGTTGTGTGACCCTGAGCAAGTCACTTAACCCTGTTTGCCTCATCTGTAAAATGAGCTGGAGAAGGAAATAGCAAACCACTCCAGTATCTTTGCCAAGAAAACCCAAAATAGGGTCACAAAAAATTGAGCAGGAGTGAAAAACAGCTGTCAAATTAAGCATTCAGTCAGTTAGGTGAAGTAGGGGAGAGAGTATGGGGCTAAGAGTCAGGAAAATCTGATTTCAAATCCTGCCTCAGTCCCTTATTAGTTGTGTGACCCTAGGCAAGTCACTTAACCTTGTCCCAATTTCCTCACATATAAAATGGGGATAATCATAGCACCTACCTCATAAGATTGTTGGTATCAAATTATCAAATATATATTCTTTGAAAAACTTAAAGGGCTTATATAAAAACTATCTTTTATTGCAATTGCTCTTTGCTAGGCAGTGGGAAGCAGAGAAAAAAAAAAATGAGAGTCCCTATTCTATCCTCAAGTATCCTCCCTTCTATTGTTAATAACAAGTTCCTAAATTTAGAAATGGAAGAGAATTCAGAGTGATGTAGCACCCCCCTCATTTTTCAGAAGGGGTAAATTGAGACTCAGAGAAGCTATGGGAGCTGTCCAGCCTTGCACAAGGAACACCTATCAATGGTGGAATTTGAATCTGGCTCCAGAGCCTGTACCTTTGAAGTTGTACCACTCTTCTATTGTACCTCTAGTACCTAGCATGGTGCTTCATATAAAGTAACCTCTAATGTAATAAATGTTTATTTAATTGAATGCAACATGAGGGGGAGCAGTTGTCTGGTAGAGCTGTTCCATGTTCAAAGCTGACATGATACACCTTTCGAATGTACTTGGCTTCCAGGTATTCAATTGAACATTATTCTAAGAAGTTCTTATTCATTTCCTCTTCATAAGACTTATTCTACAAGCTGACATTTGTCCATAAGTCTTCATCCCAGGAAAATAAAAAGGTAGTAGATTTTCCAGGGTAGTCATTTAGGTCACTGCTAATCAGCTCCATAATTTAGTACTTGGCCTCTCTCTCATCCAGTCTGAAGCAGTTAGAATGTGCCATCAAGATGTCAAAATAACCATTTCAATCAAGCAGGGGAGGGGAGAATCCATCAGATTCGACACCGGGCATCTTTCAGACCAAGAGACTTGGTTGGTTGGTGGAATTTTTAACTTGTCAATTAATCATATTAGTTTTGTGTATAATGTAGTGTAGGGCACCGTGTCCTCATGCTATTGGGGAAAACTTGAGTTAGAATCTTGCCTCTGGCAGTAGTACCAGGCAGGTAGCTTAACTTCCCTGATTATCCATTTCCTCATCCATAAAATGACAATAATAGTTGCTGTAGTCCATGCCTCATGGCTAAAGAAGATAATGCCTATAAAGTGTTGAGAAAATGTGTTACTCTTAATCCCCACCCTTGTTCACCTCTCAGCAGCATTCACCTCATTCTGTAAATTCTTTCCTCTTTAGGTTTTCATGATACTCTTCTGTCTTCTTTAATCACTCCTTCTTAATCTCCTTTCCTGTGTCTTTATCTGGGTCATGCAATTGTTGTTGGTTAGTTGTTTCAGTTGGGTCTGACCCCATTTGGGGATTTCCTAGCAAAGATGCTGCAGTGGTTTGCCATTTCCTTCTCCAGCTCATCTTACAGATGAGGAAATGAAGGCAAGCAGGATTAAGTGACTTGCCCAAGGTCATACCTTTGTAAGTGTCTGAGGTAGGATTTGAACTCTGGTCTTTCTAACTCCAAGTCCAGTGCCCTATTCACTATATCAGTGAGCTACCTGCCTTTATATCTCAGTCATGAGTTCCCTTCTCTCCCTTCACACAGCTGCCCCACTGGCACAGACCCTCTTCACTTCAAGCATGGCAGATTACAAGACCCTTCTGGTTAGTCTCGCTTGCCTCAAAACTCTCCCCAGTCTCATCCATCCTCTGCTCAACTGCCAACAACAGTATAGTGTGTGTATGTGTGAGTGTGTGTGTGTGTTCATGCACATGCATGTTGTCCCCTCCATTAGAATGGGAGTTCCTTTTTGCCTCTCTTTGTATCCCTAGCACTTACTGTGGTGCTTGGCACTGAGGGAGCTCTTCAAATGCTTTCTTTTTTCCACTAAATCTTGCTACTCTCATTATTGGTGCATCTGCACAACTGGGACCAGAGGTTCCCTCAGAGATAGCAGAGACACCAACTCCGTGAAAGTGGACACTCTTCCGTCTTTTGCTTTCCTGTCCGGCCCATGAAGCATGGCACCTTGCTTAGAGTAGTTGCTTCTTAAATCTTTGCTGAATTGAACACTTTTGCATTCTTAATTGTAAGGACACGCACAATTATCAATATGTAAAAATGGTTTCATGTAGAAGCTAACTTTGCAAAAAACAATTTTGTTTAACATGCACACATATACACACCCATTGGTATAGTTACCCAACATTGCTTAAATGAAATAAAAAGGATGAGAGAATTCCAGAAGAAACCACAGGAGCCAACTACTAAGGCTTCATTTGAGTTGACCATACCCCAGACTCGTACCACTAATACACAAACTTGTCTTTCAGCCTTCTTCCCTTTAAGAGTGAAAACATCTGCTTGCATTTTCAATGGATTCCCAGAGTTTCCTTGCCCAGCCCACAGGCTCAATCCTGTCCTTGGCTACACATCAGCATGTACCATTGGAGTCAATAGCAACTGTTCCTATGCATTCAAATGTAATTTGCCCTTCGGTCACTGTGTTCGAATGATTCCACATGTTTGGTTGTTTAGTATGAAATAAGGTTGTTTGCATTCCACAATTTCTGTCCTGCCTTAATGAGAATGACCTCTGGCTGGGTTCCATCTACTACTGGATCTCAGCTTGTCTTCACTGTATGGTACTTGACTTCATTGTACAGCACTTGAGGAGGTTGATTTGAAATTCCTGCATTTCTCTGAGGTCAGTGAAAGTCTTCTCTACTCCAGGTCAAAGAAGTCATTTTAAAAATGAATACTGCATTACAAAGATTATAGGACTTTGGTATCCATTTCATTTTCAAAAGTCCCCTTTTCCTTCTGTCATCTGTAAAATGAAGAGGGTTGAACTCAGTGGCCAATGAAGTCATTTCTACCTCTAAATCTATAGACCGTGACTCCTCCTCTCTCTCCCTTTCCTCCAACCCTCTGCCACCTTCTGAGGTATAAACATTGCCAGGAGTAGTCCTAGCTTGCCTGGAGAGGGAAGAGACCTTTATCTTACAGCTAAGAAAAGGTAAGGGGACTCCTTAGACATTTTGACTCAGATATTCAACTAACAGCTTGATTCTTGCTATATTCACAGGATGGGTAAATAGTGTGGTACATTGAAAAGAACGCTGTCCTTGGGGTCACAGGACTACAGTGACAATCCTGGTTCTGCCAAATATCTGTATGACCTTGGAAAGTTACCCAACTTTTCTATGCTTCACTTTCCTCATCCACAAGATGTGAGAGTCAGAGGAGCTGACTGTTTATAAAGGTTCCTTCTAATTCTAGATATATGCTCCTAGTATCCTCTCTAAACACGGAACACCAGAATTTTCAGGAACAATATTCTATCTTTTGATAGTCTCTGTCTTTAGAGCAGCTAGGTGGTGCAGTGGATAGAGTAGCAGTGCAAGAGTCAGGAGGACCTGAGTTCAAATCTCACCTCAGACACTTGGCCCTCACTAGCTGTGTGACCTTGGGCAAGTCACTGAACCCCAAATACCTCATCCTGGGTCCTCTCCAGTCATCCTGAGGAATATCAGGTCACTGGATTCAGATGGCTCTGGAGGAGAAGTGAGGCTGGTGACCTGTACAGCCCTCCCTCACTCAAAAAAAAATTAAATGCAAGTCATGTCATCATTTGTCTGATGGCATGGTCTTCTTCAGCAACGAAGGACGAACACACACACACACACACACAGAGTCTCTGTCTTTATACTTTTGCTTCCTGATACACTATGATAAACCATTTTACATCTTACAAGTGGACCACATATAATGAACTGACTGGATTCTACAACTTAGCTGTTTTTTCCTCATCTGAAATCTCTTGACTCTTCTTGTTAGCCTGGATTTCATTCAATACAGTATCTCTTAAGGACTTACTAGGTACCAGGTTCTTGACAAAAACAACAATCATCCCTGCCCTCAAGAAGCTCCCATTCTACTGGGGAAGTGACTTGGAAACATATAAGTAATTACAAAATATGTAATAAGTCAGCACAAGACAGCATTGCAGGTTCAAGAGAGAGGTCTAACAAACTGAGGCGAAGGATCATGAGTAAAGCCTTTTGTATAAGCTGGCACTTCCAGATTCATGTTTCAAACACCTCTGGGATCTTTTAGTCTCCTGTGGAATGGCTAATGGCTAATTCAGTGCATAGTCTTAGAAGTCTCATGGCCATGTTCGCCTGAAGTTACTTTTCCCCATGTGTAGTTGTCAACTTTTTCTGGGATCATGTAAGATGGACTCCTTTACCTATTATTTTTAGAGTAAAGGAACTTTATTTCCTTTTTTAAAAAAATAACCCTTTCTGGGTAGGGCTTAAGGATAATAATTGCAACTACATCATATATTTTATCTCATCTAATCTTCTATGTAAAGTGTTTTGCAAATCTTACAACTCTATAGAAATGTTAACAATTGTTACTGTGTGTTGTTTCTGCCCAGTAAAATGTAATGATGAGGATATAGAATGGTTGGGTTTTGTCTTTGCATCCTGAGGACTTGGTGCAGTGAGGACTGGGAACACAGTAGGTACTTAATAAATTCTTCCTTTTTTCAAGGTAATTGGGGTTGGGTGACTCAGGGTCATACAGCTAGTAAGCTTAATAATTCTTATTTGATTGAGAGCAGCAACTTTGTCTTATATTCCTCTTATACTCTTCAGTACTCTTATACTCTTCAGTATAGTCTTCAGCACAAAGTTGGGCACAGAGTAGATCAGAAATCTCCAAACTTTGAGGAATCAGGAGCTACTTTTCCTTTTCTAGATGCCTTGAAATTCTCCACAGTAGAAGAGTATTACTGGTGAAATCCCTGAGGGAGAGGAGTGTTGAGGTGAGGGGAAAAGGTCACAAAAGATGGTGGCTGACTACCAGAGGAAAGAGAAGCCAATAGTATAAGCAGCCTGAGTATTACCCAGAAGGCCCTCTCACTCAACTGGTTGGGGATCACTCACAGCACAGTTAAAAAAAAAGCAAAAATAAAAAACCCTCAATGTATTTTGGTTGGTTGACTGAATGGAATGGTATAAAGCTCCCCATTATAAAGAAAGAGGATCAGAGGATCTTGGCAGCATGCCCAGGATCAGATGGCAAAGTGGTCCTTGAGATGGGAATTGAATTGAGAGCTCTTCAGTCATGGTCCAGAGGGATGCATGAAACAGGGGCTTGCGTGAGTGGAGGTAGATGTCTTTTAAAAAATCAATAATGGTTGAGTTGTTCAGAAGGAGAAAATTCACCTTTTCTTCCCTGGAGGATCCTCCCAGCCTTCAAATTTACTTACATGTTTCTTCCTTTGTGCATCCAGCATCTGTGGGTTCTAATCTTGGCATACCACAGGTGGCCAAGGCTATTTTCAGTTTGCTAGGTACCTAGTGATCCCTCCTTGTTTCTCCTCCGTATTAGACAAGTCTTTCCATCTGTTAGGCAAGTCAACTAAAAATGCTCAGGTCTTTCAGCACAGGCAGTATTCTATTTTCTTTCTGTGTTTAAAACTTTTGAAAGTCACAATCTCTGTGTCTTAGAGCATGGTCTTTGTGAGTCAATCCCCCCTGTAGCCAACCTGGCTATGAGTTCCTCCAAATGTAGATATCATCCCATGCCTCATAGTTCATTGCCACATGTGTACTCAAATTCTTTCTGGTTTGGTGGGATCTATCAGAGCTTGTACTCTACTGTCTGGGTCTGTGAGACTCCAGGGGTCATCTGCAAGTCAGAATGAGGCATAAGAAAAGCATGTCAGTATTTTTTAAACCTAACACTATGGCTAAAGATTTTTTCAAAAGCATCCAAATTCTACATGAGGTACATGGAAGTTGCAACATCAATTCCCCTAAATGATGAGTATTAAAAGAAACACTCCCCCCCAAAACTTGGCTTAAATTCTCCTTTACTTATGTATTTGAATTAAAACATAAACTGTGAAAGTGATGTTCAGTTGTCTGAGCTAAAAGGAACACTCAAGGTCCAGTGGGAGTGGCTTAGTCAGTAGTCTTTGAGAATTCCTTTCTTTTGTTGGATGCAATTCAATTTGATGTACTGGGCTGTTGTGGAAATAACCCTGACCATAGGATCAAACGATTCTTATTACTTGTGGGATTGAGGGTAATTCACTTGGGTTCATCAGTAAAGTGAGATTGCCTTTAACGTCTCTTCCAGTTCTTAATCTATGGTCCTAGGATCCAAATTCAACAAACCTTGATTAAGTTCCTACTATGTGCAAAGCATTAGTGAGACAAAGAGAACCATGAAGTGTCTCTGCCTCTGAGGGAGTTTCCAATAGATCAGGAGCTGGGTTGGGCAGGGGTATTTCATGTTCACACTTAAATAAATATCGTGTAATTTCCAGGGGAAGAGAAAGGGCTGAAAGGAAACAGCCTAATGAGAAGTAAGTAATGGAATGGAGGGGTAAGCACTTTGTTTGCAAGTGCATTTAACCCTATAAACTCAGAGAATCCACGATCACTGATGTGGTAGACTATAATGGCCCCAGAAAATCATGGTGATGATGTAGCTGCTGAGAATATGCACACCCTTGGCACAGTAAACACTCCTGTGAAACTGATGACGAAAGAGATGCTATGAAGCAATGGAAACTCTGCGAAGACTGGCACATGCCACTGCCCTTCTTCCACCACTGGTCCCAGCCCCATCCCCTTCACAGGATCACAGAATTCTCCAGCTAGAAAACTTCCCTGAAAGAAGAAGCCCTTTCCATTTGGGGCTAACTTTAAGGGTAGGAAGTGATCATAATACCTGTCCCTCCCTCTCAAGGCTGCTGTGAAATTCAAAATTAATGATGTAAATAAAGAGTAATGCATTCCTAATCTCCGGTTACTACTGTTCTTGTGGACCCATTTATATTTTTTGTCTCTTTGATTCCTGCTTTTTTTCCTTTTGGAGCCAAGTAGAGCATGTCTAGTCTCTTGCAAGTTACGTTCTCCTCCTAGGTGGGAGGCAGTTCAACGGACCAGGAAGAGCCTGGTTCTGGAGTCAAGTTCTGGATTCAAATCCCAGCTCTGATGCTTCTTTCTTTTGTGACCTAGAGAAAGTCTTTTAAATTCTTTGTAAAATGATTGATTGTTGTTGCTCAGTAATGTCTGACTCTTCATAACCCCATTTGGGCTTTTCTTGGCAAAGATCCTGAAATGATTTGACGTTTCCTTCTCCAGCTCCTTTTTACAGATGACGAAAGTGAGACAAGCAGGATTAAATGCCTTGCCCAGGGTCAAACAGCTAAGACATGTCTGAGACTGGATTTGAACTCAGATCTTTCTGACTCCAGGCCTGGCACTCTATCCACTATACCCACCTAGCTGTCCCTATAAAATGATAGGGTTGACTAAATGGCCTCTGAGATCCCTTCTGGTTCTTTAATTCCTTCAAATGCTTAAAGACCCCTATCATGTCGCCTGCAAATCTATCCTTTATTTTGTAGGTATAAATGGATAATTCAGAATCACAGAATTGGAAGAGACTTCAGAGGTCATCCAGCCCAATCTATAACTGAGTGAAAAAAATATTACCACTGTCATAAAATTGACAAGTGGCCATCCCGTTTCTGCTTGAATGTGATAGGGGAACCCCTTGGCCTCTAGATATCTCAGTTTCCTCTTGGAGAGACCTCATTGTTAAGCCTTCTCTAGCCTTCAGTCTCAACAATGAATCATTTAGTCAAGGTAGTGAATTAGCTGCAGGAGAAAAAATAAATTAAAAAAATTAATTTTAGTGACATACCAGGTTAGTTTTCAGAATCACCAAGCATCTTTTTGCTTTCCAGAAAATGACTGAACCTATAACCACAATAATTTCAGTTCATAGACTCCCTGGGGCGGGGGGGTTAGGTGGGGTGATGGGGATTTCTCAGTACTTTCTTTGCCTTGCTTTGTTTTTCCTAAGCCCCACAGGCCTGAACCATAGCATCCCTTCTCTGCCTCTCTGGAGAATGGCTCAGAATGGGCTTAGATTATTTGATGTTTTTGAGATGGGCACAAATAGCCCATTACACTTTTCACAGTGTTCCCTCATTAAGGTCACAGAATTGTTTCTATGTATTTTCCTCCCAATTGCTTCTGAAAGGTCAAGAATTGCTTACTTGGCTTTCTGATTTCTCCTTTTGGAATAATACTGTCAAATGTTCTCCACTCTCTGCTCTTCTGTGTCTGACATTTGCTCAATGATCTCCCGTTGGCTGTGGGACCTGGTCATTTGGCAGCTATCTTTTCTCTCTTGGCTGTGGCAGTGCCATTGCTAGTAAAGAAAGGGAGGATTCTAGATGCTCCATCCAGCTGAGATTTATTTGTGGCCTCTTGTGAAAACAGACGCTTTACTGAACTTTCCTTGTCTCTATATCTGTGTGTGTGTGTGTGCGCGCACGCGCGCATCTGCATGACAATCATTCAATACACAACACCTGCTGTAACAGTCTAGTATATACGATGTATAAGACTTTGTGTTTTGTATCAGGGATTCAAATACAGAGATGAAATAGCCCCTCCTCTCAAGAAACTTATATTCTTTTTGGGGAAGATAACATGCATTTATCAATCATTCAAAAACAAATCAACTCACAATCATTTATTAAGACCCTACTATGCACCAGTCATTACATTAGATATTGGGGATGCAAAGAGGAAATGCTCCTTGCTCACAAGTAGCTTATGTTCCATTGGGAGAGATAGCATGTGCACACATTAATGTATATGGGATAAATGTAGGATGGCTGAGTACAAGGTGGTGAGGGAGGGATGCCATGAGCATGTGGGGGAATCAGGAAAAGTGGGTCTGGAGTAAATACAAAGGAATTAGGGAGGGGGAAGGGTGATAGGAATTGGGGGACAAGAAAGGGTCTTTCATGGGGGTAGGAGTTGGCTTGAGGAATGAAGGAAGCTAGGGATTCTGGGAGGCAGAGGTGATGATGGACTATATACCAGGCCTGGGAAACACTCCTTAGAGAGAAGGTGCAGAGAGGGAAAATGGAGGATCTTGTGTGAGGAACAGAAAAGGCCCAGGTGTGTTTGAGCCAAGCTGTGGAATGATTTAAGCATCCAACCCAGTTGTTTCTATTTATCTGAGAAGCCAAAGGGAACCATTGAAACTTCTTGGGAAGGGGGAGTGCATGGTCAGACCTAGGCTTTAGAACTATTCATTTGGAAGTTTTGTGGAGAATGGATTAGAAAGGGCAGATTTGAGGCAGGAAGACCAGTTTGATCCTAGGCCCAGAGCTCTATCCACAGACTCATAATGTGATCATAAAGTGTAATAAGGAAAATTGTCCTTCAGTCATTTTCAGTCACGCCCAACTCTTTGTGACTCCATTTTAGATTTTCTTTGGCGGAAATACTGAAGTGGTTTGCCATTTTCTTCTCCAGCTCATTTTACATAAGAGGCAACTGAAGCAGACAAGGTGAAGCAACTTGCCCAGGGCTGTACAGCTAGTAAATGTCTGAGGTCAAATTTGAATGCAAGTCTTCCTGACTCCAGATCCAGAGCTCCTTCTATCCACTGCACCATGTATCCACCCCAAGAAAAGTTGAGGAGAAATTATTGGCCCTACAAAAAACAGTTTCCTCTGTGTGTATGTGTGTGTGTGTGTGTGTGTGTATGCACACGCACATATGTGTGGCTGATATTTGTTCAAAGAATCTTACCAGAAGAGCCCCATCAGTCAGTGAGCATTGATACTCGCTACAGGACACGTATAGCCCATCTTTTCATTCAAATCAGGATTCATCATCATGGCTCAGATCACACCTTCTGGAGCTCTTTCATGTTTTCCCTTCCTGCTAGTGTATCTACTCAGAGATGATGCCCCTCCCCCCCATTCATTTGCGCTGTTTACATCTCCATACATTGTTCTTCTGTTGTCTCCTCCATCAGAAGCTGAGCTCCTGGAGGGCAGGAAGAGGATGCTCACCTTTCTATATATCCCTAGCATTTAGCACAATGCCTCGCACACATAAATGCTTAATAAATGTTTGTGCACTCACCTGGAAGTTGACTACTGTCTAATGACCAACACCATGGCACTTGTATCAGTATTGTCCTTTCTGTTCCCAGTCCAATCCTGTCTTCATCTGGGGCTGATGGCACATTAGAATGCTGGTCATTATGCTTGACAAAGTGATAAATTATATTTGTTTTTGCTTTGCCATTCCTGAGGCTAACAAACAAATGCTTACGTATCTGTACAGTAACTAATGTCTCCAGTAAGAGAAATGAAAAAATAAAGAACTCTGCTTAAATTTACATTCTTTGCCCAACACATTTGTTGTTCATGTTTTGAAGAAAACCATTTAGTATAACTGACTACTATATAAGCATGTAACCATATCTCTGATGGAAGCTTGAATTTCATGTTGTGTTCGTGTGTGTGTGTGTGTGTATTTGTGTTTATGTGTATATTTAGAGAGACAGTTTTCCATGTTAAACAGAGGGCTTATCTCTGGATGGCCTGGGTTCAAGCTTCTCACATTATATACTCTGACCTTATGGTATTGGGTAAGTCACAGATTCTTACTGACCAAGATATTCCTCTAAGCGTATAAGTTGGGGTATCATAAAAATACTTTGGATTGTTACTATCAGCACAAAACTGAATTTCATCTGCCTGTTTGTAGATCAGTATTGATAGAGGCCAGCTTTCACTGGGAATTTTCTACCCCAAGATAATCACAGGTCTTGAACCTCGTGCCCTGCCTTATCCCAAATGATATGTGTAAAGGTTTCAAAATTTCAGGTGGCAAAAGAAAAATGGTCAGTGTAAGCAGGCTGCATGGTATGACTTAATAAACTGCCATGAAAGAGGAGGCATAAAATTGACAGATGTCAATAGATGGAATAGTCAATGTTGGAGAGGTAGTAAAAAGGTAGATACATGTACATGAACGTGACATGATTTGATATAAACATTCTCCAAAGCAATTTGCAATTGGTCAAAGAGAGTGACTAAAATGTACATACCCTTTGACCCAGAGATTCCATTGCTAGGCATGTACCACAAGAAGGTCAATGACTAAAAAAGACTGGCCCCATTTATACCAAATTACTTCTAGCAACACTTTGCAAAGAATTGGAAGCAAAGTTGACATCCTTTATTGGAGAATGGCTAAACAAGTTGGGATGTTATGAATATAATGGATAATTACTCTGTCAGAAGATATAATGAATATGATGGATACAGAGAAGCATCAGAAAACTTATTTGAATTGATGCAGATTAAGTCAACCAAACCAGGAAAACAATATCCACAGTGACTACTTCAATGTAAATGGAATGTATAGAGAAAGTATCATGTCCAGTTCTGGACAGCAGTTTGTACAAAAAGGAAAATAGGCTTAAGCATGTCCAGAGGAGGAGAAACAAGGTAGGGAATGGTTTTAAGTTCACGCTATGCAAGACTACTTAAGGATGGTCAGCCTGAAGAAGAAGAAACAACAGGGACAGAATTTCTGTCTTCAAGTACGTGAAAGAAGTGATTGTAGAAAAGAGATTAGATGTGTTTGGGTACCACCAGGGTCAATCATACAAGTTACAAAGAAACACTTTGAGGAAGGAATGAAAACTTTCCCAAAAAGGAGAGCTGTGTATAAAAGTGGAACGGGATGCTTCTGGAAGCAGGGGCTTCTGGAAGTCATCAAATAAGGACTAAATGATTACTATTAGGGGGTGTTATAGAAACTATTCTTGTTCAGGTATAACCTAGATTAGGTGATCTCTGAAGTTCCTTCCAATGTCTAAATTTGGTGTCTTGATGATTCCTTCTTGGGTTGGATGGGTAGAGGACAGTCCAGTGTAGGTATCCCTTCATTTACTCAAGGTCACAGCATTCAATACATGAAATATACTGAAAAATTCTCCACAGATGCATAGAATAGGAAGGTTCAAGATTCCTGTTAATTCTATTTACTATTTTATCACCAATATGGTCAAGAATAATGTTTCCATGACCTCTCTCACAGGGTTATGGTGAGGAAGATTCATTGAATCCCTTAAAGCGTTATATAAATATGAATTATTTTGTCGTTATTGTTTCATTATTAAATTGAGGACATTATAGACTCACAGAGCTAGGAGGACCTCAGGGACCCTTTTGGCTAACACTGTCCTCTTAATAATGAGGAAAGGGGAGTCCAGGGAGGTAATACATCACTTATTCAAGGTCATAGAGGCAGGTAAACATCAGAGGAATTTGAATTCAAGTCTTCTGACTCCAGAACCAGTCCTCTGGGCCATACTATCCTTTTCTATAAAATAAATTGAATGGAGTTAGACCAAATGTTCTCTTCTTCCATGTCCTATGATACTCTTAATTATTTTGTCCCGATCTGTGAATTCATCTGTGTAAGGAACTCCCAGAATAGAAATTGCATCCCCTGATTCAGATTCTTCTCATTAGGACCTACATCCCTTGCTCTAATAATTCATTGTGATATAGATAATATCCTGAGTTTTTGAAGGTTATTTACGTGGAGTACAACCTCTGATCCAGCCTTCCAAGTTGAATGGCTCCCAAAAGGATTGATGGAACTAATTTAAGAGAGTTTCATCACCAAGATGGTCAGAAGGGATGACTCTTTCAGAGTCCAAGAATGCTTTCTAAGATATAGAGGGAAGATGATCTTCATTAGTAAAGATAATTTTCACTCCAAAATCATTTTGTATCCTTGAAGCATCGAAATATTTGGACCCAAATAAGCTCTCATTGCTTCTATTTTTTGTTCAGAGTGAAAGAGTAGACTGGTATCAAAGTTTTAGGTGTCAAGGTTTGCTGAGGTCTAGCACAGAAGAAGGATCCAACTCTTAGGTTCACAGATTTAGAGCTAGAAGTGACCTTCAAGGCTAGTTGATCTTCTTTTCTCTCCCCCTAGTTTTACAGAAGAAGAAGCTAAAGACTAGAGAGGTGAAGACACACCTTGTCTATAATCAGAGAGACAGTAAATAGTCAAGCCAGGATTTGAGCCTAGGTCCTGTGACTCCAAATTATTTTATCATGGTAGTACATGAGAAGAGTTAGATGTAAAATATAGAGATGGCACTGATTTTTTAACCATCTAGGGATTGGCACACTTCCAAGGGTTCATTTAATTCCACCACCCTAGTAACAAAAATGTTGAGCTTTCTTTTTTTTTAATTAAATTTATTTATTTAACTTTTAACATTCATTTTCACAAAATTTTGGGTTACAAATTTTCTCCCCTTTTATCCCCTCCCCCCCAAACACCAAGCATTCTAATTGCCCCTATGACCAATCTGCTCTCTCTTCTATCATCCCTCTCTGCCTTTGTCTCCGTCTTCTGTTGGGGGTGTAAGCTCAGTTCCATGTGGACAGTCTCGGATGGGTAAAGGTGAGAACTTCTAAACCTTAGAGTTCCCATGAGGCCCCCCAGGGAACAGCAGGGAATTGAGGTGTGAGACCGAGCTATCTCGTGCATTTCCGCCTCTTCCCATGAGAAACGTGATGGGAGAGAGCAAACCCACCCTCGAGATTGGCCCAGATCTGGGCACACCTATTGTTATCTAACAGACACGGTATTCAGGTGCAAACTATGCAGCCGGAGAGCTTAAGTAGGGTCAGGAAAGCCTGAAGGCACTCTTAGCGCTGAGGGGCCCTGATAGGACAGAAGGCCCCTCTTCATCCTCTCTTCGCTCTTCCCTCTCCCCTCTCTCCCCACTTCCACTTCTGCTTTCATTCTCTTACTGTAAGATCTTTGCCTCCTTGGGAGATTTCTCTCTCTCTCCTAAGGAAGAGTTCCCCCTGTACATGTAACCAAGACCCTGAATAAAGCCTAACCCTTGTTCAACTCCGGAAAGTCTCTCCTCTCATACGTTTATCTGGTTTGGCCAGCCGAAGACCTGCTATAGGTAAGGTAAGACTCTGGTAGCCCTCAGGCCTCTAGGCCTGGCAGTCTTCTCTTTTGTCCTGTAGGGCCAGATAGCTTTCTATACCCCTTTACCTGTATTTCTTATTTCCTAGTGGCAAGAACATTACTGGACAGTTGATCCTAACACTTTGAGTTCCAATTTCTTTACCTCCCTCCCTCTCCACCCCTTCCCTTTGGAAGGCAAGCAATTCAATATAGGCCAAATCTGTGTAGTTTTGCAAATGACTTCCATAATAGTTGTGTTGTATAGGACTAACTATATTTCCCTCCATCCTATCCTGTCCCCCATTACTTCTATTCTCTTTTGATCCTATCCCTCCCCATGAGTGTCGACCTCAAATTGCACTCTCCTCCCCATGGCCTCCCTTCTATCATCCCCCCCACCCTGCTTATCCCCTTATCCCCCACTTTCCTGTATTGTGAGATAGGTTTTCATACCAAAATGAGTGTGCATTTTATCTTTCCTTTAGTGGAATGTGATGAGAGTAGACTTCATGTTTTTCTCTCACCTCCCCTCTTTATCCCTCCACTAATGAGTCTTTTGCTTGACTCTTTTATGAGAGATAATTTACCCCATTCAATTTCTCCCTTTCTCCTCCCAATATATTTCTCTCTCACTGCTTGATTTCATTTTTTTTTTAAGATATGATCCCATCCTCTTCAATTCACTCTGTGCACTCTGTATCTATGTATGTGTGCATGTGTGCATGTGTGTGTGTGTAATCCCACCCAGTACCCAGATACTGAAATGTTTCAAGAGTTACAAATATTGTCTTTCCAATGAGGAATGTAAACAGTTCAACTTTAGTAAGTCCTTTATGACTTCTCTTTGCTGTTCACCTTTTCATGCTTCTATTCATTCTTGTGTTTGAAAGTCAAATTTTCTTTTCAGCTCTGATCTTTTCATCAAGAATGCTTGAAAATCCTCTATTTCATTGAAAGACCAATTTTTTCCCTGAAGTATTATACTTGGTTTTGCTGGGTAGGTGATTCTTGGTTTTAGTCCTAGTTCCTTTGACTTCTGGAATATCCTATTCCATGCCCTTCGATCCCTTAATGTAGAGGCTGCTAGATCTTGTGTTATCCTGATTGTATTTCCACAATACTTGAATTGTTTCTTTCTAGCTGCTTGCAATATTTTCTCTTTCACCTGGGAACTCTGGAATTTGGCCACAATGTTCCTAGGAGTTTCTCTTTTTGGATCTCTTTCAGGCGGTGTTCTGTGGATTCCTTGCATATTTATTTTGCCCTCTGGTTCTAGAATCTCAGGGCAGTTTTCCTTGATAATTTCATGAAAGATGATGTCTAGGCTCTTCTTTTGATCATGGTTTTCAGGTAGTCCCATAATTTTTACATTGTCTCTCCTGGATCTATTTTCCAGGTCAGTTGTTTTTCCAATGAGATATTTCCCATTATCTTCCATTTTTCCATTCTTCTTGCTTTGTTCTGTGATTTCTTGCTTTCTCGTAAAGTCCTTAGCCTCCATTTGTGCCACTCTAATTTTGAAAGAACTATTTTCTTCAGTGAGCTTTTGAATCTCCTTTTCCATTTGGCTAATTCTGCTTTTGAAAGCATTCTTCTCCTCATTGGCTTTTTGAACCTCTCTTGCCAATTGAGTTAGGCTAGTTTTCAAGGTGTTATTTTCTTCAACATTTTTTTGGGTCTCCTTTAGCAGGGAGCTGATCTGCTGTTCATGCTTTGACTTCATGTCTCTCATTTCTCTTCCCAGCTTTTCCTCTACCTCTCTAACTTGATTTTCAAAATTCTTTTTGATCTCTTCCATGGCCTGAGCCCATTGGGTGGGCTGGGACACAGAAGCCTTGATTTCTGTGTCTTTGCCTGATAGTAAGCATTGTTCTTCCTCATCAGAAAGGAAGGGAGGAAATGCCTGTTCACCAAGAAAGTAACCTTCTGTAGTCTTATTTCTTTTCCCTTTTCTGGGCATTTTCCCAGCCAGTGACTTGACCTCTGAATATTCTCCTCACACCCACCTCTCCTCCTGATCCTCCCAGCCAGCGTTTGGGGTCTGAGATTCAAATGCTGCTTCCAGCCTTAGGGCTTTTGGCGGGGGCAGGGCTGCTATTCAGTGTGATATTAAGTTCAGGTGCTCAGGTGGGGGCAGGGCCACCTCTCAGGCTCAGTTCCCTCAGGGGGTTTATGCACAGACCTTCAACAATGGATCCAGGCTCCTGCCCCCTTGGGGAACCCTGGTCTGCAGCTGCCTCTCAGCTTCTACCTCCCGAGGGGGCCTGAGTTATGGGGGCACCCCACTCACCTCTCAACCTGCCAAAGAGACTCTCTCACCGACCCCCGTCACCTGTGGGTGGAGGGACTTGTGCGGCCGCTGGAGATCCTGTCCCTGAAGCCTGCTCAGATCTGTACCTCTCAGTGCCCCGGCTGCCACAGGTCTGGCCTGGGCTCCGTGTCTGCAGGGCGACGGACCTTTTGCGAGAGGTTTGCAGGTCTCTCTGTGGGTGGAGGGACCCGCGTGGCCACTGGAGATCTCGTCCCTGAAGCCCACTCGGATCTTTTCCTCTCGGTGCCGCAGCTGCGGCAGGGCTGTACTCAGCTCCCAGTCCCGGCGCCCAGTCCGCAGCGCGAAGGACCTTTTGCGAGAGGTTTGCAGGTCTCTCCCGAACAGAAATCTCCCTCGCTCCAATGTTCTGTGGCCTCTGGGTGCAGAATTCACTGTGAGTTACTTCTTTGTAGTTGTTCTATGGGTTGTGGGTTCGGAGCTATGTGTATGTGCGTCTTTCTACTCCGCCATCTTGGCTCCGCCCCCGAGCTTTCTTGATTCTATGTAGATTTGGAATTTAATTTATAGGGAAGTCCAAGTAGGGGAAAGTCTCTTTGCTGATGCAGTTCAAATACTCTTCTGTAACCTAAAGTGTTAGAGATTTGTCTGAGAGTGACTTGCCCGGGTTACACGGCTCTTGTGTGTCAGAGACAGGACCTGAACCCAGGTATTCCTGGCCCCAAAGTCTTCTACCACCATTCCCTGCTGCCTCTCTAAGATCCTGGTTACATTCAATTACATAGATACTCTTGAGGACATTTCATTTGCAAACTTCTGTATTGGCACTATACTGATGGATGTTTCCATAGAAGATAAATTTTAACTACTAGTAGTCATTTCTTGTGTCTTGTGATATAAGGATAATTGATAGTGTTGTCTTATGTTGAGAAGTTTCTTCAATTCATTTCTACAAACCTTTATTCAGCACTGCCTTGAAAGAAGAGGGGGTGAGTATGCTGGTAAATAAAGGTGGAGATGGAATGGAATGTAAACGGAAGTGAGTCAGCCCCAAGTGGTCTTTCTTCTCACCAGCCTCAGTCTCCTTTTTACACTTTTCCCTTCCCTTCCCTTCCCCTTCCTTCCTGTCCCGTCCCTTCCTTTCCTTTCCCTTCCCTTCTTTTCCCTTCACCCTGCTTGATCCAGGGATTAAGTGAGACTGATGGAAAGGTGATGGACTGATCTTTGGAAAAGAGTGGTTGTTGATACTACCAATCACCTAGGAGCTGAAGATGCGGATGATAACTTGGATTTGCATCCAGCCTGATTCGAGGAGTGAGGGAGCTTTGGGCTTTTGATTTGGGGGCGACTTATCCTTTTAATCAGCCAGCCAACAAACAATGGCCTATTCTGCCCTAGGCACTGGCAACACAATTGAAAATGAAACATTCCTTGTGCTCAAAGAGCACAGTTCCATTTGGGTGAGAGAATGCAATATGTATTCATGGGTTTCTAGGATTGCAGACTTAGAGCTGGAAGCCCTGTTAAAGGTCATCTACTCTGACTCCTTCATTTTACAGTTGAGGAAATTAAGGCACACAGGGGTCACATAGTTTGCTTTATGTAAGAGTGTCTCAATTATGCATGAAACAATTACAAAAAATATCTTAGGGGGCTGAGGCATCCACAGTAGGTGGAATTAGAAAAGAACTTATGTAGAAGACAATATTTGAACTGGTTTTGAAGGAAATGAGATTTTGAGAGGTGGATCATAGGACTGAGAGTTGGAAGGAATTGGGATCAGATTCTGACTTTGTTACCTATATGACCTTAGGTACATCTGGCCTCAATCTCCTCATCTGTAAAGGGTAAGGGAACAGACAATTATTAAGTATCTACTATGTGCCAGCCGCTATGCTAAAGAATTTACAAATATCTCCTTTGATCCTCACTACAAGTCTAGGAGATGAATGCTATTGTCCCCATTTTACAGCTGAGAAAACTGAGGAAGAAGTTAAGTGATTTGCTGAGGGTCACCCAGGTAGTAAGTGTCTGAGGCCAGATTTGAACTCAGGTCTTTCTGACCTTTATTTACTGTACCATCTAGATGCATCTGTAAAATGTGGGTAGTTGGATTAGAGCAAGGGTGTTACACTCAAATAGAAATGGATGGGGGGAGTGAGGCACCATGTTGTGACATAGGAAACCACAAATTAATATTGTATTGCATTTTCATTTATTTTTGTTAATAATTCCCAATTACATTTTAATCTGATTCAGTCGCATTCTGGAGTTCTGTCCCCTGCCCCCAACTGCCTTTCCTCTGAGAGTTTTCATATTTTAACTGTATATATAATGTGTGATTTCATAGTTGCTTACATATTATTTTTCATTGGACTATGAGCTACCCTGGTGGGCAGTTGGGTTCTAGCAATGAGGCTGAAGCAGGGACATCATTCCCATCCTGTCCTAGATGCTAACAGGGCAGAAATGGCAGAGAAATTCCTAGATTTTATGAAGTCCTCACCATCTGCTTTTAAGATTCCCAAGGCTCAGTTCAGGGGTCACCCGTCCTAGGAGGATAGGAGGCCCATCCTAGTGGTTAGTGCTATTTACGGTTCCCCCAAATTACTTTTAATTATTAATATTAGTTCATGTTAATATTTCATTAACTTTATTTTTATCAGTGTTACTTTCTATTGTTAATATTTTTCTTTTTTGGAGGGTGTGTTACCTCTTCCCAGCTCATGAGGGCAAAGAACGTTAAATTTTTATCTATTTTTCTCTAGAACTTAGCACAGTGCTTGCCACCAAGCAGGCTCCTTTTTTTCCTTAAAATAAGATTTTACTGATGTTTTCCATTTCTTCCATCACCATCGTTATCTCAGATTTCCTCCTACCTTTTCTGGAGAGCCATCCCATATGGCCAATAGTATCTTTTGGAAAAGAAGAAATAACTTAGCACAACTGTGATTAATACATTGAAAAGAAGTCTGAAGACGTGTAATGTGTAACGTCTGCAGACCTCCCACCTCCACGGAAGGAGTAGGTTGTGAATGTCTTCTACATAGTAGGTTCTTAATAAGCAGAACTGAAGACTTTTCAGGAATGGAGTGGTGCAAATAGGTATATACACACATATACATATATGTACATGTGTATGTATATATTGTGAATCATTTTGAGCCTTCCCTACCCCAGCACCTGAGAAAGGCCTGAAACCTTGATAGACCAATCAGGAGAATGAATCCAAAATGCCCCTTCCTGTGTCAGCAACTACAAGGCTGTATGAAAGTCATCATGGGCATTCTGTTTATCACTGTCCAGGGCAAGATTCTTAGAACTAGACACTATCTTGAATAATGGGACTTATCTTATTATTTTATGGACACATGCTATGCTATATTATGCTATATGTATGTATTTATAATGTGTTGGCGATTAAAGAAACACAGACATCCTGGGTTTGTAATTTCAGTTGACACTTTGATACTTCTCTTATTTCATTGTATTGACAATCTATCCTATTAAGAAACTCCTTATCATATTATGATTAACACATATGGAGACTGTAATTGTGGTTGACATGGGCATCCTGAGTTGGGATTGCTCTAAGTGCATAAAAGGTCTTCTTCAGCTTGTTTACCTCTGAGTTCAGTGTTATTTTCTGACTCCCATGCCTGCATGATTCTCTGGCTTAATGAGAATAAAGAAGCATTTTATAGCACATGTACAGCCAGATTTTTTTTTGTTGTTCCTTGGTCAGACTTTTGGTAAGGTGAATCCCATTCTCTTTCTTCTTGAACACACCTTTGGTAAAAGGGGAAACTGATTCTGTTTGTTTCTTTAGATCTTTTATCTTTAGATCAAACCTTTGGTAAATGGTTGACAATATATATGTGTATATATATCTATGGAGAGAGGAGAAAGAGAGAGAAAGACAGAGACAGAGAGACAGACAGAGATTTTCAAGTTTCTATGAAGGGCAGAAATTCTTGAGACTCCCTGGTTATTATACAAAGAAATAAAATTTCTTATGTATTCACTTTCTTTAAGATGATTCTTTTCAAGTTTCTTCATTTAGAAGACAGTCTAGGAAGAAACTATGACAGGGAGACAGTAACGCAGGTGAATTTCAGCATATCTTGGAAAGACATTATTTTAGAGGCATGAAGAGGAATGCTACTGACTCAACCCTGCAGACATAATGAGTCCTAAACATTTGGGGGCTGCAACCAGAACTCAGAAGAAGGCACACCTTGTGTTTCAGAACTTCTAGAGAGTTAGGATCTCATCAGCATGGGGCATCCCTACAACTGTGCTTACAGCAATCCACCCACCCTTTCTAGCCTAGTCAGACCACATCTTGAGTGTCCCATGTAGATCTGTACACACATTTTAGGAAGGATTTTTAATTAACAATCTAAAGTTTGTCATGAAGAGGATTAACTGGATGGCTTCTTTACTATTTCTTAAATAAGACACTCCATCTCTCAGCTCTGGCCATATTCCTTGCCTGTCCTCCATGCGTGGGATGTTCCCCTTCTTATGGGCAACTCAGTGGCACAGGGAATAGACCACTAGGTTGAGAATCCAAAAGACTCATCCTCCTGTGTTCAAATCTGACCTCAGACACTTAATAGCTGTGTGACCCTGGTCAAGTCACTTAACCCTGTTTACCTCAGTTTCTCATCTGTAAAATGAGCTGAAGAAGGAAATGGCAAAGCCCTCCAATATCTTTGTCAAGAAAACCCCAAATGTCATCAAGAAGAGTTGGACACCACTGAAAATGACTAAACATCTCAGCTTCACCTCCTGGTTCCCTTCAAGTCCCTGTTAAAATCTTACCTTCTGCTGGAAGCCTTTTCCAATTTACTTTAATTCTAGTATCTTTCTTCTCTCTGTGCTTTCCAATTTTTCCTGTATAGAGTCTATGTATAATTGTTGGCAAGTTCTCTCCCCCGTTAGACTGCAAGCTTCCTGAGGGCAGGGGCTTTTAGGTTTGGTTGTTTTACTATTTACCCCCTTTGCCCTTCTTTTATATCCCCAGTGCTTAACACTATCGTTATAGGTACCTATTGTAACAGTAATCCACCCACCCTTTTAATAAATGTTTATTGACTTACTGGATATCCTTGAAATCATGCCATATAAGAAATGGATTGTTTTGCTTAGAGGAAAAAAATAGTTCCTGTATGGAGACAGTGGTGGAGGGGAGAGTTGAGAGTTGCTCTCCGGTATTGAACTTGTCTCTCATTTGCAAGAGGCTTGCTCTTCTTGGGGGCAGAGGGAAGAACAAAGTGCCAGAACTCCAAAAGGCAATCTAGGCTTGATGTCAGGAAAACCTTCCTAATAATTATAGCTGTTCAACGATGGAATGACCTGCCCTGGAGGATGTGCGTTTCTCTTTACTGGATTGTGGCTAGATGCCCCCTTGTCAAACATGTTATAAAGGGGATTCTTTTTCAGCAATAGGTTGGACTCAATGGCCCCTGAAGTCTTTTCTAGTTATGAGATTCAATGATTCTAAGATTCTTCTGCTCTTGTGACCCTTGTCTTCCATGTTCTTTCAAATCCTGGATACAGCATCATCCAACACTTTTTCCATTGATCCTCTGTATGAGAAGTGCTGTTATTGTCCCCATTTTACAATTGGGGAAACAGAGGCAGAAAGAAATTAAATGACTTGCTGTGGTTAACACAGCTAGTAAGTGTGTGAGTCATATTTGCCTTTGGTCTTCCTGATGTCATCTCTACTCATGATACCACCTACCTTCTGCTAGGCAAATACCATGTATGAAAATGGAAATTCACCCTTGTATGCACATGAAACTAAATAGTGGGATCTGGTGATCAAGAGTCACTGTGGTGTATTGGTTGACTTTGACCATTTATTGTTTCTTTTCCAATACAATTTTGTTGCATTTGGTTTTATGTCACTGTCATTTCTGGATATAGCTCGTATCCACTTCTACTCCCTACCTAGAAAATCTAGGAAGAAAAAGTTAAAACCCATCACCTCAGGGACCGTATCTAACAGCGTAGGTCACACAGACCTTTAAATGCCTTCACTTGTGGTACAGTAGAAAAAACTTAGAATGGGGTCAGAAGAATTGGGTTTGAATCCCACTTATGCAAGTTACTAACCATATGATCTTGGACAAATTATTTAACAGCCTGGGTCTTGGTTTAAGTTTTTTCTTCCATAAAAATCAGGGAGCTAAATGAGATGATCACTGAGGTAATTTCAACTTTTAAATCTATGATGCCATGATCTCCTGCTATTAAATTACATTCTAGTTTGTTTATCCACATTTTGGGTCAACCGAGATACCCAATGTGTTTTCCTTTTCCTTGGAAGCACCAGGAACATACACAAACAGACAGAAAATTGAGCTGTCTTCCTGAGGATGGGGTGGGGTAGGGGTAGGGATGAAGGAGTGTTGGGGTACATGCTTTCCTTTTACCATTGTCATTGCTGAAAAGAGAACAGGGTCTTGTTCCCCACCTACCCCCACCCCCATCTGAAGTTTATTACTGCCACTTGTCTTAGATTTTCTAATTTCCTTCAAAGCTCAGCTCAGGTAACAACTCCTACATGAAGCCTTTGCTAATCCCACCTCCTTCCGCCAGCTACTAATGTCTCCTTCCAAAAATATCTTTTATTTATCTTGTACATGTTTTGCTTGGGAAGCAATGTCCTCTAGTGGGATGACTTCAGAATCAAGAAAAATTGAATTGAGTTCTACCTCTGATACGGACTTAATGCTTAACTTACTTAAGTTAACTTAACTCTAAAGTGCCCCAGGTAGCTTTCAAGGAGATGATAATTTATAGGAGAGTTGCTGGCCTACATTGGTAGATGTGATTCCTTCATTGGGAGTTCCCTATACCAATGAAATGTCAAGTTTGGTCTTCAACAAATATATAAATGATTGGGATGGAATACTATTTTGCTATGAGAAATGAAAAGGGGGATGGCTTCAGAAAAATCTAGGAAGAATTATATGAACTGATGCAAAATGAAATGAGCAGAACCAGGAGAGCATTGTATGCAGTAACAACAATATTGTAGCAATGATCAACTTGAAAAGACTTAGCTACACTGATCAATACAATGATGCATGGTAATTCCAAAAGACTCATGATGAAAAATACCATCCCCCTCCAGAGAGAGAGAACTGATGAACTCTGACTGCAGACTGAAACATGTTCCCTTACTTTATTTTTTTTTGCCTTCTTTTGACAACATGGTTAATGTGGAGATTATATTTTGCATGACTTCATGTCTATAATGGCTGTCACATTGCTTGCCTTCTTGATGGGTGGGCAAGGGACTGGAGGAAATTTGGAACTTGAAATAAAAATAAATGTTAAAAATAAACACGTATAAGTAATAAAAAATACATTTCATATGTACTTATTTTGGGGTAAACTCTTATGTGCCCATGTTGCCCCTCACTATAGAATGTAAGCTTTCTGAGGGTAAGGACTATTTCATTTGTCTTTGTATCCTCAGCACCTAGCACAATGCCTGACATACATAGTAGGTCCTTAACAAGTGCTTACTGATCGATTGATTAATGAATTCAAATTTCTCCCTCAGATTTCTCTCTTCCCCTTATTGCGGGTTAGACATTCTTTCCCTATGGCTTCCCTCCTAGGGAGAGGCAAGGGCTGTGAGTCATTGCGCTGGCAGGAAGCTCATATCTCTCTCATTACTGAGAAGAGAACCTTATCCTGGCTGGGAATGTTTGCTGAAGCAGGAATAACTCTCCTGACTCCATGGGAGGCTTTTCTTTTCCTCGCCAGAGGGTCTCTGAGCTCCTGTAGAGTGCCTGGGTTTGTGGTTTGATGGCTCTTCTAAGCTGTCTCATTTACTCTTTTTCCATGGGGTCTGTGAGTTGCTCCACGTCCTTCATGAGGTTCCAACTCTCCTGTAAAAGGCCCACTTGCCTGAATTCATTTTAGAAGACCAGCTTTTGCCTCCTCTTCCAGTTTTCATTCTAAAGTCATTCTTTTTAAGGCACCAGCTTTTATGGGAATAATTATTCTTATTGAAAAGCTCATTTTTTTCCTGGGCCCTTCAGATGTCTCCTTTTAAACTGGAATAATTCCATTGTATTTCTTGTTGCTTTACTCCTCATTAGCTGTCCTGTACATGGTGGGCATCTCTCGGAGCTGCTGGGCTTCCCACATATAGCAGCTAAGTTTAGAGTCTCTGAAGACTTGGGAACTGTCACATAAGCAACTTGGAAGCCATGCTGCGTCTGCAAAGACCCAGAAAAAAAAACAACCCAGGAGAAACCTGAAGGATTTGCCAGGAGTGTAGGTGGAGAATAGATTCCCTCACGCAGAGTGGTTGGAAGGGACTGAAAGGTAAGCATTCACCCCATCTTCTCCCACTTCTCCCATACCTATCTGCCCTATGCCTAAAAAGCCCACAATTAAGTCTTATAATGGTTTAGAGTCATTACCTCAACATTCAACAAAGATTTATTAGAGGGATCCAGGCAGCATAGTGGGAGAGATTTAGGGTCAGAAACATGTCAATTTGAATCCTGGATCAGACACCAACTATGCAATCTTGGGCAAGCTTTTTTTAACCTTTGTCTGCCTCAGTTTCCTTGCCTGTAAGATAAGATTGTACTTGATGGTTCAGTTCTAAATCTAGAATCTAGTCTCCTATCAAGCACCTACTGTTGCCCTCCTCTGGCTTTCTTTACCTTATTAATGCCTTTCCTACATTGTAGGTGGAAAGGGGAAGAAGAAAAGGTAACAGACATTTATCTAGCATCTACACCAGACTCTGTGATAAGCACTTTATCAATACATCTCATTTGATTTTCACAACAATTCTAAAAGTAGATACTGTTAATCATCTCTCTTTTACAGTTGAAGAAACCAAGGCTAGAAAAGGTTAAATGATGTGCCCAAGGTCACACAGCTAGTAAGTTCCTGCATCATATTTGAACTCAGGTTTTCCTGACTCTGGACCTACTGTGTCATCTAGCAATCTCTAACAGAAGAGAATTCAATACCCAAGACATGGTCTAACTGGGGCAGAGTATATTGAGATGATCCCCTCCTTAGTCTTACACACTATACTTCCACTAATAGCCCAAGATTGCTTTAGCTTTTGTGACCACCATGACATACTCATATTGATCTGGCAGTCTGCTACAAGCCCCAGATCCTTTTGAGATGAATACGGCTGTGACATATCAACAATCCAAGGAATTCCACTAGTGTGGCTACTCTTTCCACTGATATAGATTGCAATTCCTCTATAACTTACTAGTTTTTTTCTCCTACAGTTGCTGTGACTGAAAAGTTCTTTTGAATCTATTTCAATTCTGTCTCTGACATTTGCTGCCTTTATGACCTTAATTAAGTGAGTTGCTTAGCCTCTGTGGTCACAACAGAAAGATGAGTCATTAGACTAGATGAAGTCTAAGGTCTCTTCCATTGCAAGAGCTTTGATCCTTCTCTCAATGCCTCCATTTTCTTCTTTCTTTCTTTTTTTCTATCTTCCTTCCTTCCTTCCTTCCTTTCTTTTTCTTTCTTTCTTTTTCTTTCTCCCTCCCTCCCTCCCTTTCTTCCTTCCTTACTTCTTCCCTTCCTTCCTTCCTTCCTTCCTTCCTTCCTTCCTTCCTTCCTTCCTTCCTTCCTTCCTTCCTTCCTTCTTTCTTTAGTTTGTCTGTGGAAGCAATTGGGGTTAGGTGACTTGCTTTGGGTCACACAGCTAGTAATTTTCTGAGACTGGATATAAATCAGGTTCTCCTGACTTCATGGTTGGTGCTCTACCCACTGTACCACCTCGCTGCCCCTTATTTCTTTTTCTTTTTTTAAAAAAATATTTATTTTAGACTCAAGTACCAGAACACAAATAGAGAATAGCAAAAAGAAAACAAACACATCATAAACTTAAATATTGGAATTTAAATACAAAGTAAAAGGAGGAAAAAATAGCATTTCATGCACATAGCAGAACATGAGAGAATTCAAGATATATAAAGATAAATTTTCATTTCAAGAAAGCCTGTATGACAAAATGCCTCCATTTTCTAACCATTTCCCCCTGCCCAGTCACTCCTTTATCTGTTATGGTCTGGCTTTGAATCACACCATTGACTGGAGTTTGAATGTTCTGATCTCTTAAAGGCTACAAATGATCCCCAGTCACTGAATTTAGTGCCTTTTCCCATTTTTATCCCCAATATTGTTGACCACCTTTTCATCCTGAAAATACTCCTCTCCTTTGGTTTCTGTGCATTCCATTCTCCTGGTTCTCCTCCTTCCCCAACCATCCTTTCTTTCAATTTTTTTTCTGGCTCCTATTTCTGCTGCTTTCCCCTGAATTTACTATTATATAGTCTCTGTCTGTGGATTCTCTTCCTTTCTGTTTATAATTTCTATGATTTTGAATTCTAAGTCCATTTCTACATGGACATCTAGATGTATATTTCCAGCTGAGTACTGAACTTCTCCATTAGTTTTTCCTGTTGGCATTTTGAATCTAAAATGGCTCAAGTGAAACTCATCCCTTTTTCTCCATGGCAGGCTAGTAGAATTGCCAAAATGCTGCATGACAGCTTGGAGAGTGTTGGCTGAGTGTCAAAGGAGTCTTTACAGGATATGAAATACACCCAGAGATCTATAAGTATGAGAAATGTGGGGGCTGAGGGGTTAAACAGAGTCAGTGTTCAGTAAGAGAGATCTAGAGGGCTAGAATGGCTTTAAGACAAAGAGTCAGTCACGGGGTCATGGATCTGGAGATAGAAAAGAGCTCAGTGGTCCTCTAGATTTCTCTCTCATTTTATAGAGAGGAAACTGAGGGTCAGAGAGCTCAAAGCACTTGGGTAACTTCCTAGTAGGATTAGGATGGAGAGTCTTTTGCTGCTAGTGGTTAGATTTACATGCTCAGAGCACAATTAACCCCCTGGCAGTTGCTACCACCACCCCAGCCAGGAGGATTTCTGTTGATTTGTTGTACCTGTGCCAGCAGTGTGGCCTGGTTATCCCCCAAAGCCCATTATTCCTTCTGACTTCTCCATTTCTGTTAATGACACCATCATTCTTCCAGGTACCCAGGCTCAAAACCTCAGAGTCATCTTGGATGCATTCATCTCCTTCACCCCTGAGAGTGGATCTGACATCGAGTCCCATCAATTCTCCCTCAACAATATTTCTCCTATCTTACCCACTGCCCACCTTCTTAGTTCCATTGCCACCAACATAATTCAGGTCCTCATTACTTCTTGCGTGGATGAATTCAATAGCCTCCTAAGCAGTCTCCCTGCCTCCAATCTCTTTTGCTTTTCTTTAATCTATTCAACGAACAGCTGCCAGATAAATCTTCCTAATGTGCAACTCATATCATGTAACTTTCATATTCAAAAACCTTCAGAGTCTCCTCATCCACTGGTTGTATAATAAAACACAGTCTCCTTAGGCAGGCATTCAAGGTCCTGCACAATTTGCCTCTAATATACCTTTCCAGCTTTGTTAGATCGCGCTCCCTTTCTCATATGTTTTGATGGATCAATCAAACCGATATTTATTGTTGTTGTTGACATTTATTAAGAGCCTACTATGTGCAAGGCACTGCAGCCAAAGTGGATTTTTCATCATGCCCTGAACACCTGATATACTGTCCTTTCTCTTCACCTTTCTCCTATGCCTGTAATGTCTTCACTTCTCTTCTCTGCCTAATGAAGTCCTATTCATCCTTCAATGAATGAATGAATGAAAAAAAAACATTTATGAAGCACTTATGTGCCAGGAATATTGTTAACCAGTAGAGTTAATAATAGTTAGTGTTTATACACAATTTTAAATGTTATTTCATTTGATACTTACAACCACCCTGTAAAGATGGGTGTTCTCGTTGGTCAAGTAGTCATTAAACATTTATTAAATGCCTACTATGTGCCAGGGTCTGTACTAAAGCACTGGAAATACAAAAAGAGGCAAAAGACAGTCCTTGCTCTTAAGGAACTCACAATTTAGTGGAGGAGACAACATGCAAATAAACGTATATAATCAAGGTAGGTACAGGATAAATAGGAAATAAGTAACAGATGGAAAGCACCAGAATCAAAAAGAGTTGGGAAAGGATTCTTGTAGAAGATGAGATTTTTATCTGGCATTTGAAGGAAGCCAGAGAAGCCAGGAGGTAGGAGAAGGGAGAGCATTCTAGGCATGGGGGACAAAGGGAGAAAATAGCCAAAGTTGAGAGATGGAGAGTCTTGTTTATGGAGCAGCCAGGAATCCAGTGTCACCGGATTGAAGAGTATGTGTCAGGAAGCAAGACATGAGAAGAATGGAAAGTTAGGAGGGGACTAGTTTGTGCAGAGCTTTGAATGACAAGCACAGGATTTTGTATTTGATCCTGGAGGTGATAAATTGGAGTTTATTGAGTAAAGAAGTGACATGGTTGGACCTTCACTTTAGGAATTATCTTCATTTTATGGAGGAGGAAGCTGAGTCTCTAAGAGGGTAGATGACTTACCCAGGGTCACACAGCTGGTAAGCATATGAGGAAGGATTTGAACTTGGGTCTTTCTGACCCCAACTCCATGGTTCTAGCTATTACAACCACTTAACTGTCTCACTGTACCAATATAAAAAGCAAAATATTTCCTGACATTAAGGAGTTTATGTTCTAACAGGGGGAAAACCACATGTGTAAAAGAATATTGGCCAGGGAGAGGTCTTTTGGTGTGAGAGGTCAAAGATATGGTGATTGAATGACATGCCATTTCCGGGAATCATAGTGTTGATTTTCTTACTATACCCAGTATATTCCAGAGCTGGAGTGAGGGTATGAACTGGATTGCATGGTCTGGAGCTAAGAGGGCAGGGAGATGAAAAAGAACATGAAGATAGCCCAAGTATTGTGCTCCGGGGGTGTGTGGCAAGTTGGATGTAGAGGACATTAATACAACACTAAAATGCCAACTCCTCCAGGAAGCCTTCCCTGATTTCCCTTCATCGAGAATTGATCCCACTTTTCCCTGAACTCACAAGATTTTCTTGCACCTTTTTTACAACACAACTCACACTCTATCTTGTAGTATGGGTTATTGTGAGGGTATTTTATCCTCCCTACAGGACTAAAATAATCCATAAAGGCAGAGACTGCATTTTATTTATCTCTACATCTTCCTCTATGTCTGGCATAGAGACTTGGTCAAAGAAAGTACTCAGTAAATGTAGGATAAATGTGTGGGTAAAGGACAAGGGGTCCAATGAGCACTGGGATTTAAAATGTAAGTGGAGTGAACCAGAATGGAGGGGTAACCTGGTGTTGTGACTTTGTTTACTCTTTATTACATGATGAGAATTCACAAAGGCACAGAGATAGGCCAAAATCCCTAGCCTTAGAAGGGTCTTTAAAGAACATCAAGTTTTTATCTTACAGATGAGGAAACTGAGGCAGAGAGTAGTGAAATGATTTGTCCAAGATGACATAGCTGGCAGGTAGCAGAACTGGGATCTGAACCTATGTCCTTTGACACCCATCCCCTTTGCCTATAATGCTTTGCATTCCCATCTCTGCCTAATGAAGTCTTATTCATCCTTTAATGAATGAATGAGATAAGGTTTTATTGGACACTTACTACACACCAGACACTCTGGCAAGCATAGAATCAACACTTGTTGGATGCTGCTTCTCTGTAGAAGGAAGATTACCATACTAAGAATAGGCAGAACCTTGGTGGTTGTTGTCATTTTTAATCATTTTTGATTCTTCTTGGTCCCATTTGGCATGTTCTCGGCAGAGATGCTGGAGTGGTTTGCCATTTCCTTCCCCAGCTCATTTTACAGATAAGGGAACTGAGGCAATCAGGGTGAATAAAGTGACTTGCCCAGGGTCTCAAAAATTAAGAATTTGACCTCATGAAGATGAGTCTTCCTGACTCCAGGCTCAGCACTCTATCCATGGCACCAACTAGCATGACCTCGCTCAAGACATTAACCTGTTGGGCCCCAATTTCCATAACTTCAGAATGAATGAACTAGATGAATGCGAAGGTCTCTTTGAGCTCTAAAGAGTTATGATTCTTATAAAGATGCACATTAGAAGAGGTCAATGAGCTCTCACATTTGATCATGGGCTCCTAAGGCAGACGCTCTAGAATTTGATCTTGGGAGTGTCACTGTGGCTGTTTGTAAACCATTTTCAGATGGTGACCAACAATATACTAGGTGCTTTCATCTTTGATGGGAACCTTGTTCTGCTTGTAGGTAGGAATATCCCTAAATGGCAGTACCTGCACTTCTGTCCAGACTTAGTATCAGAGCTGTAACTATCAAGGAACAAAAGGGATTTGTCTCAAGGTACTGACCTCTAGAGGTGTGGGATTCTCTCCAGGGCTACTGGGAGAGTGCTGGAACAGAAGCCAGGCAGTCGTAGGTAACAGAATAAATGTGTGGTTAGGAAATGGAGACATTGAGTGTGGGATCATATTCTGAAGGGAGCTCAGTAACCATCCAGTCCAATCAATATGTTGTAAAGTGAGTAGAACACTGGAGTAGAAATTAGGAGTTTGTGTTCTAGTACTATATGTCCTTGGGTCAGTTGCCTAACTTATCTATGCCTCAGTTTCCTTATCTTAATGTTAAAAGAAATTTGTCACCAGACACTGTGCTAGGGCAGGGACACAAAAACAAAAGTAGAGAAGATTCTTCTTTAAAGTAGCTTATGGTCTAGCTGGAGATAATAATCCTTACCTGCCTTGCTTATCTCACAGATTTGTTGTAAAATGATCACCTACCAACACTAGGGGATGCTATATTGGCTAACTCGAGCTGCCTCTTGTCTAGCAATATCTCCAGTGAGATTATGTATAAGTAGGAATTTCCCCACCTGGAGATCCTTTCCCCTAATTAAATTGCAGGTGTGGAACAATACCAACATCAAAAGTCTACCCAAAAAAGCCAACTAACTTACAGCTATGTGATGTACAAGAAAGAGTACTGAACTTGGGGTCAAAAGGCCCAGGTTTCCATTTGGGCTCTGATTCTTTTTCTCTGGGTAACCTCAGACCAGTCACTTGCCTTCTCTGATTCTTAGATTCCAAGTCCCAGGAAGAAGAGTTGAATTGAATAATTCCTAAAGTCCTTTCTGGCTCAAAAATCCTTTTGTTATCCATCATCTTAGCCCCCTTTGCTTTCTGAGAGGTGTAAAAATGAGTTCTGTTAACGCCATGAGGGCGTGTTACAAAGTCAGTTACCAGCAAAGGCTTCACTCTCTGCATGTTAACAGCACCTTGGAAACCCTCCTCCAGCACTCAGCTGTGCAGGGAGAGAATGTTAATTTCAGACCCATTTATTATCACTATGAAATGAAATTTTTGAACCCAATCAATGTAAACTGAATGTGCAAAAATAGAATTTGACAATTCCAGGTGAAGCAGCCTCACATTTTTACACCTCTGTCAACAAGTGCCTCATTACATGCTTTCCCATTATTTTATACATATATATATATATTTATCTGTGATATATTTCCTTGATTCTGTTTTTCCTTGGTCTTTTCCATTGAACAATCACTGCTGCCAATAGCATTGATAAAAAGAAATTAGGCCCTGTTTTTTACCTTGCTTAGAAATTCTTGCAATGTGGCCCCAAGTCTGCCTTTCCAGCCTTATTGCCCATTACTCCACTCCACTCATACTGTGATTTGGTCTAAATCATCTTGCTGTGGTTCATATGTGGTACCTCCATCCCTTTGTTCTGGCTGACCACCATGTCTGGAAGGCATTCACTCTTCACCTTTATCTTTCAGAATCCAGACCTTTCTTTAAGGCTTAGCTCAAGCTTAATTTTCTACATGAGGCTTTTCTTGACCCCTTAGCTGTTAGCCCCTCCCTCCATCACCTTGTATCTATTTAGTATATGTAAGTATGTATGTGCATGTACGCATTGTTTTCTTCAGCTACCTATCTCCAGTACCTAGGAAAGTACCTGACATGTAGGTAATGGTTAATAAATTCTGGTTGATTGACTAAAGTTAAAAGACAGAAATTCAGACTACATTTAGACATATCAGTCAACCAACAAGCTTTTTTTTTTGAGGGTCTACCATGTGCTAGGCACTGTGTTAGGTACTCAGGATATATCACAATTTATCAGTCCAAGATTTAGAATGGTCAAAGTGTAGTAGAGATAATATGAAACAGAAGGTGAAAGGGAAATACCATAGAATCATAGATTTAGGGTTGGAAGAGGCCTTAGATACCATTTAGTTCGATCCCTTCATTTTGTAGATGTGGAAATTGAGGCCCCAAGTCACATAGGCTGGGATTTGAACTCAGATCCTGACTTCAAATTCACTATTCTTTCTACTGATTCAGTCTGTCTCCTTGCCTCCAAAGGGGAAAGCAGCATAGATTGTCTCAAAATAATAAAACATAAGTATCACATGAAAAGCTTCTGCCTCCTACTTGTATAGCATGGCTTCTTCCAATACCATTGACTGGAATAATTTCCTGACTTCTGAGTCATTATGTCCTTTCCTTCAGTATGACCAGCCCAATTGCCTAACGGCAGCTTATCCTGTAGCAAATTTTTCCATTTTGTGACATTATCCTCCTTGCTTACAGAATGGCATTATTGCCTTCTGCACCTTTTCTGTTTGTCCCAGCCAAAGGCATGGGAATCTCTGCCAAGGCGAGAGTTCTGAGGTTTTATGATACCTTTATTATCCCTGAGAAAGGTTGGGAGTCAGACAAATAAGGTGGAAGGAGGGAGAGGGAAGAAGGAAAAGAAAGGGGTGGGATGGAGGGGGAAGGAAGGGAGACAGAAGAGAGACAGGGACAGAGAGAGAAAAAGAGGAGGAAAAGGGAGAGACAGAGAAAAAGGAAGAGAGGAAAAGGGAGACAGAAAGAAAGAGAAAAGGAAAGAGAGGAAAAAAGAGAAAGGCAGAGAGAGAGAGAGAGAGAGAAAGAAGAAAAGAAAGGGGGAGGGGAGGGAAGAAGGGAGAGAGAGAAGGGAAAAGGGAGAGAGGAAAAGAGAGAGAGACAGAAAGAAGAAAGGGAGAGAGAAAAAGAGAAGGAGAGAGGAAGAGAGAGGGGGAGAAGGGAGGGAGAGAGATCAGAGAGAGAAACAGAGAGAAAGGGGAGGAGAGAAAGGGACACAATATCATTTAGGCTTCTCTGCTTTAATTATCTATCTGTCTGTCTATCTGTCTCTCTCTCTCTCTGTCCTTCTGTCTGTCTGTCTCTCTCTATCTATATATTCATTTCATTTCTTTATCTATGCATTTATTTACCTGTTCATTTATTTATTTATTCAGTTCCTTTTACATCAGATGTACCTTCATTTATGTAGCTTCCAGTACGGTGAATCCTGACAATACCAGCCACACCCCGTATTCAAGAATAAAGACAAAATCCTGTGCAACTCCATGGAGAAAGAAGTTGTGCATGCTTCTCTGTTTTATAGTGTTCATTTTATGCATGCATTCAAATTTGTCTTATAATAAACTTAACAACAATTTCAATAAAGACCTTCATATAGACAAGTAAAATTAGGAATGAAATTATCCATGAAGTCATAAATGTGAAACTATTTGGAGTCTGCTAAAAGGAAATAATATGTAAATGTACACTTTGACAAAATAATGACAATCACATTTTTACTATTCATTTTCCTGATCTGTCCCATGAACCTCAGTCAGAGAGTGATGACTACAGTTCTCTGCTGAATAGAGAAGGAACATGGGCTCATAGATCTAAAGGGGGAAGGAACCCTAAAAATCATCTGAGTCAATCCCATCATTTTACAGATAAGGACACTGAGGCACAAAGAATCTAAATGGCTTGCACAAGGACCCATAGTTAGTAAGTGGTAGAGTCAGAAGTTTAATATTTAAAAGGCTCAGATATATTGCCATGTGGCTTGCACACTTGCATTTGCCTGAGACATGTACATAGGGCCCTGTGCAGCAACTTGTACAACAAATGGAGTTCTAGAATACCAGAGCAAGAGAACCTCAGAGTTGGAGAAGACTTCAGAAGTCACTGAATACAACTAAAATGGTAAGCGAGAATCCTCTCTACAGCAGAACATTCTGGATGTCTCCATTTGAAGGCTTTCAGAGATGATGAACTTACTGCCAAGTATAAAAAGGGTTAAATGCGAAAGTGAAATCATAAAGGATTCAATAAGGTTAAACTGTTAAAATTTCTACATAGGAAGATGATACTTTTTAACTCCTAAGAACTTTCTCATTATTAGGACAGAGACATAGACCAAGGTCAAGGATGTGAGTTGAAAGTGATGGGATGATATGCAAAAAAATAAATGGGTGAGAAAGTAATGAACTGGGAGAAGAAAGGGACAGGTAGAAGGGAGTAAGTTTTCTTACATAAAAGATGCAGAAAAGAGCTTTCTACTTTGGAGGGAATGATGGGGAAGGTCGGAGGGAAGTGCTTGAACTGACTCATTGGAATCGTATCAAAGAAGGATTAACATGCACACTCAATTGGGCATAGAAATCTATCTTACTCTACAAGAAAGGAAAAGGGGATAAGGGTAGGGGTGGAGCTGATAGAAAGAAGGGTGGATTGAGGGAGTTGGTAGTCAGAAGTACACTACTTTTGAGGATGGACAAGGTGAAAGAAAAGAGAGGGAGGGAGGGAGAGAAAAAGAGAGAGAGAGAGAGAGAGAGAGAGAGAGAGAGAGAGAGAGAGAGAGAGAGAGAGAGAGAGAGAGAGAAAGGTGAAATAGCATGGATGGAAATACACAGTAATCGTAACTACAAAAATGTTTATGGCAAGTTTCTCTGGTAAAAGCCTCATTCCTCAAATGTATAGATAACTGAGTAAAATGTATAATGTAACTTCCCAATGGATAAATGATCAAAGGATATGAACAGGCATTTTTCAGATGAAGTAATCAAAACTACATATAGTCATATGAAAAATGTTCTATATAAGAGAAATAAAAATTAAATCAACTCAAGATTCCACTCCACACCTGTAAGATTGATTAATATGACAGAAAAGGAAAATGACAAATGTTGGAGGGGATGTGGGAAAATTGAAACTCTAATGCACTGTTAGTGGAATTGTGAACTGATCCAACCATTCTGGAGAGCAATTTGAAACTATTCCAAAAGGGCTATAAAACTGTGCATACTCTTTGACCCAGCAAAACCACTAATAGATCTGTATCCCAAAGAAATTTTTTGAAAAAGGAAAAGAATCTATATTTACAAAAATATTTATAGTAGGTCTTTTTGTGGTGGCAAAGATTTGGAAATTGAGGGAACGTCCCTCAGGGAATGACTGAATAAGTACATGTGATTATGATGGAATACTGTTGTGCTATAAGTATTGATGAGCAGGATGTTCTCAGAAAAACCTGGAAAGAATTACATGAACCGATATAAAGTGGATTGACCAGAACCAGGAGAACATTGTACACAGTTGGCCAACTGTAACTGACTTAGCTATTCTCAACAATACAAAGATCCACAACACTTCCTAAGGGCTTATGATGAAAAATGCTCTCTACCTCCAGAGAAAGAACTGATGGAGTCTGAATGCAGCTCAAAGCATACTATTTTTTACTCTGTTTTTTTGGTCAGTATTTTCTTTCACAACTTAACTAATGTGGAAATATATTTTGTATAACTGAACATGTATAAACTACATCAAATTGCTTGCCTTCTCAAGGAGCAGGGAGGGGTGAAAGGGAGAGAATTTAGAACTTAAAATTTGAAAAAAAGTGTTAAAAATTGCTTTTACATGTAATTAGGAGAAAGAAGACACTATTATTTTTTTTAAAAAAAAAAGAAAATAAGTTTTGATTTCACACATATATTTTCATTTTATTGTCTTACATTCATAAGTGGTATTACAGTTTGGCCACTTTTTCCCATGTTCTACTACCAGCAAACAATATGAAGTCTTAAAGAGTATTTATCTTTCACAATAAAAATATAAGAAAAAAAGGAATAACTAGAGGAGAGCTAGTATTCCAAATGATCAGAGCCTGTAGTAGAAAGCAAAGGCCAACAAAAAGGTGTAGGCTTTCATTAGCAACATTCCAGAAAAAGGGAAGATCAAAGGTCATTGTCCAGAGTGGATGGAATGAGGACAACTGGAGATAGAGAGAAGGCAGAGCTATTCATTTCTTAGTTTCCTTCTTTTTTCTCTGCCAAGGAAAATGACCTTTGGACTGGGGAACAGGTCCAGATGTTTATATGGGGATGCAGAAGATAGAAATAACCTACCCCTAGATATTAACGAAGTATCTGATAAAGCTTCTCATGCTATTCTTATGGAAAAGATAGAGAGACATGGGCCAACTGATAGTACAGTTGGGTCAGTTTGGAACTATTTGGTTAGCTGGACTCAAAGAGTAGTTATTAATGGTCCAGTGTCAGTTTGGCAGGTCTCAAGCAGAACTATCCAAGTATCTTTGCTTTGTCTTGGGTCATGGATCATAACCTTGGGCTATGGACTGGAAAACAGAGGACCAAAACGAAGAAGAGGGAATTGAAAAGGATGACAGGTAGGGAGACAGTACCTTACTTCTTTTAATGCTCATCACCTGGCCCAGATAAACTGCATCCTTAGGTCCTGAAAGAAATGGTAGATGCGAGTACTGCGTTACTGTCAATGAACTTTGAAAGACTGTAGAGGGCAGGAGAGGTATTGCGAGGCTGAGGAAGAACTACAAAGGGAAGAAAATGGAATCTGAGGAACAAAGGGCAGAGAGCGTTACATCTATTTCAGGCAAAATTACAGAACATAAAATGAAAGGGAGAGTTGGTGTCTGTCTAGAAAGGAAGCCTGCGGTGACAAAGAGTCAGCACGGTTTCATCAAGAACAGACCATATCAGACTAACCTCGTTTCCTTTTTTTTGATCCATTACTAGACAGGTAGAACATGGGGATGCTGAAGATAGATATAGCCTACCTAGATATTTATGAAGCATCTAATAAAGCCTCTCATATTATTCTTGTGGAAAAGATGGATAGATTTGCACCAGGTGATAGTACAGTTGGACTGATTTGGACAGCTGTACCCAAAGAGTAGTTATTAGTGGTCCAATGTCAGCCTAGGAAGTCTCAAGTGGAGTGTTCCAAGAATCTGCCCTTGGCCTTTGGCCATGGAACATTTTTATGAATGACTTGGATAAAGGCATAGATGGTAAGCTTATCTGATTTGTACTAGACACAAAGATGGGAGAGACAGCTAACTCACCACAGAATTGTCAGGATTCAAAAAAGATGTTGACAGGCTAGAACTTGAGACTGAATCTAAGACAATGAAATCTCATAGGAATCAATTTAAAACCACATAAATGGGTTTCAAAAATCTCACTTTGATAGTACAAGACGGGGGAGGAATGATTAGAGAATACTTTTTTTTTCTGAAAAGAACCTGGAGGTCTGGGTGAACTGCAGGGTCAACAGGAGTCACCATTGCTATAGGGCAGTTAAGAAAGCTGGCATGATATCAGACTGCACAAAGAGAGATATATTGTCCTGGAATAAGGGGAAGGCAATTTGACCTATCTCAGTCAGTTCACATCTGGAGTGTCCAAAAGGGGAGTGACATGATCAGATTTGGACCTGAGGAATACCAGCTTGGGAGCTGGGTGGAGGATGGACACATATCCTTGAATGAAGTTGGAGTGGTCTGTTGTCACTCTTCTGCCCACCAGGGTGTCCAGCTTGGCTGATCATCTGCACCTGGATCCAGGTACATCCTCTGCTTGTTGATTTGAAATGTAAATCTTGTAAATCTAGTCAGATATGAATTGCAATTCCCAGGTTGAACTATCATTTCTATGTGTGATTAGGGTGAGGGTGGGATGCAGAGAAGATTTGCTCATTGATCTCAGCAGATTGGAATCAGTAATGGAAGTGTCAGTTTCAAGAGGCAATAATGCATCATGGACAAACAACTCAGTCTCAGAGAAGGAAGCCATGAGTCCAAGTCTGAGCTGTCATGGTGATTAGCTGTGTAACCTTGGAGAGGTCACAAAACCTTTCCATGCAATTCTCTAAGAGAACAAGTTCTTGAAGCAGGTGCCAATCTTTATTTAAAGAAGCTCCTCGTGGAGCCAAGATGGCGTAGTAGAAAGACACACATACACATAGCTCCGAACCCACAACCCATAGAACAACTACAAAGAAGTAACTCACGGCGAATTCTGCACCCAGAGGCCACAGAACATTGGAGCGAGGGAGATTTCTGTTCCGGAGAGACCTGCAAACCTCTCGTAAAAGGTCCTTCGTGCTGCGGACTGGGCGCCGGGACTGGGAGCTGAGTACAGCCCTGCCGTGGCCGCGGCACCGAGAGGAACAGATCCGAGAAGGCTTCAGGGACGGGATCTCCAGCGGCCGCACAAGTACCTCCACCCACAGGTGACGGGGGTCGGTGAGAGAGTCCCTTTGGCAGGTCGAGGGGGGAGTGGGGTGCCCCCGTGGCTCGGGCCCCCTCGGGAGACAGAGGCTGAGGGGCAGCGGCGGACCGGGGCTCCCCAAGCAGGCAGGAGCCTGGATCCATTGTTGAAGGTCTGTGCATAAACTCCCTGAGGGAACTGAGCCTGAGAGGCAGCCCCGCCCTCACCTGAGCATCTGAATTTAATCTCACACTGAATAGCAGCCCTGCCCCCGCCCAAAGCCCTGAGGCTGGAAGCAGCATTTGAATCTCAGACCCCAAACACTGGCTGGGAGGATCAGGAGGTGAGGTGGGTGTGAGGAAAATATTCAGAGGTCAAGTAACTGGCTGGGAAAATGCCCAGAAAAGGGAAAAGAAATAAGACTATAGAAGGTTACTTTCTTGGTGAACAGGCATTTCCTCCCTTCCTTTCTGATGAGGAAGAACAATGCTTACCATCAGGCAAAGACACAGAAATCAAGGCTTCTGTGTCCCAGCCCACTCAATGGGCACAGGCCATGGAAGAGCTCAAAAAGAATTTTGAAAATCAAGTTAGAGAGGTGGAGGAAAAACTGGGAAGAGAAATGAGAGACATGAAGTCAAAGCATGAACAGCAAATCAGCTCCCTGCTAAAGGAGACCCAAAAAAATGTTGAAGAAAATAACACCTTGAAAACTAGCCTAACTCAATTGGCAAAAGAGGTTCAAAAAGCCAATGAGGAGAAGAATGCTTTCAAAAGCAGAATTAGCCAAATGGAAAAGGAGATTCAAAAGCTCACTGAAGAAAATAGTTCTTTCAAAATTAGAATGGAACAGATGGAGGCTAATGACTTTATGAGAAACCAAGAAATCACAAAACAAAACCAAAAGAATGAAAAAATGGAAGATAATGTGAAATATCTCATTGGAAAAACAACTGACCTGGAAAATAGAGCCAGGAGAGACAATTTAAAAATTATGGGCCTACCTGAAAGCCATGATCAGAAAAAGAGCCTAGACATCATCTTTCATGAAATTATCAAGGAAAACTGCCCTGAGATTCTAGAACCAGAGGGCAAAATAAATATTCAAGGAATCCACAGAACACCACCTGAAAGAGATCCAAAAAGAGAAACTCCTAGGAACATTGTGGCCAAATTCCAGAACTCCCAGGTGAAAGAGAAAATATTGCAAGCAGCTAGAAAGAAACAATTCAAGTATTGTGGAAATACAATCAGGATAACACAAGATCTAGCAGCTTCTACATTAAGGGATCGAAGGGCATGGAATAGGATATTCCAGAAGTCAAAGGAACTAGGACTAAAACCAAGAATCACCTACCCAGCAAAACTGAGTATAATACTTCAGGGGAAAAATTGGTCTTTCAATGAAATAGAGGATTTTCAAGCATTCTTGATGAAAAGACCAGAGCTGAAAAGAAAATTTGACTTCCAAACACAAGAATGAAGAGAACCATGAAAAGGTGAACAGCAAAGAGAAGTCATAAGGGACTTACTAAAGTTGAACTGTTTACATTCCTACATGGAAAGACAATATTTGTAACTCTTGAAACATTTCAGTATCTGGGTACTGGGTGGAATTACACACACACACATGCACACACACACACACACATAGAGACAGAGTGCACAGAGTGAATTGAAGAGGATGGGATCATATCTTAAAAAAAAAATGAAATCAAGCAGTGAGAGAGAAAGATATTGGGAGGAGAAAGGGAGAATTGAATGGGGCAAATTATCTCTCATAAAAGAGGCAAGCAAAAGACTCATTAGTGGAGGGATAAAGAGGGGAGGTGAGAGAAAAACATGAGTACTCTCATCACATTCCACTAAAGGAAAGAATAAAATGCCTACTCATTTTGGTATGAAAACCTATCTTACAATACAGGAAAGTGGAGGATAAGGGGATAAGCAGAGTGGGGGGGGATGAGAGAAGGGAGGGCATGGGGAGGAGAGTGCAATTTGAGGTCAACACTCATGGGGAGGGATAGGATCAAAAGAGAATAGAAGTAATGGGGGACAGGATAGGATGGAGGGAAATATAGTTAGTCCTATACAACACAACTATTATGGAAGTCATTTGCAAAACTACACAGATTTGGCCTATATTGAATTGCTTGCCTTCCAAAAGGAAGGGGTGGAGAGGGAGGGAGCTAAAGAACTTGGAACTCAAAGTGTTAGGATCAACTGTAATGTTCTTACCACTAGGAAATAAGAAATACAGGTAAAGGGGTATAGAAAGCTATCTGGCCCTACAGGACAAAAGAGAAGACAGAGACAAGGGCAGAGAGGGATGACAGAAGAGAGAGCAGATTGGTCATAGGGGCAATTAGAATGCTTGGCGTTTGGGGGGGAGGGGAGAAAAGGGGAAAAATTTGTAACCCAAAATTTTGTGAAAATGAATGTTAAAAGCTAAATAAAAAAAAAAAAATAAAGAAGCTCCTCACCAGAAACTCTCTACAAAGATAAAAGTCATAGTTTGGGTAAAAAAGTGAAGCTAAGTAGAAAAAAAAGTCTTTGCCTTATGTACTACTAGCTTAATTTTCTGGTGTGCTGGAGGAACTCCAGAATTTTATGTTCTGACTGGATGGATTATGATGCACTAGATTCTTTCAAAGCAATAAAGCCAAGACTTGAAGGTTGCCTTAACTCTGAATCTATTCTGCCTACATTCTGCAACTCCCTTCAGTATCTGCATAGCAGATACTTACAGGGAGGGGAAGGAAGGGGAAAAACAAGAGGTACCAGTTTGGATAGATAGAATAGCCTCTCATGCCCCCTTTTATGACCAGAGCTCATGAGCAGGAGCTTTTGCACCAGCGGAAAGTAACAACCCGAATCAGAGACAAGTGTTCCCGACATGAAGCTATTTCTTGGGAAGTCATGGTGGCAGGGCAATGTCCCCCTCTCATCCTGTCATTTGGCAACTTTCCTAACTTGGCAGTTAAGTTAAAACATAAGTTCCATTGTTTCTGTGTCCCTGAATGTCTGCAAGAGCAGTCAGTGCCCTCTATATTCAGCAGCCTGGGTCAAACCCTCAGTTACCCCACTCTGGTTACAACTCTAGTCCTAGAATCTTAGCATTGGACTTAGCATAAGTCATCTGGTCCAATCTAAATGCCAATAGAACGTCCTCTATAATACAATTGACAAGTGAACATCCACCCTTTGCGTGAGGATCTCTACTGGAGTGGAATCTACTAGGTTTCTAAGTAACCCATTTCACATTTGGACAGTTCCCTGGCAAGCTCATCTGTGGGACTCCACAGGATCTCAGAGGTGGGAGGGAGCTCCAATGGTCTAACCTGCGCAATCATTAATGTGTGACCAGTAAAGACTGTAAGTGACTAGCTCAGGTACGCACTCTAAGTGTGTTGAAAAGATGCCAATATTGTGGATTACATGTCCTCTTTTCCTCAGCATCTTCAAACATTGGTAAGCCTCCACCTCCCAAAAAAGTGCTAAAGTACGAGGGAAAGCTGTTTTCATTTACTTATTGGAATGAAGGAACTCACCCTCTGTCATGGAGCTTTGAGTTAGGAAAGAAGTTCTAAATCTTGATGGAGTACCATAATTCACAAACAGACTTGAATCTAATGCAGAGGATGCTAAGTGCCCACTTGTGAACATAATTGGAGCCTTCTCAATCAGAGAGAAGGCAGGAGTAACACATCATCTATGGCTCTCAAGATTCTCAGATTGGTTTGAATCATCACCAGCAGCTTTCAAGTTTCCTGAGAAATTTGTTTCTAGAGACTAACAAAAACTTCAAAACATTTTATTGCAATGTTTTGTTTTTGCATCACCTACATTTACTGATGTATCCCCCTCCCAGAGAGCTATCTATTATAACAAAGGATAAAAAAAAAAGCCATTTAGTAAAAGTCACCAATCTCTACCAAATCCAACTATATGAAGCATTCCATAGCCATTGTTCCCCAACCTCTGCAATGAAAGAATGAAAGCGCATCCTCACATCTCTTCTTTGGAAAGCTTAACCATTCTAATCTCCAAACATTCAGTTTCAAGAGTTTGGTTTTCTTTTATTTACAAGGTTGCAGATTTTGTTCATATTTCCTGGTTCCAATAACTTTACTTTGTAAAAAGCACAGATATGAACATTTTGGTATATGTTGGGCCTTATATCTGTCATTTACTTCCATGTTATATATGCCTACTACTGGAATCTCTGGGTGAAAAGGAATAGATATTTTAGTCACTTTCCTCATATCATTCCACAGTGCTTTCTAGATTGGTCAGAACAACTCATACCTCCACCGACAATGTATTAGTGAACTTCTCTTCGCATAGATGTAACAATGACTTTAATTCCAAGATATGGCCAAATACTCTGGAGGCAAATACAATCTTTGGCTGGGAAAGTTGGAATTATCAAAGAATTTTCCATCATGAATGGCTTTTAAAACATGAACATATTAGTATAGAGGGAGTAATGAAGCATCATTTTTGGTCCTTACAGACAGTTTGTTCTGAAGGAACCCACGGAAAAGGTTTTTTTCTGAGTTGGATTGTGAGATGTTCAGTAAGTGACCAAAAAGCAACGGAAGCCCACAAAACACCTAAATCACTGAAGGTCCTCGGATATGATGAGCACGCCATGATATTGAATATGATGAGTACTCCAAAGTGCAACTTTTCCTCTACCTTTTGCAAGTACCTTTGTACTATCAGGTTGCCTGGCATTTGCCTTGGAAACCTCAGATGATCGATCAATCAACATCTTTATTAGGCACCTATTATGTGTCAAGCACTGTGTTAAGTACTAGGGATACAAGTACAAAGAATACAGTCAATGAAGTTGCAATCTAGTATGTAATTCTAATAAATTCCTCCAGTTTCATGAACCGGTAGGTCTGGTAAAGATTGGAATGATAATTTTTTTCTTTTTTCTGTTTTCTCTATTAAAAAATACTTTTATTCAAAGTTTTCACTTCTAAATTCTATCCTCCCTTCTTCCAACCTCTCTCCCTTCCCTGAGATGGTAAGCAATCAGATATAGGTTATACATGTGCAATTTTGTAAATATTTCCATATTACTCATTATGTACAAGAAGAGTCAAATAAAAGAAAAAAATGAAAGGAAGGTGAAAATAGCATGCTTCAGACTATATTCAAATAGTATGATTTATTTCTCTAGAAGTGGATAGTATACTTTAGTTCTTTGGGATTGTCTTGGATCTTTGTTTCGCTGAGAATAGCTAAGTCATTCACAGTTCTTCATTGAACAATATCACTCATGCAGCATACAACATTCTTCTGGTTCTGTTCACTTTACTTTGCTTCAGTTCATGTATGTCCATATTTTTCTGCTTTTCATTTCTTATGGCACAGTATTATTCCATTACAATCATATAACACAATTTGTTTATCCATTACCTAAAATTTATGGGCATCCTGTTGATTACCAATTCTTAGCCACCACAAAAATATTTTTGTACAAATAGTTCATTTTCCCTTTTTTTTGGATGTCTTTAGGTTATAGCCTAGCAGTGTTATTGCTGGATCTAAAGGTATGCAATTTTATAACACTTTGGGTCTAGTTCCAAATTACTCTCTAGAATGGTTAGGTCAGTTCACAACTCTACCGACAGTGCATTAGTATCCCAGTTTTCCCACATTCCCTCCAAAATCCAACATTTTTCTTTTTTGTCATATTAGCCAATCTGCTGGGTGTGAGGTGGTACCTCAGAGTTGTTTTAATTTGCATTTTTCTGATCAATAGTGATTTGGATCATTTTTTTTTCATATGACTATAGATAGCTTTGATTTTTTTGGTCCAAAAACTGCCTGTTCATGTTCTTTGACCATTTATCAATTGGGGAATGATAATGTATTCTTATAAATTTGGCTCAGTTCTCTGTACAGTTGAGAAATGAGGCCTTTGTTAGACATACTTGTTGCAAAATTTCCCCTGGTTTTCTGCTTTACTTTTGACTAAAATGAGGGGCCATGCTCCCTTCAGCACTTTCCTCTCCAGAACTCCAAATATATGATCATAGGGTCATAGAATCATAGATTTAGAGCCAGAAGGAATCACAGGGTCTGCTGAGATGAGGAAACTGAGGCCCAGAGAATTGAAGTCACTTGCTCTAGATTACATAGTGAGTGAGCTCCTTAGGGAGAATTTAAACCCAAATCCAGCACTGTCCACTATGCTGCCATGACACCCTTTCCTGATCCTAGGAGCTCAGGTGCAGATTAAAATGTCACCCAGGGAACTATCTTCTCCTGAAAAATAAAGCTGATGGAAAAATATAAGGGCTAAATGGCCTACACAGACTCCTTCAAATCATAAACTGATTTATACTCATTCTTTTTCCAAATCAGAGCATTTTTAGATAGACAATAGTCAGACAAATAGATAGAAACTCTAATTCAAAGATTATCACAGTGCCTGACATGTAAGGGGCTTAATAAATGTTTGTTGACTAATTAGATAGAAGACAGGCAGATAAAGCATTTATTAAACATCTACTGTGTGCCAAGTACTGTACTAAGTTCTGGGGAATACAAATACAACAAAACAAGCCCATCCCTACTCTTAAGGAGCTCACTTCCCTCTCTAAGAGGGAAGATAAAGGATGAATGGGAGCTGGAAAATGGAAGAGGAAGCCAGCTGGAAAGGAGGTGTGGCATTACAGATGTAAACCAGGGATTAAGTGAGCAAAATAGCTCATGCTCCTTCAGGAATGTAGATCTTATGTAGGAATGCGCCAATCAGTGAGCTGGCCTTAGGGCAGAGTGATCCCTAGGGGTGCCAGGTAGCTGCGGGTACATGTAAGAGTCTGGAGATTGTTTTCAGTTGGGACCAAAGTGTATTTACTGAATCTTTCCCCACAGAAGCTTGATGTTTCTTGTTCAGCATATCATGGGGTAAGGAAGCTGATCCCTTGATGGTGTGGAGGCTCTTCTAACTTCAACAAAGGCTTATTCTTCTTTCCCTCATCTCTCTAGTTTCTGTTACTGTCTTCTTGAAATTCTCTTATAATACCTTTCAGTTTATCTGTGTATGTGTTGTGGCCCCCAATAGAAAGTAAGCTCCCTGAGGACCAGGCCTCATTTTATTTTGTCATTGAACATAGTGCCTAGTATACCTAGAAGATGTTTAATAAAGGCTTATTGAATTGAATTACACAGTGGGGCATACAGAAGGGAAGGAGAGATGACTTCTTGAATGTAATATTTCTCCAGAAATTCCTAGAGGATTCTGTTCCTCCTCTCTTTGACTCTTCCCTGGTAGATGGCTTATGACTGATATTGATCAATAGTAATCCAGCACTGTCTAGTTTTGGAGGAATGCTCATGTGTCTGGGTCTTTAGGGTTGCTGTTAAGAATTATATTCTCAATTTGCAGAAGTCATTTTTGATGAATTTGCACTTTTTTGCTGATCTAGCAATTTCAGCAAAAGTTCGCACTCTTGCTAGTCATTATTCAATCTTTCTATGTCAAGAAAAATCATCTGGTTATTCAATGTGGTTGAGTCAGCTGAGTGTCCTACTGACCATCACTTAAAAGATTCTGAGAAACTGAATGTAAAGGCTAGGGTATCAATTGTATTCCAGAATCCCTTCTTGGAAGAATATTTCTCTTATTAATAACTCCTGGAGAAAATGGCAGCATAGAGTTTGAAAGAAAGTACAGTTTAGTCCAGGTCCCTCTGATGGGCAGAATTCTAAGAGTCTAGTTCTGACAGTTAATGCTAGAGAGTGTTCCCCATGGCTGCCAGGTCCCCTGTAATTAAGGGACAGAGACTTACCCAGAGGATCTTGGGATTGCATTGTTCTGATTAGGGCTCGGATCTGTGAAGAGATGGTTTCCTTGGCATTGGTCAAATGAAACCTTCTCAAAAGGGCATACTGTGAATGGGAAGGCTATGGAAGAGTTAGAAACATCATGCAAAAAAGCCAAGTTCAGAAACTAGAAGATGAGTCATGGAGCCAAAGGGCCAGAGGCATTAAAGGATTTCTGAAATAGGAAAAAGTCAGATCTGGATCCCCAAGGCTTAAGGGGACTTCTAAGAACTGATGTCCGGGGTCTAGTTGTAGGATTTCAATTCCAAGGTAGACCAGCAGTGGGTTGATTTTGGCAAAGAGTTCATGCGGTTTGCATCACTAGTACTCTCCAGGCTCATCTGCACTTTTTTCTTGCCTGGATACAGCCATCTCTTTTCCCCAGCATCCTCTGACTTTGCCCTCTTAGGTCATTCCTTCTGCCTTCACCCTTGTGGCTCTTAATGGAAGTAGGTTTTTCTATATAGTAGTAGATACAACAATTTACAGCAAGGGGTCCCCCATGACTGTGTCAAAATTTTATGAAGTTCCTTGAAATATATATGAGAGATAGCTTTGTTTTATTGAGCTGCTGAGTGTTGATATCAGATGAGGCATAAAATAGGGAGACAGACACTTCAGAGGTGGTTCCCACTGTCACAGAGTAGATCCAATGTAGAGCTCAAGTAGTTGAGGGGTCCTTCACGTGCTCTTGTTTGTGGATGACATTGTACTGATTCCACATTGTAGATGCTAATAAACAAGGTCCATAAGGAAAGACTTGGAATTCTCCACTGGAGATATCTATTCTGGCTGGAAGTCATCCTTTAATTACTACATCCTTTAATTACTACTCCAGACATTTAACCAAGTCTTGGTCCTCCTTTCTATTGAAGTACAGTAGATGTCTCTCCATGGATTCTGCAAGGATATAGTGAGAGATTTTTTTTTTCAAATGTCTTGCTTATCATCAGATATGCTTTATCACCTATTCTAGCAGTCTGGTAAACTGCCCAATAAATTACATGAAGTTAGGTTGGCATGATTTCTTTTTAATGAACCTATCCTAGATCATAATCATCACCAGTTTCTTTTCCAGATATTCACAAACAGTCCTACTAGTAATGTGCAAAATAGCATTTAAAATGTAGGAGAGGAGGCCACATTGTAGTTGGGTGCTTTTCTCCTCTGGCCTGTGGAGTGTCAGGAATTACTAGACCCAGGAGGAATAGACAAGATTGATCTGAATGGAAAAGTAGCTAATAAACTGTTCTGAGGCCAGGGCCAAAATACTAGGTAGATAGAAGGTCCAGAAAGTTAGGTGGGTGAAGACAATCAGAATTTGAGAGAGAAAAATTTATAACTGGGATTGAGAGAAATTCACTGGGAACAATATCAGAAAACCACAGATATATGTGTGTGTGCATGTGTGTGTTTATACATATAAACACAGGGCATCAGTGACTGACAATTTGTCTAACATGATGAATCTTAACCTGGAGACCAAGAACTTTTAAAAAAAATTTTGATAACTTCATTCAATATAATTGGTTTCCTTTGTAATCCTATGGATTTTATTTTATGCATTTAAAAACAGTATTTGTAGAAAGGGTTTCTAGGCTTCACCAGATGACCAGAGGGGTCCCACAACACAAAAAAGGTTCAAAAACTCTAGACTAACACAAAGAATCATCCAGCAATAGCTTCCTCTTATGGCAGCTTTATGTTAACTAAAGAACCTTCTGCCTTAGTCGCAGGCTATGAAGCTATGGACTTGAACCAATTTTTGTCTGTCTGAGCTGCCAATCTTGGGCCACTCAGAGATAATTTTTGTTAGTTATTAAAATGCTATATGGTCTGACTGACAGAGAGAAATAACAGACAGCACTCCTTTCTCTTTCCTTCCCTACAGTGATTTTGTATTCAAGTGGAGAAACATAGGGAGCTTTGGCAGTTGGCTAGAAAGCAGCACCAAAGCCATTTTTTTTATTGTTTTAGTAACTGTCAAATATACATAATAAAGGCAAAAATGTGGAGGGTTGAGAGCAATGACATTGCCTTCTTCACTCAGCTTTTCTCTTGCTCAACTTCATTTGCTTTCCAGTTGGTTGGGATCTTGGGAACACCTTGGGTTTCGCAGCTTCGGCCTCCCCACAACTGCTACAGGTTGCTTTTGAGGGCAGGGGGCAGAGTTCCTGAAATAGGTCTTAGGACCAGAAGATCCACATAGAACTCAATCAATTTCAAGGATTTCTTGTTGGAAGTCAGATGTCATGAACTATGTATCAGCACCAGACAAAAGTTGTTGAAAGAGTAGATTCAATCTTAGTCTGGGAATCTCTGACTCAATTTTGTTGGCAGCTTTTAATTAGATTGTGTGGTTTGTAGCCTTGGTTATGACTAAAAGTGATATCAGCTGTCTCTTTTCAAGAGGAGACTTTCTAGTTACCACACCCTAATGTAAGGGAGTAGAGAGTTATTGAATAGTCCTGAAGAACTGCAGACTGTTAAAAGATTAGAGAGTACCAGAGACACCTAGCAGAGGCAATGTGATGGTCAGCATATCGATGCCATCACCCTGAAGAGTATATTGGTAACATCATTGGAAGGTAACAGCAGCTCTACAACATGAGAGGTAGGAGTTGGTATGTTGCACAGGCATACCTGTGGGCCTTTTTTTTTTTTACTTTGGAATTTTTATTTATTTTATTAATATCTTCTTTCCTAGTTTTATTCTTTGCCAATTCTCACAAAGGAAGCTGAGATATTTCTTTTCTTTTTTTGTTTCTGTTTTCGGTTTCACATTCTTTTTTTTTTTTATTTAACTTTTAACATTTATTTTCACACAATTTTGGGTTACAAATTTTCTCCCCTTTTATCCCCTCCCCCCCCCAAACCTGAGCTTTCTAATTGCCCCTGTGACCTATCTGCTCTCTCCTCTATCCTCCCTCCCTGCCCTTGTCTCCGTCTTCTCTTTTGTCCCGTAGGACCAGATAGCTTTCTTGACCCCTTAACCTGTATTTCTTATTTCCTAGTGGTAAGAACATTACAGTTGATCCTAACACTTTGAGTTCCAACTTCTTTAGCTCCCTCCCTCTCCACCCCTTCCCCTTGGAAGACAGGCAATTCAATATAGGCCATATCTGTTTAGTTTTGCAAATGATTTCCATACTAGTTGTGTTGTATAGGACTAACTATATTTCCCTCCATCCTATCCTGTCCCCCATTACTTCTATTCTCTTATGATCCTTTCCCTCCCCATGAGTGTCGACCTCATATTGCATTCTCCTCCCCATGCCCTCCCCTCCATCCTCCCCCCCACACTGCTTGTGCCCCTGTCCCCCACTCTCCTGTATTATGAGATAGGTTTTCCTATCAAAATGAGTGTGCATTATATTCTTTCCTTTAGTGGAATGTGATGAGAGTAGACCTCATGTTTTTCTCTTGCCTCCCCTCTTTATCCCACCACTAATAAGTCTTTTGCTTGCCTCTTTTATGAGAGATAATTTGCCCCATATAACTTCTCCCTTTCTCCTCCCAATATTTCTCTCTCACTGCTTGATTTCATTTTTTTTTAATATATGATCCCATCCTCTTCAATTCACTCTGTGCACTCTGTCTCTATGTATGTGTGTGTGTGTGCATGTGTGTGTGTGTGTACTTCCACCCAGTGCCCAGATACTGAAATGTTTCAAGAGTTACAAATATTGTCTTTCCATGTAGGAATGTAAACAGTTCAACTTTAGTAAGTCCCTTATGACTTCTCTTTGCTGTTCACCTTTTCATGGTTCTCTTCATTCTTGTGTTTGGAAGTCAAATTTTCTTTCCAGCTCTGGTCTTTTCATCAGGAAAATTTGAAAGTCCTCTATTTCATTGAAAGACCATTTTTTCTCCTGAAGTATTATACTCAGTTTTGCTGGGTAGGTGATTCTTGGCTTCAGTCCTAGTTCCTTTGACTTCTGGAATATCCTATTCCATTCCCTTCTATCCCTCAATGTAGAGGGTGCCAGATCTTGTGCTATCCTGATTGTATTTCCACAATACTTGAATTGTTTCTTTCTAGCTGCTTGCAATATTTTCTCTTTCACCTGGGAATTCTGGAATTTGGCCACAATGCTCCTAGGAGTTTCTCTTTTTGGATCTCTTTCATGCGGTGTTCTGCGGATTCCTTGAATATTTATTTTGCCTTCTGGTTCTAGAATCTCAGGGCAGTTTTCCTTGATAATTTCATGGAAGATGATGTCTAGGCTCTTCTTTTGATCATGGTTTTCAGGTAGTCCCAGAATTTTTACATTGTCTCTCCTGATTCTATTTTCCAGGTCAGTTGTTTTTCCAATAAGATATTTCACATTATCTTCCATTTTTCGAATCTGCGCGGTATGTTCTGAGATATCTGTCTTTCTCATAAAGTCCTTAGCGTCCATCCATACCATTCCAGTTTCGAAAGATCTATTTTCTTCAGTGAGCTTTTGAATCTCCTTTTCCATTTGGTTAATTCTGCTTTTGAAAGCATTCTTCTCCTCATTGGCCCCTTGCACCTCCCTTGCCAGCTGAGTTAGGTTAGTTCTCAAGGTGCCAATTTCTTCAAGATTTTTTTGGTTCTCCTTTAGCAGGGAGCTGATCTGCTTTTCATGCTTCTCCCTCATCCCTCTCATTTCCCTTCCCAGTCTTTCCTCCACCTCTCTAACTTGATTTTCAAAATTCCTCTTGAGCTCTTCCATGGCCCGAGCCCATTGGGTGGGCTGGGACACAGGATCCTCGATTTCTGTGTCTTTGCCTGATGGCAAGCATTGTTCCTCCCCATCAGAAAGAAAGGGAGGAAGTGTCTTTTCTCCGATAAAGTACCCTTCAATGGTTTTATTTCTTTTCCCTTTTCTTGGCATTCTCTCCAACCAGTGGCCTGACCTCTGAATGTTCTCCTCACACCCACCTCGCCTCCTGGTCCTCCCAGCCAGCGTTTGGGGACTGAGATTCAAATGCTGCTTCCCGCCTTAGGATTTTTGGCGGGGGCAGGGCTGCTATTCAGTGTTAAATTAAGTTCAGGTGCTGAGGTCAGGGGCAGGGCCGCCTCTCTGGCTCAGTTCCCTCAGGGGGTTTATGCACAGACCTTCCACAATGGATCCAGGCTCCCGCCCGTTTGGGGAGCCCCTGTCTTCAGATGCCTCTCAGCTGCTATCTCCTGGGGGGGCCTGAGCCATGGGGGCACCCCACTCCCTTCTCAACCTGCCAAAGAGACTCTCTCACCTACCCCGTCAGTCACCTGTTGGTGGGGGGGCTTGTGCCGCCGCTGAAGATCCCGTCTCTGGAGCCTTCTCAGATCTGTGCCTCTCGGAGCTGCGGCCGCCGCCGCTGCTGCCGCAGGTCTGGGCTGAGCTCCGCGTCTGCAGCGCGACAGACCTTTTGCGAGAGGTTTGCAGGTCCCTCTGTGGGTGGGGGGACCCGAGTGGCCGCTGGAGATCCCGTCCCCGTAGCCCTCTCGGATCTTTTCCTCTCGGTGTCATGGCCGCGGCAGGGCTGCACTCTCCTCCCTGACCCGGCGCCCAGTCCACGGCACGAAGGACCCCCTGCGAGAGGTTTGCAGGTCTCTCCGGAGCAGAAATCTCCCTTGCTCCAATATTCCGTGGTCTCTGGGTGCAGAATTCGCCCTGGCTTGGTCCCCTCTAGCCCTTCTGTGGTTTGTGGGTTCGGAGCTATGTGTATGTGAGTCTTTCTACTTCGCCATCTTGGCTCCACCCCCCCCCCCCCCCCCCCCCCCGCCGTGAGCCTTTTAAGACCTGTTCTCTGGGCATGTGAGTTCTTTCTGTGTATATCCTTCCTCATTGATGCTATGATAACCTATGAGAGAGTATCACATATGTGTGTGGGGAGAACTTCTTTTTCTATTTTATCTGCTATGCTATTTGATTAAATGTCCTTTGTTTTGAACTAATATATCCCCTAGTTAGTTACTAAGTATGAACACGTTGGTGGAAGCCTGTAAGCTATGATTTTAAGTGAGAACTGATTCAAAAAGTGCTTTGAATACCAAGCAGCTTTTTTAGGGACCCACATTTGAAAGGACGTGTCCCAAGTGCCCCACACGAAAGTCCCAGGCAGCAGTCCAAGCATATAATGCATGCTGTTACTTGGGAAATATTAGAAAAATCAGAAACTTTCACCACACCATAAGAAAGAGCCCATAATGAGGCACTATTCATAAATGCTCCAGCAATACCAGGACTCACTACCCACACAAATTCATGTAAGGGAGATAGCTTGTTTTAGTGCCTAGAAAATTGAAATTAGAGTTAGAAAGACTTGTATTTGAATCCCAATCAGACATTTAATAACTGTATGACCTTGTGAATGTCACTTAATCACTCTGAACCTCAGTTTCCTCACTTATCAAGTGAGAGGGTCAGATTCAGTGGCCTCTGAGGTGTCTTCTAGCTTTTGATTTGTGGAGCTTTTATTGGCAAGAAGGTCTCTGCCAACAAATTTAACTATTTTGTCATATTCTCTGTGATGCAGTAAGATAGACCTCTTTGCTGTTCTTCAAACAAGACACTCCTTCTCTTGATTCCAGGAAGAACTAAAATGATTTCGTCATCATGTCATCATCTGGTCTATATATCAGAACACATGGACAGAGAAAAGAACTTGAAAAGTCAAAGAAATAGCTCATAAGCCTGGTAAGGAGGGATGGCTTCCTTTAGTAATGGAAGACTTCAATTACCTAGGAATCCGTTGGAACTCTTTCTGTAAAAGGCAGAGTAGTTAATAACGTGTGCCTTGCCCTAATGTTAATTCATCCTTCAAAATGTAGCTGCTAACAAGGAGAAATTTTGTACTGGATCTAATTCTCAATATCTGAGAGGAACTTGTTAAGGTGGATATGATGGAAACAGTAAGAAGATGTAATTGCTTTCTCTTAGAGATGGTGAGAGAAAAGAGGAAAGGTGAGTATAGTCTGATATATGCCGTCAATTTTGGGAAAGTAAATTTCAAAGAATTTGAGAAAGCATAGGTAAGATCCTTTGGAATTAAATTCCATTGTGAAAATCAGCCCAAGAGAAATGGAAACTGAAGAATGAAATTCTGAGTTTTTCCAAGGAATTTAGATGGTTAAGGGAGAAGAAAAGGTGAAGGCTTGAAAGATGGAGAGAACAAATATTTATTAAATACCTACTATGTGCCAGGTGCTTTACAAATATTATTTCATTTAGTAATGTTTGAGGGAATAGTCAAGTAAAAGTTCATAAGAATGTGGGAGATGAGCATTTTTGAGGGTAGCAGAGGAGGAACCATTGGATATGGTGTTGAAGAAGAAAGACAAGGAATGATTGAAATCACCAGTTCCTGAAGGATCAGAGTATCATGGATTGAGAGGGAGAAAAGATCTTAGAGGGCATAAGTCTAATTCACTATTTTGATGAGGAAGAAAGTGAGGCAAGGGGGGAAGAAGTAACTCACCCAAAATCAATGAAGAATAAAAATAGGAATATTTAGGAAATATCCTTAGGCCTTAGGGAAGAAAAGGATCCCCTTCTTCTAGCAAATGAAGGCAAAGAAGAAGGGAGTGGGGAATGATTGAGAGGGAAAGTGAAGCATGGATTAGGGCGGAAGAGGGAGCTAATAACAAATGGCTTTGATTTTTTGGGTGAAATAAAGGGCAAGATGTTCTGGTGAGAAGGAATAGCAAGGTACAGTGTAGGTGACTGTTGGAGGAGAGTAGGAGGTCTGGAACAGCGCTGGATGGAATGTGCTAGAATTGGTCAGGGAGAATTGAACAGACCGCCATGCAATAGGGAGCACCTCTTTAGATGTTAGTTTTCAATGGATCCAGGTGGCAAGTTGATACTTTAGTGGCACCTGAATGAGAGAAGAGAAAGGAGTTGGTAAAGATAACCTGGAGATGAGTTTGCAAAGCCTGGGTAGCCATTGGGTAAGGAGGTGCATGTTATTTGCTTGAATTATCCTGATAATTTCAGCTACATGTACCTTGTCTTCTAAAGAACCTCATTCTAGTACTATTAATGTCTCTCCCTTGGCTAACTTGTCTTTTAGTTGGTATTTTATATTCCCACTGAATCCATCTCTAAACTAAATTCCACAATATTTGTCCCACAGGGGATGAACGTTGAATACAACAGCGAAGCAGAGCCTGACACATTAAGTGTTCCTGTGTAATTGTCCTTCCTTCCTGAAGGGTGTTGAGGGTGGCAGTCACAATTCCAGAAAGACCAGTACAAAATGGATTGCCTGGCAGCATCTGCTCTCCCACCCTAAATTACTCCGTCAATACCATCCTTTACTTCCACCAAATTTCTTAGCATATCCCCAAATGGATTAAGTGAGTTTGACAGGACCTATTTTTTATGAAGCACAGCTGCTATCACTTACTATGTTATTTTCCTCAAGGTGCTTATGGGCTGATGTATTATTTCATTTAGGATTTTGACTGGTAGTTTGGGCACACTCACCAGCTTCCCATTCCTAGATCTCCTTTTTGTTCTTTAAGCTTGCTACTAAATCAGCCTCCATGAATTTCCCAGCGACATGAGTTCCCGGCAACAAAGAGCAATCTTTCGGAGGCAGCCTTCCTTAGCCAGCTCCTCGAATATGTTCCAATGAATCTCATCCAGCTCGGGTGATTTATAAATATTTAAATTGTATAAGTATTCTTTTACCTGCCTCTTATTAATTCGGTTTCTTGATAGTCTCAGAAACTCATTAATATTTATCTCACCTAGCTTTCATTTTTTTTTTTTTTTGGTGAAGCAAGCTGAAACAAAATACTAGTTCAACATTTAGTCTTTTCTTTTATTGTTTGACTTCACTCCTCACTTAGTCCTTTATTTCCTTGATGGGGGGATGGAATGAAGGGGAAAAGAAACAAGCATTTATTAAGCACCTACTATGTGCCAGTATGTACTGCACGCTTTATGGTTGTTATCTCATTTGATCATCATAGCAGCTCTATGAAGTAGATGCTGCTATTATCCCCACTGAGGAAACTGAGGCAGACCGGTTAAATGACTTTGCTAGTGTCACACAATGAGGAAGTGTCTGAGGCTGAATTTGAACTCAGGTCTTCCTGATTCTAGGTGCAGAGTTTTCTACAAACTATGATTTATCTCTAAAATTATATAAATATGCACATACTTATATAAACATATATCATGTATCTGTATGTATATATGGACATGTATGGATGTCTGTGTGCATATGTACATACATAATACATATGTATATATGAATTAGATCTGTAATTTCACTTATATAGGAAGGATCCTTCTACCAAGAAGGATCAGCTGCTATGTGCAACATGCATATTCTCAAGACTCAATATAAAATCTGGCGTATAGCAGGCATGTAATCAACGGGCCAGTCAGCTAACCCATGTGAAGAGTCCATTCTGCCCAGGTACTGCTCAAGGCATTAGGGATGAAAGATAAAAACAAAATGAAGATGAAGCAGTCTCTGTTGGCAGGAATCTTCTATTTTATCAAAGGAGATAAGATGGATGGGTTTATGAAGATATAGATTGATACAAAGTGGTAAGGGAGAGAGGAGGACCCCTGCAGCTGAGGGGATTAGGAAAGCCTCCTGTAGAAAGTGGCTTTTGAGCCAAATCTTGAAGGAAATAGGGGATTCTGAGATTTAGAGGTGAGGAGGATGTACATCATGACTGTATAGGACAACCTATGCAAAGGTGTGGAGATGGGAAATGGGATGCTATGTCTGAGGAACAGAAATCATTTTGGCTATAATAATCAACCTGCATAATACAGACTTGCTTATTAATTAATTAGAAAATTTTCCTGGTCTTCTGAGACTTGTGACTTCCCTAGAGTCACATTACATACTATTGGCAGAGGTAGATGAACCCAGGGCCATCTGATTCCAGGGGAATATGTGCAGTATACCATTCCACCTGACACGTATGTGAATGTATGTTTAATACATACATACTTTCCCTAAACTGGGAAAAATGTATGTGTATGTATGTAGATATATTATGAGGAGACTGACCAGTGAGGGCTCAGGCTTTAGAGCATGTATACTATTCTCTGCCTATTGCATATCCATATGGACACTTACTGAGACGGCTTCCAGAAATAAATGATGAAGAGATTTCTTCTCTTTCCTATTCAGAGTGACAAATTTATTCTTGAACTATTTCTTGTCAGTTTATACCTTGGTGACAAAATCCCTTTAATTAGCTGCTGAGCCTGAATTGAGTATGCATACAAAAAGTGAGTGGTGGAATTTTCTTTCTTTTCCCTGGTTTAGAATGAGGCAAGAATTGATTTCAGCCGTGAGGTAGAAGAAAGTTAGTAATCTTAATTTCTCACCCAGACACCATGAGGATGTGAACACATGACAACTCTGCTTCTTTTTTTTTTATTGTATTTATTCTTTCCTGATCTTAGGTAAATGAGTATCAGAGATGGAATGGACCAGGTTACAACCTTGTGAGGTTAGAAGGTCAGCAAAATCATCCAAGTTCCCCTCTGCACCTGGGATTGGTAGAAGCTATTTCAGTCTGGTGAGAAGCAAAACTCTAAACAGAGAACTATATGATCTAGCCCAGCAGCAAATGATCTGGGATCCAAGATACTTATATCCTGCAAATGAAGGAGTAATTCATTCATCAGTGATGTTTTACATGGAAGTGAGCTTGGTTGGGGGAATATTTGGTAGTAATTAGTTGAAATAGGATCTCCTTCTGCCCAGGGACTGAGGGGATAGAGGAGAGTGGGAGGTTGTTGTGCCATAATTCTTGCCTTACCTTCTCAGTAAATATCCCTTTGTAAAAATTAATTGACATTAATTAGTTAAATGAAACCAAGGAAATAAGAACTTATGAGTGATTTTGGTAGTTGCACACTAGATGCTATTTCATGAATACTAGTGTTAGAAAACCACAGCAATCTCTCAGGTTGGCTTATACCTAGAACCCTGTGGAGAAGCAGTGATTAGCCAATCTCTGGGAACTCAGTCTGCTCATTTGAGTATAAATTGAGAAAGTAACCCTAGAGCAGGTGCCAGGGAAATAGAAGGATTGGTAGATAGGTAGAAAAAGAGAGGGATGACACAGAGAGAGAGAGAGAGACAGAGAGAGAGAGAGACAGAGAGAGAGAGAGAGAGAGAGAGAGAGAGAGAGAGAGAGAGAGAGAGAGAGAGAGAGAGAGAGAGAGAGAGAGAGAGAGCATTACCACTATGTGTCAGAGAAGCAGGACTTGAACTCAGGCCTTTTTGGCTTTTGGATAATTCTCTATCCATTATACAAAACTGCATTTCATCATATTATATATCTATCATCTAATTCTCTATCCATCCATCCATCTATTCTGCCATCCAAGCAACCAACCTGTAGATTTTTGACCTTTAGCATCTTAGCTTCTCTGGTTTTATATCCTTTCACCCACATTCCATAGGCATACCCTCTTTCCTACTACATGAATTGTTTTCACTAAAGCTCTAGAAAAGAGGTTTGGGGGCTTATTTTTCTTCAAAGAAATTGTTTCTGCTTCAAACCATGTATGCCCAAATGCTAGCTGGTCATATAATAATGCCTATCACACAGGCTTTTTTTCCCCTGAGGATAACACCCATTTTCTTTCCTTGCAGCACCAAAACAAGAAATCAGCTCTGTAAAGGTAGTTGGATGCAGTCTATTAATTTCAGTACATGTCCAGAAAATTAATGTGAGACAATACTGCAAATGAAAATAAAACCAAGACAAGGAGTTTCTAATTACAAATAAAAAAAACAAATTAGGAGAGTTTGAAGCTTTACTTCAACCTCAAATTACAAGAAAACATAATCTATTTTAAAATGCAGGTTCTTCTAAAAGTCTAAGTGCTGTTTTCAGCTCTTCAAACTTAAAATTTCAACCGTCCTTGAGATCTGTAACATACACTATTATCTCTGAGCATATGCTGTGTATTTACACAATTGGTGTATTCTTATCCACAGACTGACCTACTGAACAAAAAGGCTGATGATTGACAAGCAGTAATTAGACAGGGCTACACTTTTCAATCATTATTTAACAGATATTTTCTAAACATAGACTATGCACAAGGTGTGGTGCTAGACATTAGAAAAATACATTACTGTAAGCAGTATGGGATGCAAAGGGCAATAGAGGGGTAGGAATCCAGAGAAGAAGCTCTCTGGCACTTACCTGGTGTGTGACCCCAGGTAAATCACTCAGCCCCTCTGAATCACAATTGTCTCATCCCTAAAAGAAGTATAATATTGCTCTACTTCATGCCAAGAGAAAAAGGTGCTTTGTTTTTTGTTTTTTAATTTTGAATGGCAACATAAATCTGAGTTTTAGTGTTAATTTGAATAGCCCTTTGTGATTATATAAAGATTATGTATACATACACATACACACATGCATGCATATATACATGAGTACATATATACAAACATCCATATATGTAAAATCTCATTTTTTGTTTACCTTTTGAGGTAGACAGAATAAGAATCATAAGCTCTGTTTTGCAGATGAAGGGGAAGCGAGGAGAAAGGGTGCTTCACAAAATGAGCAGAGTGCTGGGCAGAGCTGGGTTGAAATCTCATTTACCAGCTATGTAATCCTGGGTAAACCATCTCTGGGCTTCCAGGAACTCCCTAGCAAAGCAATGCAGTAGAAAAAAGTAGCTTTGGAGTCAGAGGACCTAGGTATCAATTTCAGTTTTGTAATTTACTATCTCTATTAATCAATGAATTAATTTAATAAATGGATGGTAATTGGATGGATGGATGGATAGAGGGAGGCAGGGAGGGATGGAGGGAGGGATGAATGAATGGATGGAAGGAGGGATGGATAGATAGATGGAGAGAGGGAGGGATGGATGAACATAAAAGCATTTTATTAAGCACTTAGGGAAAAAAAAAACAAATAGAAAAGTCAGAAAGTCCCTGTTCTCAATAAGTTCTAATACTAGGAAGAGATGAGATATAAAAGGTGGGTTCAGCTTTAGGGTGGTTGGTAAAGCCTGGCAGATCCAGAGGATGTAGCCGCTTGATGCTGGGTATGTCTCCCCTCCTCTCTGAGCATCAGGGTCCTCATCTGTAGAAAGGGGGTGGTGAAGTTATTGACCTTTTAAATCCCCTTCTAGCTCTGTATCTCTTCTGCTACAAGCCTATATTAGATAAACAACAATCTGTTTCTCAGAGGGATTTCCCACAGTGGGAAATCCCTATGCTAATAAATTATACTGACCAAAACCACAACAAACACTGACATTCATTCAGCCAGTCAACTAGCATTTCTTAATCATCTACAATGTGCCAGGCATTGTGGTAAGTATACAGAAAAGTCAAATTATTTGCCTGAGACTTGGACTCATTTTATGAATGGCTCCATTGCTCTCAACTGGTAAAATAACTGCATAGATATAAATGAATTAGCTACCAATGGTTCTACTTGTATATTTAAGACTCAGAGAATAAAGGATGATAATTTTTTTCCCTTAAGACTACCAATCTTTTTGAGAAAGAAGAGGGAGAGAAGGGAATATTTGGGGGATGTTTGCATTAGTTATTAAAATGAACTTGGGGCAAGCCTTCAGAACGTGGATCTTACATTGTCTTGGAAAAAAACCAGATGAGCTGCAGGTCTTGAGATCACAGAGTGTGAGACATTTATGTAAGAGGCTACGCAATTGATGTTGATATTTACAAGTGTGGTTGAAAGCTGAGGTGTGAGAAGTTGTCATGTCATCTGTCAGCAAGCCTGTCACTTAAGGAGATGGGTCCAGGATTTCTATACCTCTCTCGACTTGCCTAATGACTGTTTCTGACTGTTCAATAGCTGCTTGAGAACATTTTGTTCTGCTTTGGTTGCTCTGGAAAAACAATTTTCCGTGGTATACATTGAAACTTATTTACAAATTGGGTTAAAAATAATTACTATTGCACACTTCTTTTTTATAAAAGAAAGAACTAGGTTTGAAGTCAAGAGCTCTGTATTTAAAACTCTCCTAGGATGCTTGCTAACTCTGTGGTGCTGGATGAGTCATTTTCTGAGCCTCATTTTCTACATCTATAAAATGGGATAATACTCAACCCGAAATGTTCTTCTTTACCTTTGCCTCTTGGAACCCTCTGCTTTTTTAAAGGCTCAGCTCAAGTGACATGGCCTTTAGGAGACCTTTTCTGGTTCTTTCATTGTTAGCTTCCCTTCCTATGCCTTGCCCACCCAATAACATTCTATTTATTTATTTGTTTGTATCTCCCCTCGCAGAACGTAAAGTCCTGAAGAGTGAGGATTGTCTCCCTTTTGTATTTGTATACCAAGCTTCTGGCACAGCCCTCCCTCACTCAAAACAAAGTCAAGTGCAAGTCATGTCATCATTTCTCTGATGGCATGGTCTTCTTTGACTAAGAAGAACGAACACGATTCTGGCACATTGCCTTGTACATAACAGTTTCCCTTACAAAACATTTCATCTTACAACCTGTGTACCTTTGTATGAACTCCTCCTTCCCCATGCCTGGAATGCCTTCCCTTCTCACCCCTTTCTCTTGGAGCCCCTGACTCCTTTCACAGCTCAACCCAAGCACTACTTTTGTCAACAGACTTTTTTTTTTTCACATTTCCTCAATTCTTAGTGTCTTATCCAATCACTGTGAACTTTTGGTATCCCTAACCTATCCTTATTTATCTGTGAACATCTTATCTTCTCTAGTAGAAGAAAAGCTTCTTGAAGGCTGGTACTATCTGGGACTGTTTTGCATTCCCCACCCCCTTATCTACTATAGCGTCTCAATCTAAATAGGAGCTTAATAGATGCTTGTTGATTAATTGATAGATAGTTTAAAATGCTTGGTGATTAACTGATCCCTACCTCCCTGGGATGTGGTGAGAAGTCAATGAGCCTCAGTACATGCAAAGACAGAAATGATGCTTAAAGTGCTTTGTAAATCTAAAAATCCTGTGTAAATATCAATTGCTGTAATTATTTTCATTAAATGTTATAATGATCTTTACCCAAGGTATGCTTCTACAAGTCTTAACCTTTTGTTGGAACATAGATGGATATATATTGAAAATTTAACTTGAGTGACCAAAGGTATCGATTTTGGCATCATATTTTAGAAGAATAGTGACTAGGGTCTAGAGGAGGAAAGCTAGGATTGGGAAGGGTCTTGAGTTCATGTCATAGGATGATAAATTCAAAGAGCTGGGGATATTTAACTTGGAGAAGGAGAGACAAGGAAAGCATAATTGTGTTTAAGAATTCAAAGGGCTAGGGGCAGCTAGGTGGTACAGGGGTTAGAATACTGGCCTGGAGTCAGGACCTGAATTCAAATCAAGTCACTTACTAGCTGTGTGACCTTGGACAAGTCACTTCCCCCAATTGTCTCCAAAAAAAAAAAAAAGCTTAAAAAAAATCTGAGGAGTGAGCAGGCAGAAGAGGAATTAGCTACGTCCTGTTTGGTCCCAGTATTTAGAATTAGGAGGAGCAGCCACTGATGTTCCTTCCAACTCTAAAAGTCCTTGAATCTAATGACCTAATTGATCTGATTCCATAACTATGTTATACACTTAGCACTGAATACAATCGTGTCTTATTCTCTGATGGTCTTTCCTCCCCAGCCCCAGAAGTAGGACAAATTCCTGAAGGCAGGGACTTTATCTCATACTTCTTTTGCATTCTCCTACAAGAGCAGGCACTGTTCTGGGCATATTGGAAATAATCCATGGATAGGAGTTTGTGGCTGGTTATTTTTCTAGCCTGAAGCATTTTAGAGTCTTTTAGCATATTCTAGAAAGATAAAAATCATTTAAAAGTTTTTAGGTTTTTTTCACACCTTCAAAATGCTGTGATTTTACAAGTGGCAGGGCATGTATATAAAATAATGAACTGACATTAAAACATATTTGTTGCTGGTTAAAGAGTAGCAAAGTGATTCTGTGGAAATAGACCAAATAAGCAAGAACTGGAAAGCAATAAAAAATGATGGTCCAGCATTTCTGAAAAAACAAATCATGAACTGTTATGGGACTTGGTGAGTAACCTCATTTCCTTTTTTGGACAAGGGTACTAAACCAAGTAGATGAGGAAAATTCTATGGATAGAGTTTGTCTAGATTTTTGCAAAGTTTTTGAAAAAGTATCTCATGCTATTGTTTGGGAGAAAATAGAGAACTATGGATTAGATGATAATACCCTCAGATGGATTCAGATCAGGTTGGATGGCCAGACTCAAAAAATACTTGTTAATGCTTCAATGTTAACATGGTAGTAACTGTCCAGTGGAGGACCCAGGGAATCTTTGCTTAGCCTTGTGCTTATGAACATTTTTATCAGTGACTTGGATAAAGGTGTAGATTGGATTCTAATTAAATGTTCAGATGGCACACGGTTGGAAGAAGCAGCCAACATGTTGGATGGTAGTCAAGCTCTAGAAAGATCTTGACAGGCTAGAGTCTTGGGCTGAATCTAATGAGATAGATTTCAATAGGAATAAAACTAAAGCTTTGTACATGGGGGAAAAATCAACTTCATAAATATTAGATGATGAGGACATGGAGAGACAGCAGTTATTCTCAAAAAATCTGGAGGTTTTAGTGGATTGCAAGCTCAGTGGTATGATGTAACAGTAAAAATCCTAGTGCAGTCTTGGGCTGTGTGAAGAGCGGAGCTTCCAGGAATAGAACATGTACTCTACCCTTGTCAGACCTCATCAGGAACACATGTTTAGTTTGGGACACCACTTTTTTTTTAAGTTTACAATACAAATTTATTTATAGAACTTGTGTGACAATAGGGAGCTGTCACTAATAAACAAATCTCCTTGGTATTCTGATGACTGGTAGTTTTCTGCTAGCACCACTCAAGAAAAGTTCAAGGGGTTTCCTTCTATTAGACATGAAGCCTATGATCTTTTCCTTTTCCTGTATCCCTTCCCTGAAATAACTTTATCATAAAGTTTGGACAACCAGTGGAAAGACTTTGTTAAGATTTATATCAAGATGTCAGGAATACTCAAGGAAAGCTCCCAGTTTGCTATGTGGACTCCTTGTGCCAAACATATGAGGTTATATCAAGAATCAAACAAAACTGGTAGGCAAGGACAAATCGAAATCCTCATTGGAGGGAAAATCTGCATTGGTGAGAGCATATCTTTTTGAGTGTAGAAATCTACACCTGTCACTGTATTCTTATATACGACTTTGAAGCCCCCTTGGGGTGTAGAACTAACTCTAGGTTCATGAAACCTATGCCAGAAGAATACAAACTGTCCATTTCTACCATACTAGACAAATGTTGAGTATTAGTAACCCCAGAAATACAGAAACACAGTCCTATTTTCTGAGGACTAGCTGGGTAAAGTATAGAGAAACTTATCACATGTACTCTGGTCATTTGGTATGGAAGAAAACCAAACAAGTAACAGCAGCAACAGCAAAAAAATGAAGTTTAAATAAATAGAAATTATAAGTTAAAGATATGTGCTGCCCATTCCCATATAGCTCTCCACATAGGTTGTCTAAATGTATAGGCAGTCTGCTCAAGGGCACACATCATAGATCTCTCTGGAGTCTTGCCTTCCTAAATGCCACTACTGTTCAAGAGACGTACTGATAAGGAAGAGGGTATCCACAGGAGGGAAATTAGCATGAAGAGTCTTGAATCAACGACATACAAAGATGAGTTGACAGAACTTGGCAAGTTTGACTTGGAGAAAAGAAGATTTAGAACAATATGATAGCTTGTCTTGAAGGTTTTGAAGGGTTGGAGGGAGTAGAATTGTTCTTTTTGGTCTCTGAGGGCCAGACCAGGAGCAACAGATGGAAGCTGCAAAAGGGCCCATTTACGATTGATTTCAGGATAACTTCCTAACTATTAGATCTATCCAAAATGGGCTACCTTGGAAGAGAGCCAGATTCCCCTCCTTGCAGATCTTCAAGCAGAGGATGGATGATCACTTTGGGTATACGGCCTAATGGGAATTTTTTTATTGAGTCTGTGTGTGTGTAGATTGAACTAAACAGTCACTGAGGTCTCTTCTGAATGACAGATTCTATAATTCTATGACTGATTCTGGGAGATAGACTCCCCACAGGACAAGAACTGAAAAAAGCAGTTTGCCAGAAATTAAGTTAATACTAGAACCCTGGTAAACTACATATATAATATTATATAATAATATAAACTACATATATATGTAAATATATGTACACAACTTGATTATAAAAGTTCACATCATTTAAAAAATGAGTGGAGAGTAGAAAGAAGTACCTTTCACAACTATGGCTGTAGGAAGATGCTTTGCTAAAAACAAAAAGGGATTATAGAAGACAAAACAGGGGATTTTGATTATATGAAATGGTAAGACTTTTGCACAAACAAAATCAATGCCTATAGAATGAGAATAGAAACTATTGAGCAAAAAAAGTCCTTGCAACAAATATTTCTGAGTACAGTCTGACATACGTGACATGAAAATTTGACACAAATATCTAGGACAAAGCAGTTAACCTGTAGAGTCAACAAATATAAATGAAAAGTTTTCAAAGAATTGTGACCCATCAATGGCTACATGAAATCATGCTCCAAATGAATAATAATAAAAATGTAAATTAAAACAATTCTCAAATTTCACTTCATAGGACAAAAAATGAGAACAATCATTGTTGGAGGGGCAATAGGAAAGCAAAAACATCAAAACACTGTTGGTGGATTTGAAAATTGTTCCAGTTGTTTTGCATATCAGTTTGTAACTATGTGATAAAATTGACTAAACTCTTCATATCCTTTGACTCATAGGGACCATATACTAAGAAGGAGAATGGCAGAAAGAAAGGTCCATTATATACCAAACTATCCACAGCATCACTTTTTGTGGTAACAAAGAATTGGAAACAAAGTGGATGGTCGTTGGTTGGTGGGCAGTAAGAAATGATGACTATGAAAAATTCTGAGAAAAATGGGAAGATTTGAACGAACTAATGCAGAGTAAAAATAAGAACCTAAACAACAGCTGTCAATGGTAACTACATCAATGTAATAGAACTGCTAAAAGGAAATTGAACTCTGTGTAACTGACTAATTAATAATGATCCCAGAAAATAGACAATGAAATATACCTTCCTCCTCTCAGCAGAGGTCAGTGATTACAAGGACAGAACACTGCATGAATTCGTTGCTAAATTTAGTCACTGTATTAGTTGTTTTTCCTTGACTGTTTTTTTTTTCTTTTTTGTTGCTAGGGTTCAGTTCTGGAGAAAACTATGTCTATTAATAATAAAGTACCGTACAAACAAAAGTCATCAATAAAGTTAATCTTAAAAATAAAAGCATTTCCTGTTTGCATCATAACTGAATTTTAGAAACGATGCAAATTTCTGAGAAGTCTCCTTGGTGTTGAGGTTTGCCAAAACCCGGGAATCCAATGACCACAAAGGCATGCTGGGGAGATTGAGGAACAGAGAAGCCAAACATGGAAATCCTTAATAAAAGTCAATGCCATTCAGCCCACGAAGCACTTGTTATTGTTTCTATCACCATCCTTTGCAATTTTCCCTTGATACCTGTCCGAGCCTCGGGAGAAAAGGACTTAGGGCTTCTTTGCAAAGCAAGAAAATTAGAAATTGTTCAATCACAGAGAAAAGACGGTTCCTGGAGAAGTTGCCATAACAACGTGAGGAGCTCTTCGGCGCTGCATCATTTCCATCACATTGAGTCGAGATCTTGACACAGTGTTTAAATACAAGAAAATATTTTCCACGGCTTGAAGAAGAAATGTAAATAGAACCATGCATAGACAGCATCCTCTCGTGAATGTGGGCTTGCCAGCAGGATGTTTTCCAATTTGCTTCCCTTAGTTCTCCAGTAAACAGAGGTAGTTTTCCTATCAAGAGCAGTTTAAATGTTTCTGAAAAGCTATGAAAGACTGAAGGTACACAAAGAATTTTGATAAAATATTCCCTTCCCTATAGCTTTTTAAGTAAATCGATGGCACTGTCATTAACAAATTACTCCCCAGTCTGCAAGCCTCTTATCAAAACTTTTAAGGTGAAATTCTTTGGAAGTAAACTTGGAAATGCCGCAGATTATTGGCAGAAGTTGAAATCCCGGCGTCTGCTGATTTTCTTCTCCTACGCGGCTCTGAAGAGGGAATGCAGACATCGAGCAGACCGAATATGCCATAGTGGATAGACATCCAGCGCTGGAGTCAGGACAGTCTGGGTTCACGTTCTCTGCCTCTTAAAACTACAAACTTTGTGATCCTGTCTAAATCACTTAACGTTCAATTCTCTGGGCAAGTCTCTAAGACAATAATTCCGGAGCAGGATGTAAATGCATCTCTTGGTAATGAAGTCACAAGTTTGAACTCCCCTTCCCACTCCCAATGGAGACATGCTTAAGAGTTATATGTGTGTATATACACATGTTTGTGCATACATGTACATATGTAGACATGTAGATTCACATGCATACATACATACATTCACACAAACGTACATACACACATTGTGTTTTGTGTTCGTCTTTCATTGCGGAAGAAGACCATGTCATCAGAGAAATGATGACATGACTTGTACATGATTTTGTTTTAAGTGAGGGAGGGCTGTGCAGGTCACCAGCCTCACTTCTCCTTCAGAGTCATCTGAATCCAGTGACCAGATATTCATCAGGATGACTGGAGATGACCCAGGACGCACTGGGAGACCTTGGACCTTTTAGGCCAAGATCTTTGCAGGTAGTCACTTGGGTGAGGCAACACCCAGTTATTGAACAGGCCTGTTATGTAGAACCTAGATGGCTCAGTGGATAGATAAATAGACCTGGAGTGAGGAAGACCTGAGTTCAAATCTGACCTCAGACACTTACAAGCTATGTGACCCTAGGAAAGTCATTTAACGTCTGTTTGCCTTAATCCAGTGGAGAAGGAAATGTCAAACCGCTGCCAAGAAAACCCCATGGATAGTATGGTATGAGTGAGGGAGGGCCTGGAAGGAGGGAGATTGAATTTGAAACTCAAATTTTTTTAAGTGAATGTTAAAAGGGAGAATCTTTCTTTTATCTGAACTTCTTCCGTGACAGTTACAAACATCTTGGGTGATACTTGGGTATGATACAATTGAATAACAGCAGCAAGAACCACATGTACACATACACACAATAGATACAGGTATCTATAGGTATATTGCTTGGAACTATGAGTTCATTGGTATAGGGAATTCCACCTAATCAGGTCAATAAGCATTGTGGCTCCTCACATTGCAGGTGCTGTGCTAAGGGACAGGGTTACAAATACAAGGAATGAAACACTCTGTCCTCTTAAGGAGCTCTTATTCTAATGAGGGAGTTTACAAGCACAAGCAAATATATAGAGAATAAATACAAACAAATAGGAAGTAGTTACAGTCAAACAAAACAGTTTGGGAGGGAGGGTGCCAGCCCTTGGGGGGCTCAGGAAAGGCTTCCTGTATGTGCATGAATTGCATCTGGAAGGAATGGTAAGGATTGGATGAGGTAGAGGTGAGGAGGGAGTGCATTCCAGGCATTAGGACAAGAAAGAGGGGATGGAGTGTGTGTGTGTATGTAAAGAGAAAGAGAGAGAGAACAACTGATTCCTCTCCTCCTCCCCATCCTCACTGATGAAATCACAAAAGGGACCGGTAATGAAGACAGTAAAATACTGGTGTCTTAAATGAAGTGCAAAGGTTATTAACCTTCAATTAGATGTTAGCTGATCCAGAAGGACTCTAAGGATCTAGCCTATGAGGGACAACAGAGATGGTTAGTACGGTCAATTTTCTTACCTTTATTGTCTACGGAGGAAGTGTTTGTGGCACAGTTGCTTGTGGAAATCCCTTTAGGAACTAGAATTAGGGTGGGATAAGCGATCAGAGAACTGACAGATCAAATCTAACCCCTTCATTTTATTTATTTTAATTTCATATTTTCAATTAACAAAAATCTTTCTTCTCTCCAACCCATCTCCCTTGCCACCACAGGGGGAAAAAAGGGAAAAACCAAACCCTTGTAACAAAAATGCATAATCAAACACAACTAATTCCCATGTTGACCATGTCCCAAAAATTTAGGTATTACTCTTCACCTCAAGTCCACAGCCTTTCGGTCGGGAGGTCAGGAGCATTTTTCATCGTCTGTCCTCTGGAATCATTGTTGGTCATGGCTTTGATCAGAATTCTTAAAACTTTTGAAGTTTTTTGTCTTCTTACTATTGTTGCCACGCAAGGTCTGGTTCTACTTACTTCCCAATGTCTCTGTTTCCAAGAGCACTGCTAGCTTTCTCTGAAATCTTGTCCTTTATCATTTTTTCAGTTATAACTGTTCACTGTGCTACACAGTATTAACACAAAATGGAATGCCAAACAGGGAGTCATATACTCACCCAAGATGTTTGTAACTGTCAAGGAAGAAGTTCAGATAAAAGAAAGATTTCTCCCTTTTAACATTCACTTAAAAAAAAATTGAGTTTCAAATTTGATCTCCCTCCTTCCAGGCTCTCCCCCACTCACTGAGAAGGTAAGTAATACATCAATTATACATCTGAAATTATGCAAAACATGCCCACATTAGCGACATTGCAAAAAAAGCAAGAAAACTAAAGAAAGTGAGAAAATTATATTTCAATTTGTACTCAGAGTTCATCACTGCTCTCTTTGCATTTTTCATCAATGAGTCTTTCAGAATTGTCTTGGATCATTGTATTCATCAGAGAAGGTAAATATTTTGAGGTTGATCATCTTTACAATATTGCTGTTTCTGTGTACTATGTTCTCTTGGTTCTGCTAAATTTCACTTTGTATCAGTTCATCAAGTATTCCCAGGTTTTTCTGGAACTATCATGCTCATCATTTCTTATAACACAACAGTATTCCAACTTGTTCATATACTACAACTTGTTCATTCCCCAATTGATGGGCATCACCTCAATTTCTCACTCTCTGACACCACAAAAAAAGTTACTATAAATAGTTTTTGTACATATGGATCCTTTTCCTTTTTCTTTGATCTCTTGGGGATACAGACCTAGTAGTGGTATTGATGGTCAAAGGGTATGCACACTTTTATAGCTCTTTGGATGTATTTCCAAATTGTTCTGCAGAATGGATGAACTAGTTTACAACTTCATGAACAGTGCATTAGTGTCTCTATTTTTCCACATCCCTTCTAGCATTTGTCATTTTCCTTTTATGTCATGTTAACAAACCTGATAGTTGTGAGGTGACACCTCAGAGTTATTTTCATTTCCATTTCTCTATTTGATGATGATTTGGAAGATTTTTGTATGACTATAGATAGCTTTGATTTCTTCTGCAAACTGCTTGTTCATATTCTTTGACTATCGATTGGGTAATGACTCTTTATAAATTTGGCTCAATTTTCTATGTAATTGAGAAATGAGGTCTTCATTGAAGAAAGTTGCTGTTAAAAAACTCCCCCCTGCCCTGGCCTTGTTTCCTTTCCTTCTAGTTTTGGCTGCATTGGTTTTGTTGGTACCTTTAAGAATTTGGATGCTCTACCATATGTGTTTAGTATTGATACAACTTCACTGTTCATTGTACCTTTTAGCAAAATGTAGTTTCCCCTCATTATCTTTTTTAATCAGTTCTATTTTTACTTTGAGATCATGATTGCCATCATTGCTTTTTTTTTCTTATTTCAGTTGAAGCAGCTTGATATTAAACCTGGAAGGGTAAGTTGGAGCCAGGTTGTGGAGGGTTTTAAGTGCCAAACAAAGGAGTTTGAATTTATTTTAAGGGTAATAGAAAACTATTAGAGCTTCTCAAGCAGGGGGATGACCTGGGCATGCATTAGGAATATTATTTTGACTGCTGTAGGGATGATGCATTGGAAAAGGGAAAGCCTGAGCAAAGGGAAATTAAAAACCAACTAACTCATCATTTAGTAAGAATAATTATTTAAGATAAGTTGCTACCCCCCAGTAATCATCTTCTACCTGGCTCCTACAGTCCAGAGGAACTTCTCTGTCCCCCTTTTCTCTGGTGGCCTTGCTACGTATGTCCTGGAATCTCTTTCTCTCCTGTCTTTCCCTTTTTCTTCCTCCTCTTCAAAATGAATTTCTCTTAAAAAGTTGGTTTGAAACAGCCTTTTGGCTGTTTGCCCTTGTCTTGTTTTGTGGAGCTTGGCCCAGGTGTGAAAAATACTACTTAAGTCTCTGACAACAGTTGTCAGCCACGTTTTAGCACACTTGGTGTCACTGACAATAGGACAAGCAAATCTTTCCAAAGTTGTTATTGAGTTCGTGTCATCACTTCTTGGCAGTTTCTCTCCTCTCCGTTGGCTCTGAGCTGTCGCAGTAGTGACTGACAGGCGTTTGCCTTCACTCTTCATGGTCTTGTATAGTATTCCACATGCTTATCTCACATGGTAGCACTTGGCTATGTTTTATGGGTACCCTCCTGAGTCTGTTTGAGGTGAAAACCCTTTCCCCATCCTACCTTCTACTCTCATCCCTAGCCCCTTCAGGCTACCCCTCCATCGTCCCAATTGTCCTCTACCCTTGAAATTCTGTATTATTACCAAACTCTTCCTTCTCTTTGGCCTTTTCACATTCTACTCTTTCCATCTTATATGATAACAGAAACTTTCCTCCCAGAGACTTCATTCCTGTCCACCCTTTCCACCAAGAATGCTCTTTTTCTTATGCTCTCTAAAGCACCAAACTAGGAGGAGGAAAAGGCTCACTCATTGTCTTATGGCATCATAGATTTAGAGATAGAAGGGAGCTTAGAGGTTAAGTCCAACCCATTCATTTTACAGATTAGGAAATGGAGGTCCAGAGAGGTTAAGGAACTTGTCCAGAACAACACAGTTACAGTAGTTGCTAGGGTTGGAAGCTCAATTCCATGTGGACAGTCTCGGGCGGGTAAAGGTGGGAACTTCTAAATCTTAGAGTTCTCACGAGACCCCCTAGGAAATGGCTGGGAATCGAGGTGAACTGAGCTATCTCGTGTATTTCTGCCTCTTCCCGTGAGAAACGTGATGGGAGAGAGCTCTCCCCGCCCTCGAGATTGTCCCGGATCTGGGCACACTATTGTTATCTAACAGCATGGTATTCAGATGCAAACTATGCTGCTGGAGAGTTTAGGTAGGATCAGGAAAGCCTGAAAGCTCTCTTGGCGGGAGGGGCGCGGAGCGGACAGGACACAAGGCTCCGCTTTCTCTCCTCTCTCCCCTCCCCCTCTCTCCCCGCTTACACTTCTACTTCCAATCTCTTATTGTAAGATCTTTGCCTCCTTGGGAGATCTTTCTCTTTCCCTCCTAAGGAAGAATTCCCCTGCACTTGTAACTAGACCCTGAAATAAAGCTCAACCCTTGTTCGACTCTGGAACGTCCTTTCTCTCATACAAGCATCTGGTTTGGCCAACCGAAGACCTTGGGAGGTGAGGTAAGAAGACTCGGGTAGCCCTCAGGCCTCTAGGCCTGGCAAGTAGTAAGTGGCTGTGATGTAATTGAACCATGTCCTCCTGATTTCAAGCCCACTCCTCTAACAACAACTTTGCTTTTCTCCTACTTCCAGATGATCCCTTTGCCTCCATCATCACTTCATGAATCTTGGTCACCCAATTCCAAACTTTTTCACACTCATGTCCTCAACTCTAGTTCATTCTCTTTGTTTTCCCAAGGGATTCAGTACCTGGCTCACGGGCTTCCTTTCTACCCTAACCCCAGTCCCCTGACTTGGAGATGACAATAGGCATGATAATATTCCTTTGAATAGCTTATTAATCTCTTAGGCTCCCATAACCATCTTAGTCTCTACTTAGTCAATGAACAGAGTCATGTACTTGATCCGAACATCACTTCCATGATCCAGAACTCTAAGTCCTGCCTTCCCCACCACAATCTCACCATGTGCCACACATTTTCTATACCTATTTTCATCTTTGCTGTGACTTTTCTCTACCATTACCAGGCTCTCCTCAATCTTCTGAACTCACAGGTTACAGGTAGGGCATATTTCCTCCACTCTCTACTTCCAAAGGTCACTGGATAAATCTCACTCACCAAACCTCCCAGCAGTTCCCATTTTCAGATAAGTGTCTCTTCCCATGCCCTAGGTTTTGTCAGCTATCGAGCTGAACACTTACATATTTGGGAAGCAGCATAGATTTGTGGACAGAATATAGTTCTTGTTGTCAGGAAGACCCAACTTTGAATTCTGCCATGTGACTTATTAGGCATGTGACACTGAAGACACTTAACTTCTAGGTGCCTCAGTTCCTTCATCTGTAAATTAGGAATACAAACAAGAATATGTTTATTAAGTGCTTTGCAAAGTTTGAAACAGTTTATGAAGACAACTCTTCTTGGTACTGTCATGGCTTTAGCCTCCAGTAGCCACTAATACCAAAGTCTTGGGATCATGGTCTAGTATTCATCACGTCACCAGGCTGAAAACTCACCTCTATAGCTCCAGTAGCCAATAACTGATGCCAACTATCCCCCTTCTTAACTGCAATAGTTGAAAGATCACATGCACATGAGAAGCTGCTAGCAAACCAGGCTGACCACTGTCCCCAATCTTCCCTCTGAGAGCTCTGTAAGGGCAGGAATTAGTTGTTATTTTGTGTTTTGTTTTGGGTTTTTTACCTTTCTTTTTATGTCTAACCCTTAATACAGTGCCTAACAATAGCTGTTTGTTCAGTTGTTTTTCAGTCAGATCTGACTTTTCAGGACCCCATGTGGGATTTTCTTGGCAAAGACACTGGAATGGTTTGCCATTTCCTTCTCCACCTCATTTTGCATATGAAGAAATTGAGGCAAACAGGGTTAAGTGTCTTGCCGAGGGTCACAAAACTAGTAAGTATCTGAGGCTTAATTTGAACTCAGGTGTTCCTGACTCTAGACCAGACTCTCCATTCACTATACCACCTACCTGTCCTACATATAGTAGGTATTTAATAAATGCCTATTGACTTGTCTTGTGCTACCTAAAGTTGAATACTTCCTGGTTTCCATGCATAACCTCATGTCTCCTACCTGTGTTTCTAAACAGATTCTTCATTCTACCTGGAACCTTCTTTTTCTATATTTCTACTGTTTTGAATTCTTAGCTTCCTTCAAGTTACAACTCAGGTGCCATTTTCTACGAGAAGCCTTTCTTAAGGTTCCCAGTTGCTGGTTCCCTTCTCCCAAATTCCTTGCATTCATTTTCCAATTAATCATGCAAGAAAGTGGCAAGAGTCCATTAAACACTTGCTATGTACCTGGCATTGTACTAGGCAATGAGGATCCAAAAACAGCATTGGAGTATTCCCTGTCCTCCTCGGCATTCTATTCAGAGAGAAAAAAAGAATAGAGTAAACTAAAGAGTGAAGGAGGAAACGACCTGTCAGATCTATGGTTAGAAGAAGACTTCATGGCCAAATTGGGAATAGACTGTACCACAGAGAAGGAAATGGAAAATTTTGATTCCATAAAATCAAAAAGTTTAAACCAATCTAAATGTAGCTAAGATTAGAAGGGAACAATTGAATGGGCAGAAAATCTTTGTATTAAGTTTCTCTGATAAACATCTTACGTACAAAGATTCAAATTCTTAAGAATGAATGTCATTCTGGTGAATAGATATGAACAAATACGTTTCAAGAGAAGCTATCTATAGCTATAAGAAAAATGCCCCAAATCATGAATAATTGGAGAAATGCAAAGTAAAGTAACTCCCTGAGTTCTATATGATATCCATCAGAAAGACAAAGCTGGCAAAAAATGAAAATGACAAATGTTGGAGAGTTTGTAGGAAAACAGGCGTATGAATGAACTATTGGTAGAGATATGAATCATGCAAGCAGTTCTGGAAAGCAATTTGGAATTATGCCCCCAAAATTACTAAACTCTAAAAATAAAGAATTTTGGACTCTAATCAAAACAATAATCAACTCTGATTCCAAGAGATTGATGTTAAAGAATGCTACCTACCTCCTGACAAAGATAATAGAGTAAATATGTAGAATAAGACACATATTTTTGGACACAGTAAGCAAGGGAATTTGTTTTGTAAAAGCATGCATATTTGTTACAAAAGTTTTGTCTTTCCTTTTTTTTTTCCCAGTAGAAGGAGAGGGAGATAGGAGGAAGAGAAAATAGGTACTTGTTAATTTAAAAAAGGATAAAGCAAATAATTATGCTTATTTAATATGTACACAGAAGTATAAAGTAAATTGGGGAGGTACTAGCAGCAGCATATATTTTCTATTTATTTAATACAAGTCATTTTGTAGATATTTTGAATTTATTTTTTGGTGTGTGTGTGTATTTTTTTCTATTTATCTGCACACACATTTTATTGAGAAAATGTAGAATGCATAATACTTGAGAGCAGGGTCAATTTTCATTACTGTCTTTTTATCACCAGCACCTATTAGTCTACCTGGCAGTAACTGGTGATTAATAAATATTTGTTTAACAAAAATAAATACCAATAACTCTGTTTTCCAGTTTCTATTTTACCGTCAGGAGTATTTTGAGGTTCTCCAATCGGCAGCTTCTATCCCCAATATGAAGGCTGTGAGAATACTTCAAGTATTACCTGTTACTCTTGCCTGGAGGGTCAAGGTCTCTGGAGCTGTAGCTCTGGGTCATGCTTAGCCTTTTCTCTTATCACTCCCATTTCCAAATAGAAAAAGAAAAGTTTTTAAAAGGTGATTCAACTAAGAAATTTGGTAACATGAAAGACTGAATGAATGAATGATCTCAAGAAACACAAGTTTCACAGGATAAGGTAAAAAAAATGATAAAAGATAAATTAAAATGGCTAATAGATATATTAAAGGAATTGAAAGATGATTCTAAGTCTTTTAAGAAATTCACCAATAGATGCTCACAGAAAGAGAGGCAATGGAATAATTAGGAAACAATTAAAGTAACATCCAAGAACTAAAAACATAAATAGAAATTACAAATAATGGAATAAATAAAGATGAAAAAAATCAATAGACAAAAATGAAACAAAACTACAGAACAAACCCAGGATGTAATGGAACTTTGAAACCCAATAATGGATATGCCAGGCCAAATAAGAAGACAAAATAGAAACACATCACGTTAGTTGGGACCAAATAAGAATACAAAAAAGGGGAAAAAAGGCATCTTTCATCAGGAAATGCTTTGCAGATAGAAAATCAACACAGGAGCACCATGTAGGAAAATGCTGGCTATGATCCTCAAAGGAGCATAACTGGCCAAATGAAGAATTATAAAGACAGAGGAAAAATCCTGAAAATTCTAAGAAACAAAAAATAGAGATTACATTTAAAAAATACCAGTGGACTTCTCAAAAACAACACAAGAAAAATCAGAGAGCTAGACAAAATTGGACAGAAGATTATTTAGTAAAGCCCTTCCTGACTGTTTTGTGTTGGTTAAGATTTTGGAGGTATAGGTCTCTCTCTGGGATATCTCCCCAACTCTCATAGACCAAGTCCCCCATTTTCAAGTCACTCTGAGTCTGCACTCCTAACACCATTTCATAAATTGCCACCAGTAGCTTTTATTAACACAATTAACTCAAAGCAAAGACATTTACTGAAATGACATAGAATTACAGCAATAAAATATCTCCCTAATAAGCTGGGGATATATTCTACTACAAATAAAGTACTATAGAAATATGAGTTATTAGTATTATCTCACGTTAATTTTAATAGTTGAAAAAGCCATAAAGATTTCACTCCCTGTAGACAGATAGCATCAAGAGAAGCAAGAAATTTTCATGAGAAAAATCAAATTTTATGCATAGGAATAAATATGATCTAGTCTTCCACTAAAAGAAAAAAAGAACAACTAGGTGGTGCAGTGGTTAGAGGGCCAGGTTAGAAGTCAAGAAGATTCATCTTCCTGAGTTCAAATCTGGCCTCAGACACTTACTAGCTGTGTGACCCTGGGCAAATTGCTTTGTTTGCCTCAGTTTCTTCATCTATAAAATGAGCTGGAGGAGGAAATGACAAACCACTCTAACATCTTTTTTTGAGATGGCCTTTTCTTCTTTTTTTTTTAATTAAATTTATTTATTTTCAGTTTTCGACATTCACTTCCACAAAATTTTGAATTTCAAATTTTCTCCCTATCTTCACCCTCCCCTACCCCACAACTGTGTATTCTGATTACTCTTTCCTCCAATCTGTCCTCCCTTCTATCTCCCCCAACACCCCTTATCCCCTTTCCTTCTATTTTCCTGTAGGGCAAGATAGATTTCTATACCCCATTGCCTATATATCTTATTTCCTAGTTGCATGTAAAAACAATTTTAAACATTCATTTTTAAAACTTTGAGTTCCACATTCTCTCCTTTCCCCCTTCCCCACCTACCCTCATAAAGAAGGCAAGCAATTCAATATAGGTTATACATGTGTAGTCATGCAAAACACTTCCGTAACATTCATATTGTGAAAGACTGTATTTCCCTCTATCTTGTCCCATCCTCCATTTATTCTATTCTCTCCTTTGGCCTATCCCTCTATAAAAGTGTTTGCTTCTGATTACCCTTTCCCCCAATCTGTCATCTCTTCTCTTATCCCACCTCTCTTGCCCCCTTCCCCCCTACTTTCCTATAGGGTAAGACAAAGTTCCATACCCAATTGAGTGTGTATGTTATTCCCTTCTGAAGCCAAAATCAATGTAAGTAAGGCTCACTTATTCCCTCTCACCTTCCCCCTCTTCCCCTCCATTGTAAAAACTCTTTCTTGCCTCTTTTATGGGAGGTGATTTACCACATTCTACCTCTCCCCCGCCACATACACACACACATTTACATATACATACACATATATATACACACATATATGCATGTATATATGTATATTCCCTCCAACTATTCTAATACTGGGAAAGGTCTAGGAGTTACAAATATCATCTTTCTATGTAGGAATGTACACAGTTCAACTTTAATAAGGCCTTTATGGTTTCTCTTTCCTGTTTACCTTTTCATGCTTCTCTTGATGTTTGTATTTGAAAGTCAAATTTTCTTTTCACCTCTGTTTTTTTCAACAAGAATGCTTAGAAGTCCTCTACTTCATTGAAATTCTATTTTCCTCCTGAAGTATTATATTAAGTTTTGCTGGGTAGGAGATTCTTGCTTTTAATCCTATCTCCTTTGACATCTGGAATATCATATTCTAAACCCTCTGATCCCTTAGTGTAGAAGCTTCTAGATCTTGTGTTATCTTGCTTGTGATTTCTTGAACAACACTTGAATTGTTTCTTTCTGGTGGTTTGCAATATTTTCTTCTTGACCTGGGAACTCTGGAATTTGACCACAATATTCCTAGAAGTTTTCCTTTTCGGATCTCTTTCAGGAGGTAATCAGTAGAGTCTTTCCATTTCTATTTTATCCTTTGGTTCTAGATATCATGGCAGTTTTCTCGATAATTTCTTGAAAGATGATGCCTAGGCTCTTTTTTTGATCATGGTTTTCAGGTAGTCCAATAATTTTTAAATTATCCCTCCTGGACCTATTTTCCAGGTCAGTGGTTTTTCCAATGAGATCCTTCACATTGTCTTCTATTTTTTTGTTCTTTTGGTATTGTTTTATAATTTCTTGATTTTTCATAAAGTCATGAGCTTCTATCTGCTCCATTCTAATTTTGAAGTAATTATTTTCTTCAGTAAGCTTTTGGACCCCTTTTCTTTTCCCCCATTTGCTCATTTTTCCAGCCAAATCCTTGACTTTTGAGCTCTTTGTTAAGTAGAAGACTCTAGAAGTGGTTGCAGCTACCCAGTGGCTGCTGCTGCCTTTGGGCTTGGGTCAGGTCGGGGCTAAGGCTGGGACCAAACTGCACTCCACCGTCAGCCAAGTGAGAGACCCTTCCCACTGACCTTTGAAGCTGTCTTTGGTGTTTGTGGATTGAGAAGTCTGGAAATTGCAGCAGCCTCTGGAAATTCAGTCCCCTAAGACCTCATTCCATGCTGGTACTGAACTACACTTTGCTTCCACATTGGTGCAATAGACCCTTTCTGTCAACCTTCCAAATTGTCTTGGGCTGGAAATCTGCTTCAGTCTGTCATTTTGTGTCTTCTGTTGCTCTAGAATTTTTTTAGAGTTGTTTTTTACAGGTTTTTAGAGGGATTTAGGGGGAGAGCTCCAGGAGGTCCCTGCTTTTCCTGCCATCTTGGCTGTCCCCCTTCCCCACTCCAACATCCTTGCCAAGAAAACCCCAAATGGGGTCATGAAGAGTTGGACATGACTATGACTGAATAGCAACAGAAAAGATAAAAAAGTATTGAATGTATTAAGAAATTAAGTCACTAATTTGTTCTTTATATGGAACACTCAAAACTTGAAGTTGATGGACTCTAAAAAACATCATGTCGCTACAAGCACAAAAAAAAAGCAAAAATGGTGATCATAATATCTGATAAAGTCAACTTAAATGAGAAAACACTGAAAATGACAGACAGAGGGATTATAAAATTGTGAAAAGCAAAATAAATAGCAAATAGGTATTAATTCTTAATGCATATACAGCAAATTATTCAGTCATTAATTTCACAAAAGAAATATTAATTATTGGGGGCCTCTTTGAGAAGAGAGCGAGAGATACAAAGTGAAGTAAAAACAAAAGGTTAATATTTTTCTTTAAAAGAAAGGTCAGGTGCACAGGAAAAGGAAATAGGTTAAACCATAATAATAAAAGAGACTTTTCAATATTGTGCTATCAGAGTATGATCTCAAAGAAATTATTAACATTGAAACATACTTTTTTTAAATTTAGGAAATAAACTAGTAAGAATTACTTATATCCTAAGTTTAAGTGACTCTATGTGACTAAATGGGAGTAGCAGAGAATATAAATTCTTTTCAAGTACACATGAGATGCTCACCCAAATTGTTTAAATACCAGGTTACAAAGAAGTCCACCACAAATTCAGAAAGACAGAAATTATATATTCTGAATTTTCAGATCACAAAACAATAGAATTTGAATTAAAAAACAACAGCATGAGTTGGAAAAATTACTCACACAAATTAAATGACAGATCAATAGATGTTTAGGCATGGCATAGGTAACATTTAAATCTACATAGAAATGAGAAAAACCTATTAAACAATGGTTGGGTTCAAGAATAAATCAGAAAAATGATAATAGAACATTTCAAAGATGATGACAATAATAACAATTCATATCAAGATCTATGGGATACAGCTGATGATGTTTTTAGAGGCAAATTTATATGTCTGAATGCCTACATTAATAAGACAGAAAGAAAAATAAATGAATTAAGACTGCACTAAAAGATACTAGAAATGGAACAAAGCAATAGCCCAAAGGAAAGTTAAAGAGAGTGAGAGAGATTATAAAGTGAAAAGCAGAAACAAATAGAATAATAAATGAAAGAATAATTGAATTGATAAATAGAACCAGGGGCTGTTTCTTTTCAAAAAAAGCAATAAAATTGACAAACCGTTAACAAAGTTCTTCAAAAAAAATGAGCGAAAAAATGCAAATCAACAAGATAAATGAAGAAGGGGAGAGAACAGCAAATACAAAAGAAATTAAGAATATCATTAGGGAATACGACATATAGCTGTAAACCAACAAATAAGAGAATTGAAAATTTAAAAGAAATAGATCACTATCTCAAAATATAAATGACTGAAATTGACATGTAGGTTATTAATAATTTAGATATGTTAATCTCAGAAAAAGAAATAACAGCTAGCCTCAAAAAACTACCCTGCAAAAAGCAACTGGTCAAGACACACGCATTAGGTGAGGTCTTTCAAAAGCTAAGGGGAAAAAAATCCAATATTACATGGATTTAATTGTTTTTCAGTTGTATCCAACTCTTTCTTGACTCTATTGGGGGTTTTCTTGGCAAAGATACTGAAGTGGTTTGCCATTTCCTTCTCCAGCTCATTTTACAGATATGGAAACTGAGGCAAAGAAGGTTAAGTGACTTACCCAGGATCACAGCTAGTATGTGTTTGAGGTCAGATTTCAACTCAAGTCTTCCTGTCTCCAGGGCCAGCCCTCTATCTGCTTCACCACCTTTGTTGTTTGGTCATTTCAATTGTCTCTGACTCTTAGTGATCCCATCTGGGATTTTCTTGGTAAAGATACTGGAGTGCTTTGTCACTTCCTTCTCCCATTCATTTTACAGCTGAAGAAACTGAAGCACATAGGGTTAAGTGAATTACTTGGGGTCATATCACTAGTATATGTCTGAGACTGGATTTGAATTCAGGTCATCCTGACTCCAAACCTGGTACTTTATTCACTGAGCTACCTCACTGCCAGATTTAGTGAAAATTGAAATGCTACATAATGCTAGCCAAGATATCATTAAAAAATCAAAACTATGTATCATTTTCATCTTTGATTTATTTTATCTTTTTTTAGGGATTCTTACTCAAGATTTCAATAGTTTAGGGCATTCCTAGAATGAATACTTCTAATGCATAGCAAGAATGAGCCCATAAATTCTAGACATAGCAACAGGTACTGGTGAAATCTTAAGCTAATTGAATGTCTTTGGAAAGCAATTTGACAGTTCCCATCAAAAGTAACAAAAATATTGGTACTCTTACAATTCCATTGGAGGAACTATACCTAGAGAGTCTCATCTAGAACAAAAGAACTATCTGTTCAAGGATATTTATAGTTGTCTTATTTGTAATTGCAAAGAAAAAAAATCTGGAAGCAATCTAAATGTCCAACAAGAGGAGAATGGTGAAATAAATTGTGGTACATTAATGTAATGGAATACCATAATGCAATTAAGTTAGATATCTGAGGAATATAAAGAGGATCTGGAAAGACCTTTATGAAATAATGCAAAGTGGAAAAAACTGAACCAGAGAGACAGAATTCATACTGATTACAAATATATAAAATGAAATATGAGTGGAATTGAAAGCACAGAAAGGAGATTTAGACTTCGAAGGAGTAGAATGACAAGTGGTCAGGGCATTTTATGCCTTGAAATTCATTTATTTAAATGCAAATAGTTTCAAACCAAGTTTAAGTAATTATGTTGATCTTTAATATTAAATTTAAAATAAATAATTTACATTTAAAAGGACTTAGCTAATATCCATTCATCTGAAACCCCATTGCCTTCTCTTCACCCTCCATCACTACAGTGATAGCTAAATAAATGTTGATTGATCAGACGATGTATAGGGAAAGTCAGCGTGATTCAGTAAGACCCAGCATCTCCATGAGTGCATAGGTTATTGTCTTTTCTAAACTTGGTCTCTCTCTCTCTCTCTCCCTCCCTCCCTCCCTCTCTGTCTCTCTGTCTCTCTCTCTCTGTCTCTCTCTCTCTGTCTCTCTCTCCCTCTCCCTCTCCCTCTCTCTCTCTCTTCTCCCGTCCCCGTCCTTGGCATAGAATTTGGCACACAGTAGGAACTTAATAAATGTTTATTATTATTTGTCCCTCCCTCTTTTTTAGTTCTACACCCCCTCTCTAGTTGGCTACATATTTTGATTTCTTTATCCCTTAAGAGCTGACCTCATTGATTAATTTTTTACCCTGTATGAATCAGTAAGATATGGTGTTTGAATACAAGAAATTGCTTTGAATTCTAACTTTCACATGGAGAGTCCTAGATCTCCTGGCTACTTGGAAGGATAGCCCTGTCTCCAAGCTCTTTCTCCATGTTTCAAGAATGTAGAAGGATTTTATTCTATGTCAGAGGTGGCCATGGTCAATTGTCAGAAATCTCTGAATTCAAATCTATACACAGACACTAAGATGGCTTTGGCAAAGGCATTACCTCTATGTCTCCATCTCCCTGTCTCTAAAATGGAAAAAAAATCTGTATCATCTACCTCATGTAATATATTTTTAAAGTGATTTCTAAACAAACTCTAAACCCTGACTTTATGTTAGCATTGACTATAATTGCATACACACACAAAATTATATATGAATTATATTAAAAATCTGAAGAGTTTCATGTTGAAGGTGGAGAAAGAATGAGGTCTTGAAGGAAAGAAGGGATTTTAAAAGACAGAGATGAGAAGGGAGTGAATTCCAGACACAGGGACAGGAGAACTATGTCTGATGAAGAGTGAAAGGACCAGTTTAAAAAAAAAATAAGAATTTGAAAATTAAAAAAAAATTAAGAGCCAGTTTCACTGGACTGTACAGTGTATAAAGGGCATTATTGTGTAATAAAGATCAAAAGGTAGTTGGTGCCATGTCATGAGGGGCTTTATATGACAAACAGAGGAATAAATAAAAAAACTCTGAAATGTAGTAGGGAGTCACTGATACTTATTGAGCACCACAGAGACCTGAGGTGTAGGAAAATCCCTTAGCAGTTATAATTACAACAGTCATCCCTCTCTTTTTGCTGTCATCCTTTTCATTAATATTGTTCTAATCATTGCAAAATAGCTGATATTTATTTATGGTATTTTAAGCTTTGTGGAGCCCTTCATATGTGTTACTTCCTTACTCATCTCACCTCATCCCTCTTTGACTCTTAGTGTGGTTTGGTTGCTTTTGTAGTTTTGAGATGGTCTCCTTTTGTCTCCCAGCCTAGGACTGAGGGGGCCCCCTTCCAGGAAGGCTGAAGTTCTGGAGTTTTCTAGTTCTGAGCTGCCTTGGTCCTTCTGGAAGCAGAGTTAGGTGTCTCTTTTCACTTGCTTTTCAGGAGCTGTTCTAATTCATTTTCTTCCAGCTCAGCTGGATTTGCAGTGAAAGGCCCACAAAGATGCATCATTTTCTTTGGAGGTAACAGTTATGTCTGACTATATTTGCTTTACCGTTACATGTCTACACTTGGATTGACATCACACAATGGGGTTGACACTTGGTCTAATGGACCACTTGGGTAGTCTCTAGAATGCCGGACTGGACCCAGAAAGAGGCGGGAATCAAAGTCTTGGTCCATCAAATTGCTGGTTGTGGGATGCTGGGTTAGACACTTCAGCTTTCCTTATCTGTAGTTATAATAATAGCATTTCAAGGGATGGTCCTGAGGATCAAATGAGATACAGACTGGACTCTATCTGTGATTTCAGTATCATAAGGGACCCCCAGATGAGGAAATTCCTTCCAGTATTGTAGGTCAGCACCTCCTCCTTAACTGACAGTCTGAGAGTTGTCTGTAGCAGAGATATCAAACATGAGGGCCCCAAATTATATACTTCCCCAATACTCCAAGGTGGATCAAACCAGATTAAAATGTTATTGGGAGATGTTTAAGGGAATAAACAAAAATGCAGTTAAGTGTAGGTAATGTTAACGTGGTTTTTTAAGTCAATATGAGTTCTAAGAGATCCTTACACATGGTTTAGTGGCCCCATTTTTATGTGAGTTTGACATCACTGACCTAGAGCACTGAGAACTTAAGTGACTTCTATAAGCTAGCACAGTTAGTACATGTTAGAATCAGGAATTAAACAAGGTCAAGTCAACAAGCACTTATTAAACACCTACTGTGTATGGGGTATTGTGCTAAGTACTAGGGATACAAAAGCAAAAACCAGTCCTTTTTCTCAAGGAGCTCTCAGGCTACTCGGAGGAGATGATTTACAGAAAACTATGGGCAAACCAGCTATATGGAGCATTTTATTCCATAAATTAAACATAGTATTAAAAAAAAGGATTGGAGAAGAATTCTTTTTTCTTTTTTTTAAAATTATTTTATTTGGAGCCAAGATGGCAGAGTAGAAAGATGCACATACACATAGCTCCGAACCCACAACCCACAGAACAGCTAGAGGGGACCCACTCACAGTGAATTCTGCACCCAGAGGCCACGGAATATTGGAGCGAGGGAGATTTCTGTTCCAGAGAGACCTGCAAACCTCTCGTGGGGGGTCCTTCGTGCTGCGGACTGGGCGCCAGGACTGGGAGCAGAGGGCAGCCCTGCAGCGGCCGAGAAACCATGAGGAAAAGATCTGAGTGGGCCACGGGGACGGGATCTCCAGCGGCGGCACAAGCCCCTCCACCCACAGGTGACGGGGGTTGGTGAGAGAGTCTCTTTGGTGGGTCGAGAGGGGAGTGGGGTACCCCCATGGCTCGGGCCCCCCCGGGAGATAGAAGCTGAGAGGCGGCTGCAGACAGGGGCTCCCCAAGCCGACGGGAGCCTGGATCCATTGTGGAAGGTCTGTACATAAACCCCCTGAGGGAACTGAGCCTGAGAGGCGGCCCTGCCCCTGACCTGACCACCTGAACTTAATTCTCACACTGAATAGCAGCCCTGCCCCCGCCAAAAGCCCTAAGGCTGGAAGCAGCATTTGAATCTCAGTCCCCAAACGCTGGCTGGGAGGACCAGGAGGCGAGGTGGGTGTGAGGAGAATATTCAGAGGTCAAGTCACTGGCTGGGGAGAATGCCCAGAAAAGGGAAAAGAAATAAAACTATTGAAGGCTACTTTCTTGGAGAACAGACATTTCCTCCCTTCCTTTCTGATGAGGAAGAACAATGCTTACCATCAGGCAAAGACACAGAAATCAAGGCTTCTGTGTCCCAGCCCACCCAATGGGCTCAGGCCATGGAAGAGCTCAAAAAGAATTTTGAAAATCAAGTTAGAGAGGTGGAGGAAAAACTGGGAAGAGAAATGAGAGGGATGAAAGAGAAGCATGAAAAGCAGATCAGCTCCCTGCTAAAGGAGAACCAAAAAAATGTTGAAGAAATTAACACCTTGAAAACTAGCCTAACTCAATTGGCAAAAGAGGTTCAAAAAGCTAATGAGGAGAAGAATGCTTTCAAAAGCAGAATTAGCCAAATGGAAAAGGAGATTCAAAAGCCCACTGTAGAAAATAGTTCTTTCAAAACTAGAATGGCACAGATGGAGGCTAAGGACTTTGTGAGAAAGACAGATATCACAGAACATAGCGAGAAGAATGGAAAAATGGAAGACAATGTGAAATATCTTATTGGAAAAACAACTGACCTGGAAAATAGAGAGACAATGTAAAAATTCTGGGACTACCTGAAAACCATGATCAGAAGAAGAGCCTAGACATCATCTTCCATGAAATAATCAAGGAAAACTGCCCTGAGATTCTAGAACCAGAGGGCAAAATAAATATTCAAGGAATCCACAGAACACCGCTTGAAAGAGATCCAAAAAGAGAAACTCCTAGGAACATTGTGGCCAAATTCCAGAATTCCCAGGTGAAAGAGAAAATATTGCAAGCAGCTAGAAAGAAACAATTCAAGTATTGTGGAAATACAATCAGGATAACACAAGATCTAGCACCCTCTACATTAAGGGATCGAAGGGCATGGAATAGGATATTCCAGAAGTCAAAGGAACTAGGACTAAAACCAAGAATCACCTACCCAGCAAAACTGAGTATAATACTTCAGGAGAAAAAATGGTCTTTCAATGAAATAGAGGATTTTCAAATTTTCTTGATGAAAAGACCAGAGCTGAAAAGAAAATTTGACTTTCAAACACAAGAATGAAGAGAACCATGAAAAGGTGAACAGCAAAGAGAAGTCATAAAGGACTTACTAAAGTTGAACTGTTTACATTCCTACATGGAAAGACAATATTTGTAACTCTTGACACATTTCAATATCTGGGTACTGGGTGGGAGTACACACACACACATGCACACATGCACACATACATAGAGACAGAGTGCACAGAATGAATTGAAGAGGATGGGATCATATCTTAAAAAAAAATGAAATCAAGCAGTGAGAGAGAAATATTGGGAGGAGAAAGGGAGAAATTGAATGGGGCAAATTATCTTTCATAAAAGAGGCAAGCAAAAGACTTATTAGTGGAGGGATAAAGAGGGGAGGTGAGAGAAAAACATGAGGTCTACTCTCATCACATTCCACTAAAGGAAAGAATAAAATGCACACTCATTTTGATAGGAAAACCTATCTCACAATACAGGAGAGTGGGGGACAAGGGCACAAGCAGGGTGGGGGGGAGGATAGAGGGGAGGGCATGGGGAGGAGAATGCAATCCGAGGTCGACACTCATGGGGAGGGAAAGGATCATAAGAGAATAGAAGTAATGGGGGACAGGATAGGATAGAGGGAAATATAGTTAGTCCTATACAACACAACTAGTATGGAAATCATTTGCAAAACTACACAGATTTGGCCTAGATTGAATTGCTTGTCTTCCAAAGGGAAGGGGTAGAGAGGGAGGGAGCTAAAGAAGTTGGAACTCAAAGTGTTAGGATCAACTGTAATGTTCTTACCACTAGGAAATAAGAAATACAGGTAAAGGGGTATAGAAAGCTATCTGGCCCTACAGGACAAAAGAGAAGACGGAGACAAGGGCAGAGAGGGAGGATAGAAGAGAGAGCAGATTGGTCACAGGGGCAATTAGAATGCTTTGGGTTGGGGGGGGGAGAGGATAAAAGGGGAGAAAATTTGTAACCCAAAATTTTGTGAAAATAAATGTTAAAAGTTAAATAAAAAAAATTATTTTATTTGTTTTCAGTGTTCTACAATCACTTCCATATATCTTAAATATATTCCCCTCCCTCCTCTTCCATCCCATTCTCTCCCAAAGATGGTGTGCAATCTTATATAGGTTCTACACATACTTTCTTATTAAATACATTTTCTCCTTAGTAATGTTGAATAGAAGAATTAAAATGAATGAGAGAAACCATAAAACAAACAAACAAAAAAACCCAAAGCATATTACAAAAGAAAATGGTCTGCTTCTTTCTGCAATCCAATTCCAGAGTTCTTTCGCTGCATGTGGAAGGTGTTTTGTCTCAAAAGTGCATTGGGAATTTTTTAGGTCCTTGCATTGCTATGAAAGACTAAGTCTACTAGAAAAATTCCTCACACACTGTGGCTGTTTTGGAGAAGAATTCTTGCAGAAGGTGGGATTTGAGCTGAGATTTGAGGAAACCAGGGAATCTAGGCCATATCTCCAAACCTTAAATCTTTATATAAATGAGAGATCTTGTTGCTATGATGTGTTTTTTGATCATTTGTTTGAAATCTATATATGTATTTAATATCTCATTTAAGATTAAGTATAATTTAGTTTACACCAAGTTAATGAAATTCACAGAATATAAATTCCATGATGGCAGATACTCTTTCATTTTTGTCCCTATATCCTAGCACCAAGCAAAATGCCTAGCACATCATAAAATCTCATTTAATACTTGTTGATTGAAAAAAGTCAAGTCAAGAAGTATTTATTAACTACTTATTATGAATCAGACTCTGCTAAACCCTGGGAATACATGCATGAATTCTAAAAGAATTGTGACTTAGGTAGGAGGACAATTCCTTACTCTTGATCAAGAGTTTATGTATATGTGTGTGTGTTTAGAGAGAGAGAGAGAAGAGAAGGGAAGGGAAGGGAAGAGAAGGGAAGAAGAGGGAAAAGGAGAAGCAGAAGGATGAAGAAGGAGGGAGGGACTAGGGCTATATAATTTCATTGGTCTAGGAAAATCCTGGATTAGGAAATGTTCTCTTCCAATGTACTTTGGTACCTTTTCTGCAATTTGTAGTCTCAGAGAGTTATCTAAAGTAGAGAGACTCTGATTTGCACAAGGTCACACTATGGCTATGAGGCCAATTTGTATCCACTATGTTACATTGTGCTCCTCTCTTCCCTTACCTGTCCTTCCCTAGCTTTCTCTATCCTTCCTTTCCTTGTACATATATGTATATATAATTTATTTACAAACAATCCTGACTTTTCAATATTATATATACATATTTATATACATATAAACCTATGTATGTACATATGTATGTGGGTGTATGTATATGTAATCATCCTGATCCTGTTTGGGATAACGCTAATAAACTGATGCCAGTGTTTAAGTGAAATGCTAACTAGCACTAGGTAAGTCATGAGTCCCTTACTCTCTTGGACCTCATCTGGATCTCAAAAGTAGGGGCTAGACTGGATGCTCTTTCTTCCATCTCTAAATTCCATCACTATGTCTAAAGGGTGGGTCCCATGCAAGACTCAAACAATGCTAATCCAAAGGCTGGGCTGGTTGAAGAACACTAGAACTTTTTCCAAACACCAAAATCCAAGGATCCATACGAGCAGGAAGACTGATTTCTGGAGCAGTATCAATACTTCGGGCTGGACAATTAGCCCTTTATCAAGAGGCAAATGATCAAGTGGGCATGTGGAATTGACCATTGGTCTGCCTCAACCTATCTTTGGCTTTTTATCATACCTGCTTGCCTTCTCTGCCCCTTTATATTACATCTAGGATTATTTGTTGCAGGAAAAATATCTTCCACAGAAATAGTGAACTGAATTGAAAAACTAACAGCAATTCCTGTTCAACTCAGTTCCAACAGCTTCTTAAATTTCCCTTGGCAGCGATCACCCAACTTTCATAAGTGCTTAGCTCAATGAGGTGGGAGGTGATGCTGGTAAGGCCCAGAGAGAGATTAAAGTCTTGTGCCATCGCAAAGGATTATGGATAGAAAATCTCTCATTTTTGTGTGCTAAGTAGCAACCAGTTGGGTGGAAACAAGGAAAGGGTTGGACCTCGGCGAACAAAAAGACATTGAATGTGGAGAGCTGTACGTGTCCTCTCAGCCTGTACTTAGCTTCCCTTCAAAAATGAGATTTCATGCTCAGTTGAATTTCAGAAACAGATTAACAAAAAACAGACACCCATTTTTGCTTTGTGTATCTACATTTATTTTCCTCTCTTAATAGCAGGGAATTAAAACTGCATATGGTTTAAGGAGAAAAACCAGGCCTTGGCTCTAGCAATAAACCACCTCTTCATCTGTTTTGTGAAAATTTAGCCATCATGACCTTCCCGTGGAATGAATAATTTGCTCTTGGGGGGAATGACTTCTGGCCATCAGAATGGAAAATGTTGATTTGAATTCCTGGCAAGGAAAATTCTTGCTGTTGTTTTCACAAGAATCAGGAATTTTTGGTGGCTGTTGTAAGTTTACCCTCCTGACCCTCCCCTCTACCCGTCATTTTAAAAGCAGAGTTTCAAACATGGAATAGATAAGGTGATAATGTTGTGATATCATAAGGTCTATGAAGGATGTGAGCCAGCTCATATTTATCTTGTATGTGCTTTATAATTACTTATTTGTGCATACTTCATTTCCTGCCAGTAGAAAGCATGCTTCTGGAGGACAGGAACGGTTTTGCTTTTTATTGTATTTTTTAAAGAAATCCGCAGTGCCTATCTAGTACAGGGCTTTGCACATATAATATTTATTTTCATATGCTTATCTCTTGAATTGAACTGAATTGAATTGAATCTGTAGTATTCTATAATAGTCTAGACTGAGAAATTTGAAATATGCACAAAGATAGAAAATATTGTAAAGCTGACGCATTCATGAAATATTGTTAGGAATTTATAAGTATTATCCTAGTGTGATACAGTGGAAAGAGCCTAGGATTTGGAGCTAGAGAATCCGGATTCAAAGCCTGACACTACCTACTTACTGTCTGTGTGACTTTTGACAAATTACCTCTCTAGGCTTCAGTTTTCTTCTTCTGTAAAATGAGGAGGTATGAGTATCTACTCATACGATTCTAAAGTACCTTCTAGCTTATTTCTAGTAAAATATCTCTTCTGGGCTACTTTCCCATCTTGCACTTGCTGGCTGCTATGTTGGGTTCTAGGATACCCTATACAATGGGTCTACATTCTCTTAATACTATAATTTATAGGTCCCCATTGTTGTGCTTCCCAGTCCCAGTCAGCCAGTAGACATAATTAATCAATAAAGGCATTTTCTAAGATGACATGGAAAGAACAGTACCTTCAAAGTATCTACTCATAATCCTTGGGCATACTTTCTTATTAGTACCCATAGCATCTGTAGGAAGAGTGAGCACTAACTCAGAGTACATTGGTAGTGACACACCTATGTGGAGTCACACATGTGTGACATAGGTGGCCAAAGCTCCTTTGATACTTCAGAATTCAGAAGCCCTTTCTCTCCCAGTGGAGTCCTGGGAACTTCAGGCTCAGGGAGGCTTCCCTCTTTAAGAGCAGTATCTCTACTCATTACCCAAATAGGCTCCTAGGTTCTTCTCCCCTTTAATAGCTTGACTCTTAATTGTTAGGGTTAAATCTCTCCCGAGTCCACAGCTGACTCTCATAGAGGTCCTGATCTTTAAAGCTGCTTCCTCCCTTGAGTAACTGCTATTCTGGATCCATTTCCATTTGGAGTGTGGGTCTTTGCTTCTTCAACTAGGTATCCGAATCTCTTGAACTCAGTCTCCAAATGTTGGATAGGATACCTCTTCAGGGGTAAGTAGTTCACCAGGTATTAACAACTCATTACTTCTGTATTCTACTCTTTGCTCCAACTGGGAGTGGGTTGTAATCTTTCTCCCTTTACAGGAGGATTAAAACTCTAGAGCTGAAAGGGAGGTCAGAGGTTATCTAGTTTGAACCAACTCATTTCAGATGAAAAACCAAAGACTTTGAGAAACTAAATGCTTTGCACATGATTGGACATTGGTAATAAATATCTGAAGCAGTAAGTATCAGTCACTTGAAGGCTCTGGCAATATTTAGCCTGAAGAAAAAAAGTCCAAGAAGCGATATGATGCCTGTCTTGAAATATTTGAAGGTCTGTCATGTGGAAGAAGGATTAAAGTTGTTTTTCTTGGCCCAAGGAATAGATGTAAAATCAAAATGAAATTGGAAAGAACCAAATTTCAGTTTGACTTAAGGAAAAGCTCCCTAACAAGCTCCCTGTGCAGTCTAAAAGTAGAATAAGGTGACTTAAGAGAGAGTGACTTCCTCCCACTGAAGATCTTCAATCAAAAGTTGAATGGCCACTTGATGGGTATGTCGATTTATGTAGACAGTCAGGTACAGATTGGAATAGATTGTCTATGAGGTCCCATCTAACTTGGAGAATTGGTGATTCTGGCATTTCAATCTGGATCTCCTGACCCCATTGTATCACATTGTCTGTCTGAATTTGATTATTGTATAAACGTATATTTGATTTCTCAACTAAATGGGGTCATTAAGAAGAAATTGATATTTCATGATAGAATTGTGGTTGTTTTGTGTGGGGTTGGGCATGAGATAATTTCTTTTTGTGCTGAATTTAAAAAACAATTTTATGTTAAAATGTAATGAAAGATTCCAGACTGATGATACCCACTCCTTCCTTGTGTGCTACCCACTTTAATAGGAGTTTATGGATTAACTGAGTTTTTAGATTGACTGTTATATTAAAGCTTTCAGACACAAATTAGGCAAGAAAATAGGACCATATGAAAATCATCTGATGGAACTGGTGATGTTTAGCTTGGAGGGAAAAAAAAGATGCGAGAGCACATGATAGCTGTTTTTCAGCATTTGAAGAGCTGTGCTTTGGAAAATGGATTAGCCTTGTTCTGCTCGCTCCAAAAGAGTGGAATTAGGAGCAATGGGTAGAAGCTGCAAAGAGACAAATTAAGGCTTGGTGTCAGGAAAAGCTTTTGAAAAATCAAAAGTCATTGAAAAATGGGCTGGGCTGCCCTGTGAGGCGATGGGGACTCCCTTCCTGGAGATCTCCAAGCAAAGGTTCGATGATCTGCTTTGTTGGACATCTTATAGAGGGATTTCATTTTGTGAAATATGTTGGAACAGATGGCATTTTCTGAGGTCTCTTTCCACTGTGAAATTCTATGATTCTATGACCCCAAAATAACAAATTTGGCTCAGGTGGATGATCACTAACAATGAAAGACACATGCATTTCATCTGATAGGTAAGTTTATTGACAAGTCTACTGAGAAAGACTGAGTTCTGACAGAATCAGGTAGAGAGTACCCTAAATGGCAAAGCTCAAACTTCTTGGGTGACCAGAAACTTTGTGCTTCCCTTTGAGCTGGGTCATGGCTTTGTTTCCCTGATTATGACTTGCAGAAGATTCCCTTCTTAGTAGGTAGAAAGCCAGAGACACTGATAGACCTGTGAACTAGTCCAATCATTATTTTATGTATGTATGTATGTATGTAGATATATATATGTTTATATACATACAGACATATATATTTAATTTTCTTTTTAAAATACTTTTAAAATACATGTAAAAATCTTTTAAAACAATCTTTTAAAAAATTTGAGTTCCAAATTCTCTCTCCCTCCTGCTCCTCCCCCCTCTTTGAGAAGGTAAGCAATTTGATATTAATTATATATGTGGAAAAAAAACGTTTCCAAATTAGCCACGTTGTAAAAGAAAATTCAGACAAAAAATAAAACAAGAAAAATAAAGAAAGCTTTAAAAATATGCTTGTATCTGCATTCAGCATCCATCAGTTCTGTCTCTGGAGATGGACAGCATTTTCCATCATGGATCCTTTGGAATTGTTTTGGATCGCCGTCTTGATCAGAGTAGGTAAGTCCTTCACAATTGATCATTACCGTATTGCTGTTACATGTATGATATTCTCCTGATCCTACTCACTTCATTTTGCATCATTCATACAAGTCGTCATGAGCTTTTTTGAAACTATCTTGCTCATCATTTCTCATAACATCTTAGTATTCCATCACAATCATATACCACAACTTGTTTGGCCATATTCCAGTTGATGGGCATCCCCTTGATTTCCAAATCTTTAAAAACATCAAAAAAGACCTGCTATAAATACTTTTGTATAAATAGGTCCTTTTCTCTTTTCTTTGATTTTTTTGATATGTAGACCTAGTAGTGCTATTGCTTCACCAAAGGGTATGCATAGTCTTATAGACCTTTAGGTGTAGTGTCGAATTCTTCTCCAGAATGGTTTGAACCAGTTCACAACTTTACCAACAGTGCATTAATGTTTCTATTCAAGTATTTGTCATCTTCCTTTTCTGTCATATTGGTCAATCTAATAGATATGAGGTGATATCTCAGAATTATTTTCATTTGCATTTCTCTAATCAGTAACAATTTAGAGCATTTTATGGGAATATTGATAGTTTTGACTTCTAATGAAAACTGCCTGTTCATATCCATTGACCGTTTGTCAGCCAGGTAATAACTCTTATCTTTATAAATTTGACTCAATTCCCTATATATTGGAGGAATGAGGCATTTAACACAGAGCTTTGCTGTAAAATTTCTGCTAGTTTCCCATATTCTAATTTTGATTATATTAATTTTTTGTGCAAAACCTTTTTAATTTCATGTAATCAGAAATGATTAATTTCACTTTTCATGATTCTCTTTATCTCTTATTTGGCCATCAACTCTTCCTTTATCTATAGATCTGACAGGTACAATTTTCCACACTCCCCTAATTTATTTATGATAGTACCTTTTTAGCAGCTAAATCATTTATCCATTTTGCCCTTATCTTGGTATACAGTGTGAAATGTTGGTCTATGCCTAGTTTCTGCCAGTTACTTTCCAGTTACCCCAGCAGTTTTTGTCAGATGTTGAAGTCTTACCACAAATGCTTGGATCTTCAGGTTTATCAAGCAATAGATTGCTATGGTCATTTACAACTGTACATGGTATACTGAATCTATTCCACTGGACCACTACTCTATTTCTAAGCCAGTACCAGATTGTTTTCATGATTACTGCATTGTAATATAGTTTGAAATCTGGTATTGCCAGGCCACCTTCCTTTACATTTTTTTTTATTGATTCCCTTGATGATCTTGACCTTTTGTTCTTACAGATTAATTTTATTATTTTTTTCTATCTCAATAAAATAATCTTCTGCAGTTTGATGGGAGTGGAACTAAATAAATAAATTAACTTAGGTAGAATTGCCATTTTTATTATATTGGTGCAGCCTACCCATGAGCAGTTAATATTTCTACAATTGTTTAGATCTGTCTTGATTTGCGTGAAAAAATGTTTTGTGATTGTGTTCATGTACTCCCTGAGTTTGTCTTGTCAGGTAGACTCTCAAATAGTTTATATTATCTATAGATATTTTAAATTGAATTTCTCTTTCTTTTGCTACTGAACTTTGTTGGTAATACATAGAAATGCTTATGATTTATGTGGGTTTACTGCAACTTTGCTGAAGTTGTTAATTGTTTCGATGAGTTTTTTTAGCGGATTCTCTGGGGTTCTTTTAGTATAGCATCACGTCATCTGCAAAGATATTTCCTCGTTGTCTATTTTTATTGCTTCAATTTCTTTTTCTTGTCTTACTGCTATAACTACCATTTTCTGGTACAATATTGAATAATAGTGGTGACGATGGACATTCTTGCTTCATGTCTGGTCTTATTGGGAAGGCTTCAAGTTTATTCTCATCACATAAAAATCTTGCTCTTGGTTTTAGAAAGATACTGCTTATTATTATTTTTAAATTGTTTTTTTAATTTTTATTTTTATTAATTTATTTTAAACAAATACACAAAGAAATATTATAAATTTAAACATTAAAATTAAAATACAAAATAAGAAAAGAAAAAAGCATTGTCTTGCGTACAGAACATAAGAGAGGATTCAAAATATACAGCAATAAGTTTCCATTTTAAGAAAACCTATCTGATAGTGTGTGTGTGTGTGTGTGTGTGTGTGTGTGTGTGTGTGTGTGTATAATACTATATATTTTATTCAGAACTATCCATTTTTGTTTTCTTGTAAGTTTTCTTTTGTTTTTTGCTATGTACTTTTTACTTTCTTCTTTTTTTCACCTTTCTTCCTCATGCTCCAAAAAGGTAAAATTAAGCCTGGCTATATACGGATACGTATACGTATGCATATACATATATGTATGTACCACACATATACATTCATATATACATACACACATACATATATATGTACATATGCATGCATATACACATATATTTACACTTACATACACATACAAATGCATGAATAGCTATAATCATTCTCATATGTAGACATATATATTCATATGCTTCTATATAAGATCTACTATACTTATTTGTCCTCTATTTCTCTGAGGCATAACCTCTTCCTTTATAAGTCCTTTATAATATCTTTCCATATTTTTCTAAGTGTATCACCTTCTTCCCTATACCAGAGCAAGAGTCCAACTTTATACTGTCTAGTTATTTTAAATAGCCTAGAACAATATTGATTAACATGGCCGACATATAGTAGTTTCCTTATTTTTCTCTTATGATGTATTTTAGCTTTGACTTTGTCTGAGATCATGTTTACTACCCCTGCTTTTTTTCCCTAATAAATTTTACTCCTAATCTTTATTTTATGTTTGTGTGTATCTCTTATTTCCTATCCCTCCTGACTCCTCTAGTTTACTTCTACCTGCTACCTTGCACTTCTATTACTTAACCTACCACCCTCAAAGATTCCTCCCTTGTCCTCCCATCCTCATTGATCTAAATAGCCTTTGATTAGTCCCCCTTATCCTATTTCCTCACCCTCTTCTCTAAAAATTCCTCCCTTACTCTCTCCCTCTCTCTATCCCTTTGGCGTTTTATTTCTTTCTAAATTTAGAAGACTTTTATACCTGTGTGTGTGTGTGTGTGTGTGTGTGTTTGTGTGTGTATGTATGTATTCCTTCTTAAATCCATTTCCAATGAAAGTAGAGTTGCAGAACTACAGTCCTTCCCCATCTAATTCCTTTGTGCCAGTTCTTCCTGTGGCACCTCATTTGTATAAAATAATTACTGTTTTTACCTGTTCCTAAAGAATTTGGCTTTTTAAAATCATATCATACTCAGGTCTACCCCAGTCCTTCTAACAAAGTACCCAATTACTAATAACAATCTTAGACATACATTTTACATTTCTTCATATAACAGGTAAATTGTGTTCTTATTGAGTCCCTAGTAATTAGTCTTTGATATGTACTTTATATTTCTCTTGGATCTTACATGTAAAATCTTCTATTAAGTTTAGGTTTCTTTTTTAAGCAAAATTCTGAATATCTGACAATTCATTAAATGTCCATTTTAGGGGGCCATTTAGGATTATACTTAATTTTGCTAGGTATGATGATTTTCAGCCACAACCCCAGTTCTTTTGCTCTTCGATATGTAGTGTTCCAAGAACAGTGGACTTTTAGTGTCACTGCTGCTAGGTCTTGTGTGATTCTCACTGTAGCACCACTATCTTTAAATTGTTTTTTCTTATTGCTCATAATAGTTCCTCATTGAGCTAGGAGTTTTGAAATTTGACTATGATATTTTTCTACATTTTCCTAATAGAGCTTCTTTCAGATGGTGATTGAATGTTTTTTCTATTCCTATTTTCCCCTATTATTCTAACAAGTCAGGACAATTTTCTTTAGTTATTTCTTGCATTATTATATCAAGATTTTTTTCATTGTAGGCTTTAGACAGTCAAATTATTCTTGTTTTCTCTTCTTGACTTTCTCTAGATCAGTTTTTCTTATGTTTCGTATTCTATTTTTTCTTTCTTTATCTTTTGTTTTATTATTTCTTGGTCTCTTATAACTTTGCTGACTTCCCTTTGCCCAATTCTAACATTCAAGGAGTCATTTTCTTGCTTTGATTCTAAATCTCCTTTTCTAATTCATTGACTTACTTTTCATAATCTCCTTGTTTTTCATGAATTGTTCTTTTTGTTTTTTAGTTTTTCCTCGATCTCTTTCATTAACAGGTTTTTTTAAACTTCTCTGAAATTTTTTTTGGGCAAGTAACCATTTGACATTACTCTTTGGGGTGGGAGAGGCTTTTTTTTTTTTTTTTTTGCTACAATATCCTCCTCTGAAAATGAATCCTTTTCTCTGTTCCCATAGTAACTTTCTGTGGTTGGATTCTTTCTCCTTTACCTGCTCATTTAAAAAAAAAATTAGCAACTTAATTTTTGTAATCACCTCTAGTCTTGGGGTATAGGGGATAGTGCCTCTGGTCTCAGTTTCTCCTTCAGTTCTCCCCTCTAACTTGGTGATGAAATCTAGAACTTTGGCCTCCTGTAAGGACCCACAACTAGCAGCATCCCGACTTCACTGCTTCTGTAGTCACCCTGTGTGTACTGGTTCCTTCTTACCCAGGGCTGCATCTCGGCACAGCTGGGTCTGGCATTACTTATCAGTAGAGGGTCCTTCAATTTTCCCCAGCTCAGTTCTTGTGACTGGACCAATGTAGATAGCCCCAGGGCTTTCCTGGAGATATTTACTCTTTACAGTGACCAAAACTCCATCCTGGGATTTTTCCTTGGATCTTCTGAAATTTTCCCAGAAGGACTACTGTTCTGTCCCAACTCTTGTTTTTTTTTTTTTTTTTTTAACCGCTCTGTGTTCACCTGAGATGCTATTTTATCTTGTTCTTGTGAGAGAAATTTGCAGAGCTCAGAATTTTCTAACCTACTCCCCCATCTTCCCAGAATCCTCTCACTATTACTTATCCTTCTAAAAAGGATTCCATTTTTTCCTATGCTTCCTAGTGGGTTTTTTATATGTATGGGTGTAATATTTTGTCAAGAGTTTTCTCTGTATTGATTGATACAATCCTGGAATTTTTGTTAGCTTTGTTATTGATATGGTTGATTATACTGATAATTTTCCTAATATTGAACCAGTCTTTCATTCCTTGTATAAATCCCACCTGGTCACAGTATATGATCTTCATGATATGTTGTAATTTTCTTGACAGAATTAAAAAAAATTTTTTTGCATTGATACTAATTTTGTTTCTCTGTTTTTGATCTCCCTGGTTTAGGCATCAAAATCATATTTGTGTCATAAAAGAAATATGGTAAGATTCCTCCTTTACCTCTTTTTCAAATAGCTTATATATTATTTGGTTTAACTGTCCCTTAAATATTTAATAGAAGTCACTTGTAAATTCATCTGGTCCAGGGCATTTTTTCTTTTCAAATTAATTAATTTCTAGTTTTCAACAATCATTTTTATAAGATTTCAAATTCTAAATTTCCCCCCTCCCCAAGAGGGCATGCAATTTGATGTAGGCTACACCTGTACAATCATATTAAACATCCCCATTATTCATTGTGAAAGAAGAATCAGAACAAAAGGGAAAAACCACAAGAAAGAGGAAAAAAGAGAAAATAGTATACTTTGATCTGCTGTCAGACTCTATAGTTCTTTCTTTGGATGTAGATAGCATTTTCCATCATGAGTCTTTTGGAATTGTCTTAGATCATTGCATTGCTGGAAGACACCCCACAATGTTGCTGTTACTGTGTACAATATTTTCCTGATTTTGCTCATTTCACTCAGCATCGGTTCATGCAAGTCTTTCCAGGTTTTTCTGTAGTCTGTTCATCATTTCTTATGGAGCAATAGTATTCCATTACATTCATATTCCATAACTTGTTTACCCATTCCCCAGTTGACAGGCATCCTTTCAATTTCTGATTCTTGGCCATCACAAAAAAGAGCTGCTATAAATATTTTGCACATGTGGGTCCTTTCCCCTTTTCAATGATCTCTTTGAGGTATGGACCTAGTAGCTATATTGCTGGATCAAAGGGTATGTATAGTTTTATAGCCATTTATAGCCATAGTTCCAAATTGTTCTCCAGAATGGTTGGATCAGTTCACATCTCCACCAATAATACATTAGTGTTCCAATTTTCCCACATCTTCTCCAATATTTATCATTTTCCTGTTTTATCATGTTAGCCAATCTGATAGGTATGAGTTGGTACCTCAGAGGTGTGTTTAATTTGCATTTCTCTAATCAATAGTGATTTAGAGCATTTTTTCATATGACAAGAGAGAGCTTTAATTTCTTTACTCTAAAACTGCCTGTTCATATCCTTAGACCATTTATCAATTGGAGAATGATATAAGTTTGACCCAGGTCTCTATATATTTGAGAAATGAGGTTTTATCAGGGACATTGGCTATAAAAATTTTTTTCCCAGATTTCTGCTTCTCTTTGAATCTTAGGGAGCTCATTGATAACTGTTGAATTTATTTTCCAAAGATATGATTATTTAAATGTTCTGTTTCCTCTTTTGTTAATCTGAGCAGTTTATATTTTTGTAATTAGTCATATTTCATTTATATTGTCAGTTTTTTGGCATATAATGTATAATTGGGCAAAATTATTTCTAATAATTGCTTTAATTTTCATCTTCAGTGGTAGTAAATTCACCCTTTTCATTTTTTAAAAAACTTTATTTATTTATTTTTAGTTTTCAACATTCATTTCCAAAAGATTATAAGTTCCAGATTTTCTCCCCATCTCTCTCCTCCACCCACCCCAAGACACCATGCATCAGAATGCATTACCCCTTTCCCCAATCTGCCCTCCCTTCTATCATACCCCTCCCTTCCCTTATCCCCATCTTCTCTCTTTTCTCATAGGGCAAGATAGGTTTCTATACCCCATTACCTGTATTTCTTATTTTCCAGTTGCATGCAAAAACAATTCTCAACATCCATTCCTAAAACTCTGGTTAAAACTTCTCTCCTTTCCGCTCTCCCCACCCATTCCCATTGAGAAGGCAAGCAATTCAATATAGGCTATACATGTGTAGTTATGCAAAAGACTTCCATAATAGTCATGTTGGGAAAGACTGACTATCCTACCCCCATTTATTCTAGTCTCTCTTTTGACATTGTGCCTTCCCAAAAATGTTTACTTCTAATTACTCCCTCCTCCCATTTGCCCTCCCTTCTATCATCCCCCCATACCTCACTTATCCCCCTCTCCCCTACTTTCCTGTAATGTAAGATAGATTTTCATACCAAATTGAGTGTGCATGTTATTCCCTCCTTAAGCCAAATGTGAAGAGAGTAAGCTTCACTTTTTCTCTCTCACCTCTCACCTTTTTGCCTCCATTGAAAAAGCTTTTCTTGCCTCTTTTATGACAGATAATTTGCCCCATTCCATTTTTCCCTCTCTTCTCCCAATATATTCCTCTTTCATCCCTTAATTTTATTTTTTTAGATGTCATCCCTTCCTATTTAACTCATTGTGTGCCCTCTGTCTATATGTATATAATTCATCCAACTACCCAAATACTGAGAAAAGTCTCAAGAGTCACAAATATTGTCTTTCCTTGTAGGAATGTCAACAGTTCAACTTTAGTAAGTTCCTTATGATTTCTCTTTCCTGTTTAATTTTTCATGCTTTTCTTGAATCTTGTGTTTGAAAGTCAGATTTTCTACTCAGCTCTGGTCTTTTCATCAAGAATGCTTTAAAGTCCTCTACTTCACTGAATGACATTTTTCCCCTGAAGTATTATACTCAGTTTTGCTGGGTAGTTGATTCTTGTCTTTAATCCTAGTTCCTTTGACTTCTACAGTGTCATATTCCAAGCTCTTCAGTCCCTTGATGTAGAAGGTGCTAGATCTTATGTTTTCCCGATTGTATGTCCACAATACTCAAATTGTTTCTAACTGCTTGCAACATTTTCTCCTTGACCTGGGAACTCTGGAATTTGATTGCAGTATTCCTAGGAGTTTTTCTTTTCAGATCTCTTTCAGGAGGTGATTGGTGAATTCTTTCAATATTTATTTTACCCTCTGGTTCTAGAATATCGGGACAGTTTTCCTTGATAATTTCATGAAAGATGATGTCTAAGCTCTTTTTTTTTAATCTTGGCTTTCATGTAATCCCATAATTTTAAAATTATCTTTTCTGGATCTATTTTCCAGGTCAGTCATTTTTCCAATGAGACATTTCACATAGTCTTGTACTTTTTCATTCTTTTGGTTTTGTTTTGTAATTTCTTGGTTTCTCATAAAATCATTGGCTTCCATCTGTTCCATTTTAATTTTTAAAGAGCTGTTTTCTTCAGTGAGCTTTTGAACCTCCTTTTCCTTTGGCTAATTATGCTTTTTAAAGCATTCTTCTCCTTACTGACTTTTTGCATCTCTTTGGCCATTTGGGTTAGTCTATTTTTAAAGGTGTTATTTTCTTCAGCAATTTTTGGGTTTCTTTTAGCAGGCTATTGACTCATTCTTCATGATTTTCTTGCATCACTCTCATTTCTCTTCCCAATTTTTTCTCCACCTCTCTTACTTGATTTTCAAAATCCTTCTTGAACTCTTCCATTGCCTGAGACTATTACAAATTTTTTTTGGAGGTTTTGGATGCAGAAGCCTTGATTTTTATGTTTTCCTCTGATGGTATGCTTTGTTCTTCTTCATCAAAAGAATGGAAGAAAATACCTTTTCTCCAGGAAAGTAACCTTCTATAGCCATTTGTTTTTTCATTTTGGGGGCATTTTTCCAGCCAGTCACTTGATTTTTGAGTCCTTTGTCAAGTGGAGGGTATACTATAGGAACCTGTAAGTTCTCAGTTCCTCCAAGGTGGCACAATCAAGGGAAAGGAGTCAAGGTCAAGGCTAGACTGTGCTCAGCTGTGAGCCTGGTGTGATAGACCTTTCTTGTTGGCCTTTCCGGCTGTCTTGGGCTGGAAATCTCTTTCACTATGTTGTTTTGTGGCTTCTACTGCTTTAGAATTTGTTTAGAGTCATTTTTTACAGGTGGTTTATGGGCTATGGGGGTAGAGCTATGGAAGGTCTGTCCTACTACTCCACCATCTTGGCTCTGCCTCCACCCTTTTCATTTCTGATACCAGTAATTTGGTTTTCTTTTTTCTTAAATCAAATGAACCAGTAGTTTGAATTTTCTATTGTTTTTTCATAAAGCCAGTTCCTACTTTTATTAATTTTATTTCAATTTTATTAATCTCTTCTCTAATTTTCAGGATTACTATTTTGGTATTTAGGGATTTTTAATTTGTTCTTTTTAGCATTTTTTGGTTGCATGACCAATTCATTTATCTGCTCTTTCCTCTTTTACTGATACATGCATTTAGAGATATAAATATTCTCTTAAGGATTGCTTTCATTGCATTTCCCAAAATTTTGAATGTTGTCTAACCATTATTGTCAGTCTCTTTAATGAAATTATTGATAGTTTCTATTTTTCTGACCCACTCATTCTTTAGGATTTGCTTTTTGGTTTCCAATTAATTTTTAATTTATGCTTCCATGACCTTCCATATAATTTTTATTTCATTACAGTCTAAAAAGTATTTAATATTTCTGCTTTTCTACATTTGATTGTAAGGTTTTTATGCCCTAATGCATGACCAGTTTTTGTGTAGGTGCCATGTACCAGTAAGATATTGTCTACAAGAAATGCACTTGAAACCGAGAGACACACACAGAGTTAAAATAAAAGGCTGAAAGAGAATCTATTATGTTTCAGCTGAAGTAAAAAAAGGCAAAGAGAGCAGCAATCATGATCTCAAACAAAGCAAAAGGAAAATAGAGCTACTTAAAAGGGACATTCAGGGAAACTACTGGAATGAAGAGCACAGGAGGAGGAGGATGTAAACTGTAAGAAAGCTGAAAAGATATATGTATATGTGTGTCCAGGGACAGGGTAGGTTATGAAGGACTTTCACCACTGAACAGGATTTTATTTTGAATCTTAGAAATTATAGAGGGTCATTGGGATTTATTGAATATGAAATGATGGGGTCTTTCCTAGACTTTGAAGACTTAGGGAAGATGGACTAGAATGAAGGAAGATTTGTGGCAGTCAAGGAACACAACACTAGAAGATATCGTAATTCAGATCAACGTAAAAATGAATCTTCAGTGCAGAGGACTGGTGATGAAACATGAATTAATGAATGAAATGTTTGTTAAGTGTTTACTCTGTGCAAAGCATGGTGCTAATTGCTGGGCTTACAAACAGAAAACATGCTTCCTTCCCTCATACCTACATAGGGGTGACAATATGTATGGAGGATTTTGACTGCAATCACTGTGGAAAAGTCCCATGGTTCTTAGGGTGAGGTGGAAATACAGATGTTTACAGCTCTTCTTTAATGTTATTTCTACTTATAAAATGATATCAATTTCTGACGTTGAATCATTTGACAGGGCCAAGGACTTTGCTGCCAAAGTCAAAAACTTTCCTTTCTTGGTTTTCAGTGGCTATAGCATCTGCAGGAGTGCTCACCAGGTTGCATCTGCATCTCCACAGTGGTGGTTTCCCCTGGCATGATAGCTGGGGGCATTGGACTGGAATCATCTGTATTGCTGAAGGCTCTTGGGTTCAGGGTCCTAGGTTGTCCCCACTGGGTCCTAAGAGGAGATGGTGGTCAAGGTGGTTGTAGTGGTGATTTACTTGGCCTATGTTGCCTCCTATCTTTATCTTGAGGTGTCCTGTTGTCTCGGCTAGGCTGAATTGCTTACTCTCTGTATGGCAATTAGTTGGCAGTTGGTGGATTAGAGAGGCAGTGAACAATGGGTGCCAAATGAGGTTTGCATTGTTAGAAAAGGTCGTTGTGTTTTTTTGTTTTCCTAAATTGCCCTATATTGCAAGGGAGGTCTTGTTGTGACAGGGATAGTATAGGAAGTGACAAAAATTAACACAATTTTAAAGGAAACAAATGCTTTTCTTTTTAATAGTTAGGGGATAGAGATTAAATGTTTGAAGGGCTGTTGTCCAGAGGAGATGCTGGACTTTTCCTGCTGAGCCCTGAGAGCAAAATGAAAAGACAGGACAATGAGTGGAAGTTTCAGAAAAGCAGATTTAGGCTCATGTCAGGAAAAACTTGCTAACAATTTGAGCTGGCTCCAAAAAGAATGAATTTCAGTGAAAGGTAGCAGGATTCTCTCTACCTGTATGGAGGTCTATATCAGCAAGCACCCCAGCATACATAGGAGGACCTGCTGTACAGCTTTTTAGATTTGCTTTTCTAAAAGGAAAGTAAGTTTTGAGGGGTCAACACTCTACTTTAATTACATTTACCAACAGAGAAAATACAAGCAGAGGAAAGAAAGACCAACAGACAGATCTAACTGTCTGACCACAAGCAATACGTACATCCCAGATCAACAGACAGATCTAACTGTCTGACAGCAGAGAGAGGAAACCAGACATTACCAGAGAGAGAAACACCGACATCTGGGTTTTCAAAGCCAGGGTGGAGGTGGGGGGAATCCTTAACTGGCTACCCAGTGACTCATTAGAAATTAAAGACAGGTATCTGAGGTCTATTAATGGCAAGGCAGATCTTTAACTCTAAATTCTAATTAACATCACAAGGTCTTCAAACCAAGGCTTGCTGACCCCTTCTCTACTAAGTTACAGAGGAAATTTTCACTCTAATGGAGGTTAGACTAGTTGTTCAACCCATAAACATCTATTAAACACCTACTGTATGCCAGGAACTATGCTAGGTGCAGGATGTGCTCTGAGGTTCTTTTCACCTCAGATTCTGTGGTGTTGCCTGCCTTTCATGGCACTCCCTATTGTCTCCTGGTCCCTGCTGCTGCCCTGAGCATCATGACTTGGGTGAATTGGGAGGGTCATGGAGGGGGCTTTGATGATCAGCCAGACTCTGGCCCCTGGGGCTCCTCCTAGTTTTAGGATTTATGATTTGTTGGTCCTTAGAGGGTCATCTCATTACAATTCCCATTTGCCTAAGTGTTTATTTCCCCCTTTCCTTTTAAATTTTTTCTACCAGTTATCTCTCAAAAAGAATTTAATTCCTTGAGGGAAGGATTTTTAATTTTTTGTATCTTCAGTAGTTAGGATAGTGCCTGGCACATAGTAATAATAATTTAAAAAGTAACAATAGTAGTAAGCATTTGTGTAATAGTATTTTAAGGTTTTTGTGTTTCACATAAGTACTTCTCATGTAGTCCTTATAGAAACCCTATGAACTAAGCACTATTATTATTTCCATTTTACAGATGGTGAAACTGAGGCAGAGGCAAAGTGACGTGCCTAAGGTCACACATCTAGTAAGTGTCTGAGGCAGAATCTGTACTTGGGTCTTCCTGACTCGGAGCCAGCATTCTCTCCACTAAGCCACCTCGCTTGTTGATTTAAGGATTGATGGAAATGATTTAAAAGGATACGTTGATGTTTGCTAGACTACAGCTTTAGCATGATGTAGTACAGAGTTCCCTGGCCTTGGCATTAAGGGAACTGGGCTCTGATCCAGGTTCTGATGTGTCCTAGCTGTGTGTCTGTGGGATAGACATTTAACCTCTCCTGGCCACAGCTTTCTCAGCAAGAAAAATGGATAGGTGATTTCTTATATTACCTATTTCTCACAGTTATGGAGGAGAGTACTTGGTAAAACTTATGTGGCTATTTGAATGTGACTTATCATAGCAACATAGATTTAGAGTTGGAAGAGACCTTGGAACAGAGGTTCTTAACCCAGGGTTCATGAACTTGTTTGTAAAAATATTTTGATAACTGCATTTCAATGTAATTGGTTTTCTTTGTTAACTTACATATTTTATTTCATTCAAACAATGTTTAAAAACATTGTTCTGAGCAGAGGTTCATAGACTTCCTCAGACTACCAAAGACATGAAAAGGTTTAAGACCTGGGCCTTGGAAGACATCGGGTCGAGCTTATCATTTTGCCTCTTAGATCAGAAAATTGCCCTGTAGGCTTACAAGGCACAGATACTTAGAGAATCAACAGAGGTCCCCAAGCTGGGACAGGTGTTGCTGGGCCAGGCAAATTGTTTTCAGGCCTTGGCTTCCCTAAAGTGGGGTATCCCTCTGACCACTAGTTAGCAACTAGCTGAAATTAAGTAGAACTTTGAAGTTGAATGTATTTTTGGTGCAAAAAAAAGAGAACGGTGTAGTCTGACTGACAGTCCTTTGTAGTGAAGGCAAATGCACATTTGGTATAAGAAGAGACATGTTTCTTTGGAGCACTGATATTCATTTTTGTGCATTGTAAATTATTAACAATCCTATTAGAAAAATAATAAGAAGCCTCAGACTAAATGGAGAAGTCACAGTAAGTCAAAAATTCCTTTTGATAATTTTGCCCTTGGAAATGTGGCTGAGCAAGAAACAGGCTACAACCTTTCTTAAAGCAGGCCTCTTGTTGACCTTCCAGAAAGCCTTGAGCTTAGCACCATGCCCAGCATACAGAAAGTGCTTAATAAATACTCATTAACTGCCTGGAGTTTCCATAAATCAGGAAGCTAAGCCAGTTGAATTCTTGAGGTTCTTTGCAGCTCTCAATTCTATGACTCTTGGATGTGGTCTCACAGGCTGGGGCGTGAGAGTATGAAGGGTGTAGAAAAGAGATGCAAACACATATTGCATTAGGCTCTTTTTTTCTCTGTGTCTCTGTCTCTGTGTGTGTCTCTCTATGTGTCTCTCTGTGTTTGTGTGTGTCTCTGTCTCTCTCTGGCTCTCTTTTTTTCTCTCTTTCTCTCTGTCTTTGTCACTCTCTGTCTCTGTCTGTCTGTCTCTCTGTATCTGTCTCTTTCTCTCATCCTCCATATTCTACTGAATGCCAAGTCTTGTCAGTTCTACTCCTATACATCTTTTCCCCTTTCCAAAGGCTCTGTTCTGAGTCTTCCTCCTCCTTTCTTGACTCTCTTTCTTGGTGATTTCATCAGTTCCCACTCCTTCAAATGTCATCTATCCTCAGATGACTCTAAAACCTACATAATCTAATGCTACCCTTGGACTAAAGCCCTGCATTGCTAACCAGAATGGATGTCCTAGAGACATATCAAACTGAACATGTCCAAAATAGAAGTGATTAGCACCCACCCCACCCCTTAACTTCTCGATTTCTGTCAAGAGCCTCAGTGTCCATCCATCACCATCCACCTAGGTTGGCCACCTAAGCCACGCTTGACTCTTCATGCTCCCTTACCCTTTACACTCAATCAGTTTCCAAGTGTTGGCTATCTTATAATCACAATATTTCATGCATCTGTCTCCTTTCATCCACTCACATGAATACTGTTCTATCCCAGGCACTCCTCAACCTTTCTTGAACTACCACCATAGCTGTCACAGTAGCCTTACAATCTTTTCCCCTTCCATTTCTCCTCTGTAGAAATGCCGAATGAATATTCCCCGAACCGTCTCTGTCCCTTACTGAGGAGCTTTAGTGTCTTTCTGCCACGTTTGAATCAAACATAAATGTCTTAGCCTGGCACAGAAAGTCTGTACAATCTGACTCCCACCAGTCTTCCTACTCACTTTTGTGCACTCTGTGCTTTAGCTAAATTGATTTTCTAAACAATTTCTTAACTTTAGCAGCTTAAAACTGCACTAAGACTTTTGGGACACTCTGTATGAAACCCCTTTATGTGACCTTTGGGTTTTTATACTCAATTTGGATTCATTTCTATTTCAAGACTTGCTCTGAACCCCCAACACATCCTCTTCCCCATCTGCCCATGGAAAGGGAGAAGGGAGGGAAAGGAGTAAGCATTTCTATAGCTTCTACTGTTGTGCATCCTTCATTTCTGAAGCAGACCAAGGACAACAGGAGGATGATATTTTGAGTTGTGTGTAAAAAGAATTAAGTGAGGCAGAGTTGTGTGAAATCATCAGCCTCACTCTCTCCCAGAGTCATCCAAATCCAGTGGCAAGACAAAAATCGAAATATCTGGCCATGGCTTGGGATGCAGTGGATGATGTTGGCATGATGGCTACCTTGACCAAACTCTAAGCACTCCACAGAGCCTGCTTCAGCCACCCTCAAGGCAAATAGAACAAATTGTTGCCAAAGATCATGTAGCCAGTAAGTGTCTGAGGTCAGATTTGAACTTGAGTCTTTCTCATTCTAGATCTAGAGCTCTATCTACTATGTGACCAGCTGTAGTTATTAATCACATTACTGACATTATAGCAGCACAAGAAAGAATACATTCCTTTATAGAATACAGTCCATTATAGAGCAAGCATTCAACACACTTGTTCCAAATCAATCCATCGCCTAAACACCTGGGATTGGAAAATGGTAAGTAAGTAAGCCCAGCCGTGTATTATGACAAGTAACCTAGCACCCAATCTAGGGAAGCAAGAAATGACTCGTTAACAATTTGGATTCTTTGGAAATCATAACATCACATCATCTGCAGCCATGGAGCATCACTGAGAGATGAACCATTAATTTATGATCCTGGAGAGATTTGATCTGCTCATAAATGGAGATGGAACAGGAGAAATGTTGTTCCTTGGACAACAGAGAAAGCAGTGAGGGGAGCTAAGGTCAAAGAGCGAGAAATATAAAGACAAGGAGTCTAAAGAACTTAAACAAAGGAACCTTTTCTAAGACTAAGAAAAATAGGGTAATAGCCTGGAGACACCAAAGACAGCAGAGTTGGGAAAACATCTCAGAGGGAGCATTAGCAACCACTGAGTTGTCTCCAATAAAGAATCTATTAGCAATAGCAGCCTTTTCCAGTTGAAACATGATAACCATGACCTCTTTCCACTTAGCTAAAAAGAGTATAGTTTGGGCTAAAGGACTGTGTGTGTGTGTGTGTGTGTGTGTGTGTGTGTATACACATACATATATATATATATGCACAATGTGTGTGTATATGTGTATGTATGAGTATGTATGCTCACATAGACCTTGAGCCCAAGTTATACTGTTTTGTACATACATGTACATTACTTATGTTCATATATAACGTGTATATGTGGATAGATAGATAGCCCAAAACAGTATAGCTTGGACTCAATGTCTGTGTGTGTATATGTTCACCCACATACACACACATATATATGATTGCATATCATGTTATGTGTAATGTATAATATACATCTGTAGATATATACTACAATATTTTTAAATGTGTATATGTATATACATGTAAATATATACACACAAAACTTGAGCCCTTGTTACATCCTTTCTGGATATACGTATACATACATATATACACATGCATACGTATGTGTATGTGTGCATGTGTATATGTATAAAATCTGACATCTTTCTTGTCCTTAAGATGTTTATCATTTATTCGGGAAGAGAAGCCACCTATGGATAAATATTAACATAAGACAGTACATGTTGACTGAAAATATTCATAACCAAAGGCAAGAGGTCATCGGGGTCAAAGAATCTCCCAGGACAAGAAGGATTTGCCTGACTAGGAGACTTGAGGGAAGGCTCAGCAGGTAGGGAAACAGTGTGATCAGAAACTCAAGCTCTGACATGCTTAGGGTTTCTTTATGAGCTAGTAAGAAGGAACCTGGTCTAATTGAGGCGTGATTGTGGAATGTAGGAAGATTGTTTGGAGACAGATAATGAAACCCTTTGAAGGACAGTCTGAAGAGTCTGGAATTAATTCTTAGGGCAATGGAGTCTGGCTAAAGGGTTTTGGGCAGAGCAAGGATGGGATCTCTCTAAGTTTGTTGGGCAGCTTCTTGTTTCTGGGTAGGGTCTTCTCTTTAACTGCATGTTAGTTAATAGACAAGACAAACAAGCCCATATACATGATTGAATAATTACCTAACATGGTGCATAATGTCATTAAGGACCTTATGCTCAAACTTTTAAAAGCATACATATATGTCTTTGGAATTTCAATTGGAAGAATGATTGCTCACAACATGTCCTATGTATAGGCAGATTTCAGTCAATTATTTTCAAACATCTGATGCCAGGAATGTCAGTGAGACATTCAGAGCATTATTTCTGTGCACATGGATGTTGACTACTCAATGGAAAACTGACCGGTGGAAATGCCAAATGGGTGAATGACATTAAATGCTCCACACATTTCCCCCCCAAGGCAAACTATCTGGTGTGTCCAACATACAGAACATCTTCCACTTTCTATGTTCCTTCCCACCCAATTTATTTTTCAGGTGATCAGACGAGTTTTGAGCCTTTTAGGAATGTTGGCCAAGCAAGATGACTGTCTTTTAAGTGATTGTTTCTCGGTGCTCACAAATATAAGGGCTTTTCTTCATTTGAGGGTGAGCTCAGAGTTATAATAAAAGTGGTTTCTAGTCACTTGTCACTTACGAGATTCCTAGGACTGTTGTGCCTTTGGATTTGGAGAGCATTTTTTCTTTTTAAAAAAATGTCAGTGTCATTTGTTTTTTCTGTTTTTTTTTTTTTGACACTTCTTTGAATCTATTCCTTCCAAGTATATCTTGAAATAAATAAAAACAAAAATGGTCAGACTTTGGAAGTCATGTATTGCAACTCTCTCTTTTATAGATGAGGAAATCAAGTAAAACTGGCTGACAAGATGACTCTGTCCTACAGTGTAGGCAATGCCAATTTGTCTTCCAAGGTAGGAAAGGGAATACACATTTCTTAAGTACCTACTGTGTGCCACACACTATGCTTGTGTTTGTCCTTCACTCTTGAAGAGGATCATGACATCAGGGAAATGATGATATGACTTGCAGTTGATTTTGATTTGACTGAAAGGGCACCGTGTAAGGTCACCAACCTCACTTTCTCCTCTAAACCACCTGGACCCAATGGTCAGGTATTCATCAGGATGACTGGAGATGGCCCAGGATGCAATGGGAGACATTTTTAGGCTAAGGCCTTTTCAGGTTCTCGCTTCCAGTGAGGTAATACCCATTCTGTGAAAAGAGATGGTCCCTTCAATCTAAAAAAAAATCAGATTGGGAGGGGAAGACCTTCAGAGTTGCTGACCAGAAGAGAAAGAGATGCTATTTACATTCACTCGGAGCCAGGAGGGCTTTTCCTCAAAGACTAGGCACTAAACTAAACAGTACAAATATTGTCCTACGTGATCTTCACAACCTTGGGAAGGTAGGTGCTGTTATTATTTCCATTTTATACCTGAAGAAATTAAGGCAGGAAGAGGTTAAATGATTTGTCACATGGCTGATAAACATTTGAAACAGAATTTGAACTCAGGTCTCCCTGATTCCAGGCCCAGCACTCTATCTATGTGCTACCTGGATGGAAGGAACTTGAAAGGCCAGGTAGTCTAATGGTCCTCATTTTATCGATGAGGAGGTGAAAGGCCAAGTCAGGTGCTATAATTTGCCCTAGATCACATAGCTAGTGAGCCCCCAAAGGCAAAATTAGAACCCAATCCCTCTGCATTCAGAGTTAGGGCACTTTCCACTGAACTTCTGAAGGGAAGAAAGGAAGTCTGTTTCATCATCTGCTCCCAGGAGCCAAGATCAGTTATTTCACTGAATCGAGATTTCACCATTACCATCACTGTGATGAAGATGCGCTACTTTCTTCTGTTTTCTTTCCTTTGGATCCAAACATAGATGTCTTTGTGGGCCATTTCTTTTCTTTTAAAAAGCTGAATGATACTTTTAATTTTTAAATCACCTTTATTTCCAGATAAATCCTTCTCACTCCCTTACCCAGAGAGCTGCCCTTTGTAATAAAGAATGAAAAAGAAAGAATTAAAAAATCAACTCCACATAAGCAACTAATGTCATCAGCTGATGAGGCTGGTGGGGTATGAAGTGTTTCACATCTGTAGTGCCCCACTCCTGCAAAGAAGGGAGAGAGGCATTTTCTTTTCCTGAATTTCACTTTCTACAAGATGCCCTTCCCAGACTCTCCCTGCCACTAGAAATGAGGGGCTGTTGGGACCTTCCCTCCCAGAGGTGCTTTCCCATTTATCCTCTATATATCTGTGTGTACAGAGTTGCTTGCTTCTTGTCTCCCACATTAGAATGTGGGCTCTTTGATGACAAAGATAGGGATTTTGTCTTGTTTTGTTTTGTTTGTATCCTCATGGCTTAGCACAGTATCTGATACATAGTAGGTATCTGACAAATGCTAAATGGCTTAGTAAATAGAGCCCTGGGCCTGGAGTCAGGAAAACCTGAGTTCAACTCTCACCTCAGACTCTTGTTAGCTGTGCCACCCTGGGCAAGTCACTTGATTTCGGTCTCCCTCAGTTTCTTCAATTGTGAAACATGGATAATGGTAACATATACCTCCAAGAGCTGTTGTGAGAATCAAATATTGTAAAGTGCTTAGTACAGTAACTGGCACTTAGCTAGATAAGTGATAAATGGTTATTTCCTTCCCTCCCTCCCTTTCTCCCTCCCTCCTTTCCTTTCCTTTTCTTCCCTTCCCTTTCTTCCTCTTCCTCTTTCTCCTTTCCTCTTTTCCTTCCTCCCTTTCCCTTTCTTCCTTCTTCCCTCCTTCCTTCCATTTCTTTCTCCCTTCTTCCCTCCCTTCTTCCCTTCCTTCCGTCCCCTCTTCCTTCCTTTTGCCCCTCTTTCCTCCCTCCCTCTATCCTTTTCTTGCTTCTTTTCTTTTTTCTTTCCTTCCTTCTTCTCTAGCACCAAACTTCTGTGTCATAACAGTTGCACCAGGTTTAGTTTCCTTGCTTTGTTCTTTCTCCATGTTGCACTCATTGTGTATAATGAAGATTCTCTTTATTTTTGCTTCTTTATTTTGTCAGTTGATACGTCTCTGTGACTTATTTTACAACATACCATAGGCCATTTCTATGTGGAACATTTAAAGTTGTTTCTCTTATTACCATAGTTCATTCTTTCAAATAATGTTATCAACATTTTTCCTGCAATTAATAAAAGTCCTTTACAATTCCACTGGTCCTCCTCCATCTAAAGCATGATTTCTGTAATAATGCTTCTATTTTGTTAAACTGTCAGTCTTGAGCTGTGTAGGGCTATTGGCACTCTAAAAAATTATATGGACAGATTTTGTTTTGACACAGTAGACCTTTCCTTCATGTTGGTGTACTGTGGACCCAGTGTCCCAAGATACCCAATGAGTTGTGATATGGAATCCTTGTTTCACGGTTAATGAGAATCATCTTTCTCTCCATTTACTCTGATTGATTTTTGATGTCTCTCGCTATTCCAAGAGTGCAGAGCCAGAGATGTACATTTTTCATGACATGGAATATCTAGTGATCAATTTTGTCATGGGAAATTGGAAGGTCATGAGGTCACTGGCAATGACCTAGAGCCCTACCCAGGCTCATTCCATTCTGCCTTTGTTGCACTAACCCTCCATATCTACAACTCTGTGCTATTTCTTCTTCCTGCTGCCAATGGTGCCCTGTGAACCAATATGGATTTGTTACTCTCTATCACCCTTAAATCTCTCTACGCCTTATTGTTCTTTAGCTGAATTCTCATCATTTATCCTCACGCTTTTTCCCCAATGTGTCTTGTTGGATATTCTTAAAAATTGAACTCATCACACTTTCATTCCCAGGCTTCTCCGAGGTCTACAGTGTATTCTTTGCCATTGATCTGTGTTGTACTATTTATGAGTTTCTTCAAATAAGTTTAATGTGTAATTCACTTTGTGCTTCAGATCATTAATAAAGAGATTAAATAGTCCGTACTTCAGTACTTACCTCATGGTTTTAAAATTTTTCCAATTTGACTTTGGACTGTTATTTTCTTTATTCTGGCTGCCTACAGGGGCATTTTTTAAGTTTGTCAGTCAGTCAAACATCTCTTTAGCACCTACTACGTGCCAAGCATCATGCTAAATTCTAGGGACACAAAAAGAGGCTAAACATAGTCCTTTTCCCCAAAGAGTTCACAAATCACTTAGAACTTTCCTCAGCTCTTGCTTGTAGTAGTAGGAGGAGTAAATGGTCAAAATGAATTGGGAACATGGTAAACATCTTTGAGTATTTTTTTCAGAGCTGTCATACAGAAGAAAGAAGAAAGTGTGACCCAGAGGGCAGGATGAAGATCAATGATGTCAATTTTGGCTTGATGTCAGGAAAAACTTCCTGACCATTAGAACTGTCCTAAAGTGAAAGGGAATGGATCTTGAAGGATTAGTTCAATCAACCTTTACTAAGCACCAACTATGTGCCAGGCACTGTGCTAATCATATAGAAAGAAGCCAAGGAGAGTCACTGCCCTCAAGGAGCTCGTAGTCTATTAGGTGAGACAATATGCAAACAATTATGTTCAAACAAGATACACACTGGATACACTGAAAATGATCAGCAGAGAGAAGGAACTAGGAACTAGGGAATGTCTTCTTGAAGAAGACAGTATTTTAGTTGGATCTTAAAGGAAAATAGTAATTTTAGATTGTGAGGAAGGGGTCTGGGTCGGGGTGAGAATTCATTGAAAACAAATGTTACTCGGAAATGTAGGAATAGCAAGGAAACCAGTGTTATTGGATGGCAAAGTATGTGGGGATAAATGAGGTGGTAGGAGATGGTCAGGGTATGAAGACAATAGGGAGCCACTGGAGCACGTCAAATGTATTGGACTGACATGGTCAGACCTGTACTTTAGAAAGATAATTTTGACAGCTGAAGAGGATAGACTGGAGTGGGGGGAGGTGGTCAGAGATAGAGTTAATAAACATTTACTAAATGCTTACTATGTTCCAGGCACTGTGCTAAGCACTAGAAGATACAAAGAAAAGAACGAAGATAGTACCTGCCCTCAAGGAATTCACAATCTAATGGAGGAAAGAACACACACATACACTCACACACAAGCACACATGCACACACATACAACTTTCAAGGGGGAGGGAGGAGGAAGATGAGGTCCTGGAGGCAGGATGGGAATGATCTGAGCCAGGTGCAAACTGCATAGCTGATTTCATGTTACAGAATGCTGAATTTCTGGAGATCATGAAGTCCAGCAGAGCAGCCAGATGGAGAATGATGGGGAAAGACTTGAGAAAGAAACTGAACAGAGAGGAGGCTCCACAGCGTCAGTCTGATTTAACCCTGAAGGTCTGCAAGCGTTGTCCCACTCTTCTGTTAGAGATTTTTGTAAGCTCTTTCAGAACAAGGGGATCAGTAACTCAAACCCCAGAATCTCAGTTTGGAAAGGACTTTAGTGAACAGGAATGTCATAGATAACATACCAGGCACACAGTCAAGGATTCTATTTGCTACAGTGTTATCATATGGGAGCTTCTGTCATTAGAAAAATAACTTCTCCCCCTCCCCCAACAGAACATTTCTGTTCTGGACAGAAATACTGAGGGTCTTACCCTCCTAGATTGATTTTTTTTTTTTTGAGTAGGTAACAGAGGCTGTCTTATGCCACATTTTTTACCCAGCCTTGATCACTGAATGGGTGTTGCCTCACACAAACCGAATTCTAGGAAAGACCTTAGCTTAAAAAGGCCAAAGTCTCCGACTGTGTCCAGGGTTATCTCTAGTTATCCTGTTCTGTGTCTTGACTTCTGACTCACATGGCTCTGCAGTAGAGAGTGAGGCTGACAACTTTGCACAGCTCTGCCTCACTTAGATCCAATTTACTTGGGAGTTAAGACATCACCTTCCTGATATCATTTGTCATCTTTGAGAAAGACAACTCCCCAAAGAGGCTTTATGGGTGGGCAATGATGACTCTGGCCCATCAAAACATTAATTCTAGTCTGATTCCATGGGAGCTGCAAAGACTTTGCATGTGTTTATCCCTATAGAAGGCTACATCTCTTGGGCAAAAACAAAAGACGTAGACTTTATTTTAATATTGAAGTTACGTAGGCTGTCTGAGAAGGTTAAAAAGTAGTGTGCGGAGAGGGGAGATAAAGCAGGATGGACATAATTTCCTCCTCATCTCATATGTAAGTTGAATTCAAATGGTACATTATTAAATAGTCAATATCCCCAGGCCTTTAATTAAAAAGAAAGAACCGTTCCCTGAATGACAGTTTTCCCTTCTGAATACTGAATCACCCTCCTACAGATGACATGTATTGAGGTTTCCTGAGCAGCCCATTCTATTCAGCATGAATGAACCCAACCAGGAGCACTGAGAGGACTGAGATCTTAACCCCAACCTATTGAAATCTCTCTAGAGTTACTATCCCCTTGACTCTGGAGGACTGAATCCTGCAAATAGCAGAGCAGATCGAGTGGGAAGAAAAGTTGAATGGTTTTTAAATTTCAAGGTTTTAAATAAAGTTTTCTTGCAGCCTTCAAGTGATGAAAGCTGGATTAAGGGTAATTGAGTCACAGAAGAATGAAACATCTATTTCCCCTAGGTTTGTTTGTAAGACTCTGTGGCAAGGACATGAAATGTGTGTCACATGCTGGTAAAATGGCCTCTGAGCAACCTTAATTAGACAGTGTCCAATGGGTGCATCAGCTTTAGAGGAAGAAAAGACCTTCATGATCTTTGAATGCAAAGCTCAGTTTTTATTTTTTTTTTCAAAGCTCAGTTTTTAGATGGGGAAACTGAGGCCCAGAGATGATGAGATTTGTCTCCAGTCACTCAGGTATGAAGCAGCAAAGCAGAGATTCAAACCCAGGTCCTCACATTTACAATGCATGAAAATAATAGCTAGCATTTATGTAGCACTTTAAGGTTTGCAAAATACTTCACAAATATGATCTCATTTGATCCTCGCTACAACCCTGGGAGGGCGGTGGTGTTATTATCCCCACCTTACACATAAGGAAACAGAGGGTCAATAACTTGTAGCACAGTGCCTAGCATGTAGTAGGTGCTTAATAAGTGCTTTTTGATTGATTGATTGATTGTGCTATCCTATGAGAATGATAGAAAGAAAAAATACGAAGAAAAGGAGGAAAAAGGGGTTGAGAGGCCAGCAGAAAGAAATGGCAGTTGAAGAAAATTTGAGTTGGTTCCTATTCAAAAACTGGGGTGTTGTTAAATCCAAATGTGATGGAAAAGCAATTTTTGCTAGTGTTCTGTAAATTTCTACTGAGGCTGGCAATATATTGTCAATAGAGTCAAGGAAAACCTGACTTGAATCTCTTAGTTCTTGAATAAACGCATATCAAAGATAAATATGAGCGGGTGAATGCCACGTTGGCATTATAAAATAAAGAGAATATGCAGTGTGCGATCTTTTTTAAAGCAAATTCTTTAATGCCAGCAAATGTACAAAGGTCTATTGCTGACCTAGACTGTCCAACGAAAAGTGAAATCTCTTCGTTGTTGACATTAAAATGTGCATTATCCAGGCTTTCCCCCTTGATCTTTAGCCTTGCCTATGGGAGCTGTTAGGCTGTATGCATGGTCTTCTCATGGCTGATTTTAGCTCCATTCAGTCTTAACGGTGTTAACCATTCTACAGAATCATTTGCTAGTTCATTAGTGAATGGATAAGGGCTCAAATACCTGCCTGATTTCTTTTCTCAACTATTTCCCTAAGCAGCAAGCTTCCTGATCTGATGCATGCTCTGTTAATGAGCTACTTGCTTGTGGAAGCAAGGTATCTGATTGTTTATCCTTAAGAACTGCCAATTCTCTGTGAGCTCTAGGCAAGTTAAGTCTCCAAAGAGACATACTAGGAGATTTTGTTTTAGCACTGTGGCTTAATGGGAAGAAAGCTGGATTAGGAACTAGGAGATTTGTGCTCTGGTGCAAATCTTCACTTGAAGTCACAGATCTGACTTGGAATCCTGCTCCTGACACTTCCATGTGGACATGGGCAAGTTGCATGAATGCATTGTATAAAATACAAGAACATGTATTGGTTTGCTTTTGGAAAGTTTACCTTTTGCTAAGAAAGGTGGATTCAGTCTTTTATTTGAGAGGAAACTAGCAAAGTGTTTTGCTAAGAATTCATGTACCACTGTGAAATGTTCAAGCCAGTAATTATGAATCACATCCTCTCCTGTCAATTTCATTACTGTGGAGAAGCCAGAGTTTAAGTTACCCGCCTTGACATAACTCTTGTTTGTTACACCATTAGTGTTACACAGTTTATTATATCTTTAGTGTCTGAACTCTCTATTTCTCATTTGATTCAACTTGTGTTTCATTCTTGGGACACCTGTGGCCAAATAGATGGCCAGAAATTTTCCATATCTTCCGTCTTTGGGGGTTAGTTCTTAGCTTTGATTGCCTTACTTAGGAAGTATTTGTAGAAAAGTTTTTTTAGTTAATGTTGGATTATTTAGCTTGCTTTTTGTGTGGCTTTGACTCCTTACTTAATCTTGATCTTTGACTCCTTCTTAACTTTGATTTTTAAACATTTTCTTTTATTTGCTAATGAAGGGAATCTAGAATTTTTTTATGCTTTATTTCCTGATTTTCATTCTTTATGTTTCTTTTGTTTCCTTTAGTTGAATGATGTTGCGTTCAGATTTTGTACTTAAAATGTACCACCTAGATATTAATGTATTCCAGTGCCTTTCAGCAGATTTTCGGCAGTCAAATTGAGTAAGCATTTATTAAGTATCTACTAAGTGCCAGCCACTGTGTTAGGTCTTAGAAATACTGAGCAAGGCAAAAGACAGTCCTTGCTTCTCAAAGAGCTCATAGTTTAATAGGAGAGACAACATGTAAACAACTATATAATAACATGCTGTATATAGGATGTAAATTAGAGACAATAGACAGAGAGAAGGTACTGGAATTAATGAGGAAAGGGAAAGGCTTCTTCTAGAAGATGGGATTTTAGCTAGGAACTTGAAAGTCAGAGAAATTTGTAGGCAGAGAGAAGGAGCAATATTCCAGCCATGAAGAACAGCCAGTGAAAACGTTCAGTCAGAGGTGGAGTGTTGCTTGCTCCCTCCTGTTATTTCTGCCATGGTGGTGTTTGACTCCCATCCTTATGGGTATTACTTAAGAGGTTGACCTCTTCTTCTGAATTTCTTACCATGGTAACAGCTACTATATTTATTACTATGAGTAGGTCCTGCAATGTTTTCCTCTATTTTCTGAGATATATATTCATTCATGATGTGGTAGACGACATCTTTTTGAGATAACTGATCTGCTAGTTAGATTCATTGCATCAAACTAAAAAAAAAAGAATTTAAAAAATAGCAATAATAGATAGCATCTGTGTAGCCTTTTAAAGTTTGTAGAGTGAGCATTATGTAATGAGAGTTAAAGATCTTCCCTACCCATTAATGGACCTGCCCATTGTTGTTGTTGTCCTTCGTCTTTGAAGAGGACCAAAATGACATCACCATCATAAAGTGAAATTTCAGTGTGTCTGACTGTGGCTGATCAGACCAATACGAGCTTGGAATGCTCTACCACAGTGTGGGCACAGATAGTCCGTGTGAATATCTGGGGTGAATATCCGAAATTTGTGCATCCTGCATTTACTTTGTGCTGTTTCAATTCTGCTTTTCTCATAGAGCACAGCGCCCTTTCTGATGTGGGCATGCCATGCTGAGTGGTCCTGTGTCAGTGTCTCCCATGTTGCACTGTCAAATCTAAAGTTCTTGAGAGAGACCTTGAGAGTGCCCTTGTATCATTTGATCACCTGCCTCATGTGAGTTCTCCATAAAATACTCTTTTTGGCAAGCATACATTTTGCATTCAAACAACATGGCCAGTCCATCAGAGTTGCACTCTTTGAAGCATAGTTTGAATAGTTGGCAGTTCAGCTCCAGCAAGGACTTCAATGTCTGGTACCTTATCCTGCCAGGTGATCCTCAGAATCTTCCTAAGACAGTTCAAATGGAAGTGATTCAGTTTCTTGGCATGGCCCTTGTAGACTGTCCATGTTTCATAAGCATACAACAATGAGGTCAATGCAATGGCTCTGTAGACCTTCAGTTTGGTAGTCAGTCTAATACCTCTTCTTTCCCAAACTTTTCTTTGGAGCCTCCCAAAAACTGAGCTAGCTCTGGCAATGGATACATCAACCTCATTGTCAATGTGTATACCCCTGGAAAGTACACTACCAAGGTAAGTGAACTTAGCTACATTCCCATTAAGGAAAGCTTGATTAGGTGAGATTTTTTTTTGTTGGAAGGCACACACCTTTTGTTACTTTCTAATAAGGCCCTGGTTCTCAGGGCTTGTGATGTGATGCCCTTTGGCTCCCGAAAGTGTTTATAGACTCAGAGGTGAGGTTTTACTTTGGGGCTTACTCATTGGAAGTGTTTGTATGGCCAGATGAGACTCTGGGCAGCTGCTAAGAAGCATCCCACCCCAGCTTTGAAAACCCAGGTGTTGGTGCTTCTCTCTCTGGTATAACTATGTATGTATGCAATGTTCATACAGTTGGATCTGTCTGTTGATCTGTGATGTATGTATTGCTTATAGTCAGACAGTTGGAAGCCCTGTCTGTTAATCTTTGTTTCTCTGTTTGTATTTTCTCTGAAGTTCAAGGTGCTGATTTTTTTCCCCTGAACTAATTGAATGATATATGTACTTGATTAAAGTGATTGTTGACTCCTCAAAATTCGCTTTCCTTTTAAAAAAGCAGATCTACGAACCTGTACAGCAGACTGTCCTGTGTATGCCAGGGCCCTTGCTGTTATACATATGTTCTCATTTGAAATTCTGTTCTAAGTATGCCCATCTCCTATTTGACATCACTTGAGACATCAACACTATTTATGCTATCTGCTTCATTACTAAGCATTACTCCTAGAGTTTCATTTATTGAAGATTTTTAAAGGCCTCAGAATCTTCAACTTTTCCCCCTTTAGAGTTTCATAGCTCCTCAGTTTAATTCCTTGTTTCACTTAGCCTCAGGATGATAATGAAGACTATCATTATTCTTGTTTTGTAAGAAGCAAATAAGGTAGCTACCTGTCTCTACCAAAATCCTGGTATAATGCTTCATATGGAATGAAGATGAGACTCAGTTCTCAAAAACTTTTTCAGTGGATCATAAGCACTGCTGGGTGCTACCAAGTGTGAATGACTTTAAGTACAGACCAGTGATAGACTGGGCATATGCCATCTGAAGATTAGCATTCCTAAGGTGGGAAATGCTGCTTGAAAGAAGGTTGGCCATGACGATCATCAACTAAAGCATGGAGGATTTGGTATCTGATTCAGTGTGAAAAGAACCCACATAGCTGAAAACACAAATTTTAGGATCATGCATCTTGAGGGGACCTCAGAGGCCCTCTAACATAAAACTTTTATTTTGCATATGAAAAACCTGAGGCATCCCTGAGATCCAGGGTGGTGAGCTGTTTTACCCATCATCAGGAAGTAAGCCTCAAAGGTAAGATCTGAACCAGGTCCTCTGACACCAGTGCCAGGTCTCATTCCACAATAGATCCTTTCAAATATTAAAGAAGATGCCCATGAAAATTACCAGATATTGACTTAATAATATTACCTCCTACATGAGGCTTTCCTGAGATCTGTCTCTCCCCCAATAACTGGTGTCCTCTACGAAATTAATTTAGTTTTCTTTTCTATTTACTTGGATCTGTACATGTTGGTTCAACCAAAAGAATAGACACTCCTGCAGGGCAGACATCGTTTCATTTTTGTCTCTGTATTCTCCTTTCCAAGCATGTGAACTTAATGAATACTTATTGATTGATTGTCCTTATCTTATTTTAAAATCTAGTTCTCAAACTAAAATGTATATTATTTACAGTGAAAAGATTCTTCCTGGAATTTGGACTTTTCCAAAATAAACAGACATTTAAAATTTTTTCTTAATGTGTCTATGTGGGGCAGCTCCATGATGCAACAGACAGAGTGATGCACCATAAAGTTAGGAAATCTCATTTTCCTAAGTTCAAATCTGGCTTCAGATACTAGCTGTGTGACTGTGAGCAAGTCACTGAATACTTTTTGCCTCACTTTCCTCATTTGTAAAATAAGCTGGAAAAGGAAATGGCAAACTACTCTAGTATCTCTGCCATGAAAACACCAAATGGGGCCACAAAGAATCCGAAATGAATGAAATGACTGAACAACAACAAATGTGTCTGTTCTTAAAGAGAGAAAGTGATTTCTTGGTAAATAGGTTTTCTAAGGGAATTATCTCCAAACTAAAGCATAGATGTTTGGCTTCATTACTCTTAGGGATGTTGAATAGTTTAATACCTTCTAAGGTTTAATTTTTTTTAGCTGGTTTGGACTTGTATGAATTGTGTAGAATTTTATAGCACCAACATATCCAGAAAGATAAATCCACTTCATTGTGTTGGTTTTTTTTTTTTTTGCCACCTCTGATATTTGCCATAACATACATGTGTTCACCTTGTGAGTAGGTGTCCCATAGCCATTGATACAACCTAAAAGATGATTACTTTGTAAAGTGATCCAAAAAGAAATCTTTTTTGAGAGCTTTTATTCTACTGATTGTCAATTTGTGCTACTTCTGTCCTAAATATAGACAGGTGATTTGATCCCCACTAATAATGCTATTCTGTAATGTGAAATTATGTTTTATATTTGTCTGATATCCTCTATCAGATTACAAATTGTCTTGGGGAGGAGAGGGAGAATAAAAAAACTTAAAACTCAAAATCTTATGAAAGTGAATGCTGGAAACAAGAAATAAATTAATTTTAAAAAAGTATTAGTCTAATACACGACGTGTAAGATTTTGACTAGTCTGAGAGGTAGAATGAAGCTCTAAGACTATATGCAGAATCATAGAATCACAGAATTTCAGAGTTGGAAGGGGCCTTGACTTTCTGTTTGGTGTCCTTTTGTCAAGTCTCCCCCCTCCCAGTTTATCCTTCACCCACCTATCAAAGCGATCTTCCTAAAGATCATAGACCTACTATTCAATGGACTCTAATGAGTTCTCCCTATTACTTCTAGGACAAAATATAAAATCTTTTCTTGTTTTTGTTTTTTAAAGCTCTTCATAATCTAGACCCTTCCTACCTTTCCAGTCTTTTAATACTTTTATCCCTTCCATGTGCTCTGTAATAACAATTCTGATCTCCCATCTCCATATATTTTAACTGGATTTTCCCCATGCCTTGAATTCTCTCTCCTTATCTCCATCTCCTAACTTCCCTGGCTTCCTTCAAGTTTCAGCTAAAGTCCCATCTTCTGTAAGAAGCCCCTCTGTTCCTTTGTGATTTTGGTGCCTTCCTTCTGAGATTATCTCTAATTTATCCTCTATAGGTTGTTTTTGTACATAGTTATTCACCTGTTGTCTCACCTGTTGTGAATGCCTTGAAGGCTAGAATTGCTTTTGCCTTTCTTTGTACATGCGGTATTTAGCCAAGTGCCCAACTCATATAGCACTTAATAAATGCTTGTTAACTTGAAATGGGGGCTGTTAGGCCATATTATATGTGGACAAATATTTCCCTTTTCCATAACTCTGACAAGAGGTGATTCAGATTTCACTTGGAACTGCCCTCCCTCCCCCAAGGGAGAACCTGCCATCATGGTGAAAGACAGAAAATATAGATTTGGAGGTGTAGAACTGGGGTGTAAATGCCAGCTGTTACTTACTAACTCTGGGGAAGTTAATTTAATTTTTCTGTACCACACTTCTCTCATTTGTTAAATGAAGAGGCTGAAGTCAACATTCGGTTTAAATCTATGATCCTCTGCTATCCTGAGGTCATCTATTTTACTTTTGGATAAATTGCCATTAGTACAGTTTTCTCAGAATGAAGAGTAAACTTGCCTCTTGGTAACTCCTGCCCACTGCCAATCCTTCCTTTTGGGGTCAACCTGAAAAAGATAATCACTTTTCCACAAGACAGCTCTTCATGTATTCAAATACTTCTATGAAGCACAACCCCAGATCTTCAAGCCTTTTCTTCTCTAAGCTTTACCAATTTCCTTCAATTCTCATGTGAGCTTGATGCTTTTTATTAATGTGTATAATAAATTCAACACATTAAGGCTCAAAATTATTCCGCTTTTCTGTATCTCTGAACTACCTTCTTCTTTTGTGAATTTAAAAAATGGTTCATTGACCCTCTTTGCTTGTATTATCATTATGAATAGCCCACTTTCTCTTTCCTCCAATTCTTCTGTCCTCAGATTAAAAAAAATCCTCCCTTGTAAGAAATAAGTATAGTCAAACATACATTGGCTGTTTCTGAAGATTTATGTCTTATCATACACCTCTGCTCTACCACTTCTCCATCAAGAGGTGGGAAGTGTGCATGTTTCATCTTCTATTTCTGGAGTCACAGTTGTTTTGAGCAGAGTTCTTAAGTCCTTCAAAGTTGTTTTTCTTTATAATATTATATAAATTGGCCCCCTGAATCTGATTACAATTTTTTCAGGGTCTCTTTGAATCCGTCTTTTTCATCATATCTTAAAACTCAATCATATCCCATCACATTCGTGTATCATCATCTGTTTAGCCCTCCCCCAATTGATTGGCATGCCTTTAATTTCTGGTTTGCTTTGTTAAGTTTTGTTTCGCTACAACAAAAATGCTGCTATGAATATTTTTGTACTTATGATTCCTTTACCTGTTTCTTTTTTTCTTCTTGGGTACATGATTAGTAATGGTATTCCTGAGATACTTTGAGTATAGATCCAATTACTTTCCAGAATTGTTGATTTAATCCACAGTTCGACCAATACTGCATTAGTGAGCCCTTGCTTCCACACCCTCCCTAACTATTGTCATTTAACTTTTTTGCCATCTTTGCTAATCTATAGCTTCCAGGTTGAACCTCAGAGTTGTTCTAATTTACATTTCTCTTCTTATTAGTAATATGAAGCATTTGTCATGTTGTTGATAGCTTTGCTTCTGAGAACTGCACGTTTATACCTTTTGATCATTTATTTATTTGAGAATGGCTGTTGCTTTATATATTTAAACTGATTCTGTGTCTATCTGGAATATGAGACCTTTATCAGATAAATTTGCTGCAAAGAGTTTTTTGGATATAACCATTTTACTTCTAATTCTAACTGTAACAATTCTGTTTGTGCAAAAATCTTTTTAATTTCATGTAATCCGAGTTGTCCATCTTACCTGTTCTGATCCTGTCAGTGCTTTGATAAAAAAAAAAAAAATTCTTCCCTTAACCATGTCTACAAAAAGTATATCTTTTCATATTCCTCTAATTGACTTATGCTCTTACTTATTTTATTGAGGTCCCATGGTCATTAGGAAATTATTGTGTTGTATGGTATAAGATGTTGATCTGAATCTTATTTCTGCCAAATTGCTTTCTCATTCTCTCTGTAATTTTTGTTGAATAGTGAATCCTTACCCCAGGTAGCTAGGTGGTGAAATGTGATAGAGTCAGGGAAATGTGAATTCAAATCCAGCTTCAAACACTTACCAGCCTTGCGACCTGAAACGTGTCATTTAACCTCTATCTACTTCTGCTTCCTCAGCTCAAAAATGGGGATAATAAAACCTCTGCCTTTCAGGGTTATTGTGAGGATCAAATGAGATAATATTTAAAAAGCACCTAGCAGAGTACCTGGCACATAATAATAAATAACTTAATAAATACTTGTTTCTTCCTCTCTAGCCAGTACCTGGGGTCTTTTGATTTATTGAATAATAACCCTAATTCTGAGGATCATTTGCTTTCATGTGTTGTATACCTAATAGGTATCAGTGATTGACCTCTCTTTTTTCTAATCAGTACCAAATCATCTTGATGATTACTACTTTCGGCATAGTTTGATAACTGCTACTTCCAGAATACTTCTTTCTTATTCCCCCCCAGCTCACCCCCCACCATTATTTTCTCTTGAGAGTCTTGACTTTTTGTTCCTACAGATGGATTTTGGTTTTTTAAGCTCTATATCCTTACAGTAGTTTGGTATGGTACTGAATAATTAAATTATTTTGGATATCATTATAAGTTTTGTTGTATTACCTCAGTCTCCCCAGGAGCAATTAATATTTCTCCAATTTTTTAGACATTTATTTGTGTAAAGTGTATTTTGTCACTGTAGCCATATAGTTCCTGTGTGTATATTGTTTGTCAAGATCAGACAACAGGTGCTTAATTAAGAGCCTACTACATGCAAGGCATTGTAATAAGTGCTGGGGATATAAACAAAGGTGAAAATAATACCTGCGCTTAAGAAACTGACATAGTAATAGTTTTAAATATTTTATACATATATACATTCTGTAGTTATTTCAAACAAAACTTGTATTTGCGGTATGACTCCAATGTAGACAGAGTATTTAATCATTTTGTAAAAAAATATATTGTTGTAACCTCTCCTTCTGTTTATTCATTTTTTACATTGATATCAATTAGGGTTATTGGTCTACAGTTTTCTTACTGATTTCTTTCTTTCTGGTTCAATTATCAAAAACATATTTGTATTATAGAAAGAATTTGGTGAGATTTTTTCCTATTTAAAAAAAATAGTTTATATATAAATACTCGAATGAATTCTTCTTTGAATGTTTGATACAATTCATTTCTACTTTCATCTGGTCCCAGGTGTGTGTGTGTGTGTGTGTGTGTGTGTGTGTGTGTCTGTCTGTCTGTCTATCTGTCTGTCTGTCCATTTATCTGTCTATCTAAATACACACATACATATATACATACATACGTACATACATACATATGTATGTATATGTGTGTATAACAATTCATGGCTTATTTAATTTCCTTTCTGAGTTTAGATTTTTAAATTATTTCTTGTTACACTAGTTTGCATATTTTACATTTAAAAATATTCATCTGTCATTTATGCTGTCAGTTTTGTTGCCATAGTATTGGGCCAAGTAAATTTTAATAATTTCCTTTACATTTTCTTCAGTTGATGTAAATTCACCTTTTTCACTTTTTTATTGGCAATTTGGTTTCGTCTGCTTTTTAATCACATTAACTAATGACAGCTAATATAATGCACCATTTTTTAAAAGCTAGCTCCTCTTTTTATTTATTTATCATGTTAGTAGGGATGTTATTTCAATTTTGTTAATTTTTTCTTTGACTTTTCAGAATTTTTATGTTCAGGTTTAGTTGAGGTTTTTTGATTTGTTACTTTTCTAGCTGTCTGCTGGGTTTTTTTTTTTATTTTGAATGCTCAGTTCATTGAGGTATTCTTTCAATCTTTTGTTCATGAAAGTGTGGAGCTACAAAATGTCCCTTAAGATTTGCCTTGGCCGTGTCTTCTAAGTTTTGATATATTACCTCACTGTTGTCATTTTCTTTGAAGAAATTATCTAATGTTTCTATGATTTATGCTTTAGCCCAGCAATTTAGGATAAAGTGAATCAGTTTCCCTCTAAATTTCAATCCTTTTTTGAGAGGTCCCTTACTGATCATAATTCTTGTGGTGTTGTGGTCAATAAAAGATTTGTTAATATTTTGAATTTTTTGTATTTGTTCATGAATTTTTTTATTTAAGTTTTCAACATTCATTTCCACAAAATTTTGGGTTCTAAATTTTCTCCCCATTTCTCCCCTACCCTCACCCCAAAATGCCGAGCATTCTAATTGCCCCATCACCAATCTGCCCTCCCTTCTAACATCTCTCCCTTCCCTTATCCCCATCTTCTTTTTTGTCCTGTAGGACAAGATAACTTTCTATGCACCATTACCTGTATTTCTTATTTCCTAGTTGCAAGAACAATACTCAACAGTTGTTCCTAAAACTTCGAGTTTCAACTTCTCTTCCTTCCTCCCTCCTCACCCGTTCCTTTTGGGAAGGCAAGCAATTCAATATAGGCGATATCTGTGTAGTTTTGCAAATGACTTCCATAATAGTTGTGTTGTGTAAGACTAACTGTATTTCCCTCCATCCTATTTTGCACCTCATTTCTTCTGCTCTCCCTTTTGACCCTGTCCCTCCCCAAGAGTGTTGACTTCTAATTGCTCCTTCCTCCCATTGCCCATCTTTCCATCAACCCCCCGACCCTGCTTATCCCCTTCTCCCCCACTCTTCTGTATTGTAAGATAGGTTTTCATACCAAAATGAGTGTGTAATTTATTCCTTCCTTTAGTCAAATGTGATGAGAGTAATCTCCATGTTTTTTCTCTCACCTCCCCACTTTTCCCTACACTGAAAAGTCATTTACTTGCCTCGTTTATGAGAGATAATTTGCCCCATTCCATTTCTCCCTTTCTCCTCCCAATATATTGCTCTCTCACCCCTTAATTTCATTTTTTAAAAGATATGATCCCATCTTATTCAATTCACCCTGTGCTCTCTGTCTCTGTCTCTGTGTGTGCGTATGTGTGTGTGTGTGTCTGTGTGTGTGTGTGTGTAATCCCACCAACTACCCAGATACTGAAAAAAGTTTTCAAGAGTTACAAATATTGTGTTTCCATGTAGGAATGTAAATAGTTCAACTTTAGTAAGTTCCTTATAATTTTTCTTTATTGTTTACCTTTTCCTGTTTCTCTTGATTCTTGTGTTTGAAGGTCATATTTTCTTTTCAGCTCTGGTCTTTTCATCAAGAATGCTTGAAAGTCCTCTATTTCATTGAAAGACCAATTTTTCCCCTGAAGTATTATACTCAGTTTTTCTGAGTAGGTGATTCTTGGTTTTAGTCCTAGTTCCTTTGACTTCTAGAATATCATATTCCACACCCTTCAATCCCTTAATGTAGAAGCTGCTAGATCTTGTGTTATCCTGATTGTATTTCCACAATACTTAAATTGTTTCTTTCTAGCTGCTTGCAATATTTTCTCCTTGACCTGGGAACTCTGGAATTTGGCCACAATGTTCATAGGAATTTCTCTTTGTGGATCTCTTTCAGGAGGTAATAGGTGGATTCTTTCAATATTTATTTTGCCCTCTGCTTCTAGCACCTCAGGGCAGTTTTCCTTGATAATTTCATGAATGATGATGTCTAGGCTCTTTTTTTGATCATGGCTTTCAGGTAGTTTCATAATTTTTAAATTGTCTCTCCTGGATCTATTTTCCAGGTCAGCTGTTTTGTCCAATGAGATATTTCACATTATCTTCCACTTTTTCATTCTTTTGGTTTTGTTTTGTGATTTCTTGGTTTCCCATAAAGTCATTAGCCTCCATCTGTTCCATTCTAATTTTGAAAGAACTATTTTCTTCAGTGAGCTTTTGAGCCTCCTTTTCCATTTGGCTAATTCTGCTTTTTAAAGCATTCTTCTCCTCATTGGCTTTTTGAACCTCCTTTGCCAATTGAGTTAGCCTATTTTTAAAGGTGTTATTTTCTTCAGCATTTTTTGGGTCTCCTTTAACAAGGTGTTGACCCACTTTTCATACTTTTCTTGCTTCTCTCTCATTTCTCTTCCCAGTTTTTCCTCCACCTCTCTTACTTGATTTCCAAAATTCTTTTTGAGCTCTTCCATGGCTCAGCATGGCTGTTGAATATTTATTTTGGATGTTTGGGATACAGAAGCCTTGACTTTTATGTCTTTCCCAGATGGTAAGCATTGTTCTTCCTCATCCGAAAGGATGGGAGGAGATATCTATTCACCAAGAAAGCAACCTTCTATGGTCTTATTTTTTTCCCTTTTTTGGGCATTTTCCCAACAAGTTACTTGACTTTTGGGTCCTTTGTCAAGAGTAGGGTATACTCTGGAAATTTGTAAAATCTCAGTTCCTCCAAGGTGCCACAATCAAGCGCACTCACTGCTCTGGGAACAGGAGAAGATTCTTGTGCCCAGAATCTTAGCAGTTACCTCTCCACAGCCACCTGGCCTCCAGTTTCACCAAGCCAGCACTGGGGAGCTGGGATTCAGTCAAGCTGGGGGAGCATGGCCGCCATTTGGTGGGAGACAAAGACTTGCTCCCTCAGGGCCTCTACATAGGGCCAAGGTAATAATTAGCTCCTCAGTGCCCCCAGGGGTTTTTGAGGTTCCAACAATGGATGTTGGCTACTATAGGGGCTGAGGTGGGAACTGCTGCCACCACCCAGATGTGGCCTCTGCGGCTGCAGCCTGAGGGCAGAGCTATGCGAAGGCCCTTCTCCCTTCTTAGCCAGCTGAAAAAACCCCTGTCACTGACCTTTGGCACTTGTGGGTTGAGGGATCTGGGAACTGCTGCTGCTACTGGGGATTCCACAACTGGAGATTCTGCCTCTGAGGGTTGTTCCCAAGAGCGGCCAAGGCTGGGCTGGGCTCTGCTCCACCTCCAGTGCAACTGACATTTCCTGTGGACCTTTCAGGTCACCCTGGGCTGGAAATCTCCTCCACTCTGTTGTTCTCCACTTCTGCTGCTCCAAAATTTGTTGAGAGTCCCTCTCTACAGGTATTTTATGGACTGTGTGGGGAGAGCCTGCATTTGTGTGTCTTTCTACTCCACCATCTTAGCTCTGCCCCCCATGAATTTTTTTATACACTAGCACAAAGAAAGGCATAACTGAGACATAGATATATTCCTTATTACTACTCAGTAAGTGTCTATGATTCATTATTTCTAACTTTTCTAAAATTCTATGCAAACATTTAACTTCTTTAATATATATCTTTTGGTTAGACTTATGTAGGTCTAACAAGGATATATCCTAATAGGAGTCACCTAAATAAGTCCTGAACTATTATAATTTTATAGTCTTTTCCTCTCTATATTTTGACCAACTTTTTCTTTTTGATATTGAAATGCTGTGCCATTTTTCTTTACATATTAAATATTGATACTCTTTCATCATTTCTGATACCTTTAAGCATGATGCAGTTTCCTTATTTATCTTTTTTTAACCATTGTTACTCTTATTTTTTGTCTTACTAGAAACCAAGATTGTTATCCCTACTTTTAAAATTTTGACTAAAGTATAAATTTTGCCTCTTCCTTACATTATAATTCCACATGCTTCATGCTTCAAGGATATTTCTTATAAACACTTATTATTAGATTCTATTTTCTAATGTGTTCTACTATCCTCTTCCATTTTATGGGTGAGTGAATTCCATTCACATTCGTAGTGATGATGGTTCATTATGTATTTGTATCCATTATAACAGATTATGGTTTTTCCTCTCCACAAAGAAGAAGGTGGTGAAAAAAGAAAAGAAATAGTGTGATCAATACTAGTTATATTTCTCTATTAATCTGTTTCTACTTCACTGCCTCTCCTTTCTTCCCCTTAGTCAGACCCTATTAACTGGTTCTTACTCTTTCTTTCCTTCAAGTACCCCCTTTATGCTCCATCTCTTGAAGATGAAATTTATTTTTCTTGTGACTATTCCTTCCCTGGCATTAACATCCCTCTTACATTCCCTTCACACCTTTTGCTATTGCTATCTTCCCCCCTTCAGTTTAATGTATTTCTACACCAAACTTTGTACTGATGTGTATGTATTTAATCCTCCTTTGCTGGATTTTTATAGCATTTAGATTCATTTAGTGAACCCTAGCTAAAATGAGAAGAGAGGAAAATGAAAAACAGTGGAAGGTTGTACGAAAATAGAAAGAATAATACATTGCTGGTGGAGTTGTGAATTGACCTACTCTTCCTGAAAACTTTGCTAAAAAATTACTAAACTGGGAATACCCTTTGGCCACTGATACCAATATGTCTATCTGCCAAAGGATAAATGAAAGAGGAAAAGGACTCATATGCACAAAAAAACCATTTGTAGTAATTCTTTGTATTATTCCCGAAACCTGGAAGCTGAGGTGATATCCACCTATTGGGAAATGGCTAAACACATTGTGGAATATGACTACAATGCAACATTATTGTGTTACGAGAAATGACAAAATAGACAGTTTCAGAGGCACCTGGGATGATCTCTGTGACTGATGCAGAATGAAGGGAATAGAACTGGGAGAACAATTTATACGATAACATTTTACGGAAAAAAACAGCTTTGAAAGACTGTAGAACTCTAATGTAATGATAAACCAGGAATCTATGGAACTGAAGATGAATCATAACTCCTACTTCCTGCCACAAAGTTGATAAAGTTGAAAAACACAATTAAATGTGTATGTTTAGACTTAGTCAATATGAAAATATGTTTTACTGGATTATATGTATTTATTGCAAGGATTTTTTTGTTGTTTTATTATTTTGTTGAGGGGGGCAGTGGAAGGGAAAAACAGAAACAACAATTTTAAAGAGAAATTCACGTGATATTTGTTCCAGCCAAATAACCTGGCTTCCGTTGTTTCAAACCTAGTGACAGAAATTTTAGGTCACATAGGAATGGATGAGACATTTGATATCAGATTATTTTGAGGAAGAGCAAGGATCATAGATCTGGAATTTTAAAGGAATATAATGGATATAAGGAATATGAATAAGTTCATATAACTCAGTGTCCTCAGCTGATGGATGCCCAGGAAGCTTAAGTGACTTTCCCAATGTCACACAGATAGGAAGGAGAAGAGTTCACATTTGAATTCAGGTCCTATAACTCTAAGTTTTTGCTATTTCCACTGCATTATTTTTCTTAAAACATGATATTTAAATGGTAATTATTTAGTAGGCTTCTACCTGCTTTCTGTGTTTTTAGGACTAGAAGAAAGAATGGAAAGTCTGTATAATATCTTTGAAACTTCACCAACCTTGGTTTGAGAATTACACACAGACACACACACACAGACACACACACACACACTCTCCATCATTATTTTCTTTATCATTGTATCTCAAACTGTAGCTGGGGGAGCATCTGATTAAAAGCCCCATGATCTACCTGGGACATCTAGAAAGTTCTTTTATCATGAAAGATGCAAAAGTAATTTCATAATTGTTAAAATGGGAAAGATTTTATTTATAACAGAAGTATACTACAGATGTACTTTTTATCATGCAAATTCAAAAAGGAGAATAAAGGAACACCACGATTTTAGAATCACTGATTAATATGACTCCTCAGCCTTATGTCTCACAACAAATGGAACAGCCTGCAGTGTCAGATTGTAAATGTGAAAGAAAAAAACCTGTTACTCTAGGAAGGATCTTACAAATAATCCTTTAAAACAATTTGGCTTTTCAATAAAGAATTAAAAATGTCTTCAATCTTTGACTAAATTAGGAAAATAGAAGTTAGGCAGGCATAAACATGAAGCTATCTCTCTGCACGGATCACTCTGCCATTTCAAGTCACTTTCCCAAGGAATGAGATGGTTATTAGACAAAGAAAGCAATAAAGCATTGCCAATCTTGACATGAGAAAATGATAGCACTTCAGCACAAAAAGCAATTTTAATAAGAACCGGGGTTTGTTTTGGATGACTTGAACCTAAATTATCTATTATGGGATGTTTGATGGGTTGGTTCAGGGGTAAGATTCTCACCAGCCACACAAAGAGACTCAGGTCTGATTCCTGGTTCATGCATGTGCCTTTTGAGGTAGAGAGATGAGTGTGCTCTGTGCTCAGGGTCAGGAAGACCGAAGCTCAAATCCTGCCATGGCTGGCACTTAGTGAACACTATACAAATGTTAGTTATTATATTACACACATGTACAAACATATCCACATACATACATTATGTACCCACATCTATATTATATGTATATATACACACATACACATGTGTATGTGTTTATGTATATACTATGTATGCATATATATACACATATAAATGTGCCCAGGTGGTACCATAGTGGCAGAGTGCTGGACCTGGAGTCAGGAAGACTCATCTTCATGAGTTCAAATCTCCCTCAGACACTTACTGAGTGACCATGGACAAGTCACTTAACCCTGTCGGCCTCATTTTTCTCATCTGTAAAATGAGCTGGAAAAGGAAATGACAAAATTCTCCAGTATCTTTGCAGAGAAAACCCTGAATGGGATCACGAAGAGCCAGCCACAACTGAAAAATGACTAAACAACAATAACAGCGTGTATGTGTATATATACTCTTTATATTTGTCATTTCCTTTAGCACAGTTGTACTTTATGGTATTCAGACATCTCAGTTATATGTTACAACTATATCTATATCAACATATCTACCTAGATATATATATCTACATATCCTTTCTCTCTATTTTTTGATTCCAGCAGGAGGATACTCATAGTGGAATCACTAACTCTAAGGAAATGAACAATTTATTAGATTTTCTAGGATAATTCTAAATAATGTTACAGAAAGGCTGGGTTCATTCAGAATGTGCCTGTGTTTTCACATTTTTCTCATTCCCATTGACTACTTGCATCTTTTATGCTCTTTGCCAGTTGGATGAGTGTAAGGTGAAACCTGGGAGTTAGTTTTCATTAAATTTCTTCTTTTAGTCACTAGGAGAAATTTTTTAATATGATTGTTAACAGTTTGCTTTTCTTCCCAAGACAGATTGTTATAGAAACATAATTTTACCTTTAGGGTTATGGAAGGGGGGTTAGATCTAAGAAGGCAGTGTAGCATCATGAATAAAGCATTGGATGGGGGCTCAGGAAGTCGCCGAATCTAGTCTTGACACTGATGCAAACTGGACATATGACTCTGGGCTAGTCATTTAACTTCTCAATGCTAGAGGCAGCTCCCCGAGAATATTAGTTGCCAAGAAGGTACCAACTTTGCATTGGTTGAAGGAATTTCCTTACCTGGGAGTTCCTATACCAATGAAATCAGACACCTAGTCCCTGTCCCTGTGTGATAATAACAGGAAATTAAATTAGCAAGCAGAGATACCCCTACAACTAGTACACTGCAGAAACACATTCTGCATCTAATGGTCACAGTTTTCATGAGGTTGATTTGTTTTAATAATAAAGTGGCAAGAATAAGGTATACATCACTTAGGAAAATAATAAGAATACGGAAAACAAAACCAAGTAGGAAATTCTCATGTCATTGAAATCCAGTAACATATCTTGCCTTAGGAAGGTTCAAATTTAAGTTCAAATGCTTTATTTGCTTTTTTGATCATTGCTTCAGCTGGAAGGATAAAAGGTTAACCTCTTATGTTCACTTTTTGAAAATCCATTAGGTAATTATGAAGGACTTCTTTCAAACCAAGAGAATGTATGTTTTTTCTTTGTCAGAGTTACATTAAAACCATATGGCATAAACTAAATAGTAGTATTTGAGTCAATTTGGAGTAACTTTGTAAATCATTGTTCATTTAGTATTTTTGGATATGACATGCATTTTTTGCAAAGATAAAGATAAAATGCTTTCTGAGCCTTAAAGCTCTCTTTGAATATGATTTTGTATGATTTCTCTTTATCATTACTTTCTTACTAACTGTGTTTTGGGTAAATTCAACATAGACGTTTCTGCTGTAGCAAGCATTTAAATGCTTATTAACTGTCCAGCACTGTGCAAGGTATTGAGGAGTACAAAACTAAAATAAGTCCCTCCCTTCTGAAAGCTAAGAATCTATGATGTTTCAAAGCTACAATGGAAACTATCTAAATGGGCTGTGATACTTTTCTGAGAAAGTGATGACAGGAAGTGAAATAAAAGGAATGAGTGGTGGTGATTATATATGGAGGCAGGAGCTACTGGGTGAATTGACAATTGTAGATAAAAAGTACCTGAAACAAGGTGAATAGTTCCTGGACCAAATGGGCAATTGTAGCTACTTAAGTGGGTAACTACCATGTCAGTGTCTAGAAAACAAGAGTGTCTGAACCAAATGGAAAAATCCTTGGTCTCAGAAAAAGACTTAATTCAAGTTGAGAGCTCCATAGGTCAGAAGGCAAAAGGCCATGATGAGGAGGACCTGACCCTTCCTTAGTACTTTGAGTCATATGGATTGTACAAATCCTGGGTTAATAGGATCATAGACTTATGCCTGAAAAGGACTTTAGAGGTCATCTAAGTGCATCCCCTTCATAGTATAGATAAGGAGACTAAAGGTTAGAGACATTAAGTGGCTTACTCATTTTCACAAAGCTCAGGTTAGATCCAGGATATGGATATAAGTCCTCTGATTCCATATCTAGCTGCTTTTTTGTCTTTTTCTTTTAGCATCGAACTGTGAGGAAAAGGAGATAGAACTATAGCATGATAGTTACTGTAAATCTGGAGCAACTTATATATGCCTAAGGCAATTAGGTGGCACAATAATAGAGTGTGAGGCCTGGAATTAGAAGACTCATCTTTATGAGTTCAAATGTGGTCTAATTGTGTGACCCTTAGCAAGTCATTTAACCCTTTTTGCCTCTGTTTCCTCATCTGTAAAATGAGCTGGAGGAGGAAATGGCAAACCACTCCAGTATCTTTGCCAAGAAAACCCCAAATGGGGTCACAAAGACTTGGACATGACTGAAAGCAACTTAACAACAGAAAGAACTCACATCCAAAGCAACAGCTGGGTGATACTGGGCAAGTTACTTCACCTCTTTAAGCATTACATTCCTCATTCACAGCAGAGATAATACATACACCACCTGTTTTATGGAGTTCTTATGGAGAAAGCCTTTTCTAACCTCTAAAGTTCTATAGAAGTACAATGTATTATTTTTCCTATCCCCTTTTTTTACAGATAAGTAAACTGAGGTTCAGGAGAATAGTTGATGATAGAGGAAAGTCAGCTAAAGATTAAATTCTCCTTAATCTGTATCTTTTCTTAGTCAGGTGAGACTAACAGAAAAAAATAAAAGCAGTAAAAAAGTAGATTCTAACTAGGAAACCCAATGAAAATGAGATAGACTGGAGAATTGGGCAAGCTAAGATCCAGAAAAGACAAATGAACTTGCTCAATGACTTTAAAAAGACTTCTACTATGAGCTTGTTTTCTCAATCAATCTTCTTTGTGAAAAAGAAGAAAAGATTATTCAAAAAATTTCTGGAATATTCAGCATCAGAGACCATGGAAAGGAAGGTATCCCACTTGGTTAGTAAACGAGGCCAACAAGGTTCAGTCCACCTATGTTCTATGTCATCCAAAAATTAGTTTGGAAATTTTCAGGATATTGGAGGTACAAGTGTGGGGAGAAATCAAGTGACTCCAGCTTACTAAAAGAGGAAAATAAATGTTTTTATTCTTCAGTCATTTTTCTGATGTTTTGTGACTCCTTTTGGGGTTTTGTTGGCAAAAATACTGGATCATTTTGCAATTTCCTTCTTCAGCTCACTTTACAGATGAGGAAACTGAGGCAAATGAGGTTAAATGACTTGCCTAGGGTCACTCAGCTAGGAAGTGCCTGAGACCAGATTTGAACCATGAAGATGAGTTCCTAACTTCAGGCCACCTGCTTTATCTCCTGGGCCACCTCTCTGCTGGATAATGTAAGTACAAATCCTGAAAATTTGTGGCATTATTTGAACAGTGAGTCAGTAAGAGATAGCTATCCAGATGTTAGCCTTAGCTCTCCCTTTGATGAGCTCTGTGACTCAAGGAGAATGACTTCCCCTCTCGGTGTCTGTTTCCTACCTTAGTAAAAATCTTTCATTTCTGTTTAGGCTCAGGAAGCTGTTTTTGATCCCCCTGGCTGCAAACACCTTTTCACTTCTCAAATAATCATGTATATAAATATTGTTTGTTTTGTGTGGCTGTGGGAGGCATGGAGCACAGCAGTCTCTGAAGAACTGAAAATACATATTACACAAAGAGGTGCCCAGTGGAGGTGAACAAGGTGAACGAGACTACAAACACAACTCAGAGTACAGAAACATGACATCAAAGAAATGCATAAGGAAAAAAAGTAGATGGATTTTTTGTGTGATATGAAAACTGAGAGCAGAGAAAGAGGAAAAAGAGAGGAAAGGAGAGAGAAGCAGAAAGAAGTAGAGAGAAACACACAGAGAGGAAAACAGAGATAGAGAGGAGATACAGAAATAGAGAGACATACACAGAGAAAATCACAGATAGAGAAGGGAAGAGAGGGAAAGGGGGTAAGAAGGAGAAAGGAAGAGAGAGAGAAGGGGGAGATAGGGAGAGAGTGGGAGAGGAAGAGGGAGAAAGGACTCAATGTATTAAATACTTACTATCTGCCAAGCATTGTGCCAAACCCTGGAGATGCAAATACAAGCAAAAAAGAAAATACAAGCTCCCTCTGGGGAGGAAAACAGCCCATCAAAGGACTGGAACAATGCCTGGGCTCCCCTGACATTCTCATGCTGTTAATAGAAAGTACATTCAGTGAGCAGCCCCTGTAGTGAACTTCTGCCAAGTCAAGGACAAAAGTCCTAAAGAATGGGCAGGAATAAATGGGTCAATTTGTGTCATCAGAGGGAACACAAACATAAGAAAAGATCATGAATCCACTTGAATATTTGAGTATGTTTATCTGCTTATATATTTTTGCCTCCAGCAGAATGAAAGGTTCTTGAGGACCAGGATTACTTTTTGTTTTTGTTTTTATTTGTTTTGTCTCTGTATCCCAAGAGTCTAACTAGAAGTTGGTATGTAATAGGTGCTTAATAAATGCTTATAGTCTTGTAAGGGATTATTAGGTTGGACTCAGGGGTCCCTAATATATCCCCAAATTCTGATGTTCTAAGGCTCTATGGAAACGAGAAATGATAGATTTCCCTTTAGTCTGCTGAAAAATTATCTTTAGGATGAAAAGGTGGGGTTGGGAAAACGGTTATCATAGTGCTCCTTGGCCACAAGGAGCAGAACTCTATTCAAAAATTGTGCCATAATTGTCTTGCAACTTCAGGGAAGGAAAGGAGTCTGGTAGGAGGTAAAGCTCTATTTTAGCTTTAGTAAAGCACTTGTAACTGTTGTGTCCTAATTTTGCTTGCAAGAACATTGAACACTATTATGATGCTTGGGAATCAACCGAAAGATTCATAAATAATTGGTGAGAATGAATGACAGTGCCATCAACAGCATCATTTTGTAGTCAATGATGTTTACTGAGCACCTGTGGTGTGCCAGCCATCCAAGAGGCAAAGGAAGCCTTTCAGAAGGAATTAATGTAGTGGATGGCCTCTGTGTGCCATCTTGCTTTGATCTTTTTGTACCCACTTTCTTTTCTTCAAGCAATTACTTCCAACACAAGCCACTCAGGACTGGAGAAATACAGGCCTGTTGGTTAGTTGTTGTCTTTCGTGATCAAAGAGGACCAAAATGACATCACTATGATAGGGTCGAGGTACAGTGTGTCCAACTGTGGCTGAACAGACCAATATGAGCTTAGAAGGTTCTATACAAATAGGCCATATGAACATTTGAAGTGGAGATGGAGTTCAGCTCTGTATCTTTTCATGCAAGGATCTCAAAGCTTTTATAATTTTTAAAATTGTTAGTGACATCATTGTATTTATATCGCCTATATTTCCAAAGATATCTCAACCATTCTTCCTCCCAGAGAGTCCTCCCTTGTAACAAAGGAAAAAGGACAGGAACCAATAGAGTTCAGCAAAACAAACCAACAATTTCACCAAGTTTATTTTATAGTCAGAGTCCTCCACAGTCCTCCTCAACCCCTGAGAAGAAGAGAGGGAGTCAATGTCTCATATCTCTTCTGTGAAGCCAGGCTTTTGATTTCACCTGTTTTGTTGATATCCTTTAGATTTCCATTGTTGTGACCATTGTGTATGTTACTTCCCTGGTTCTGCTTACTTCATTTGACATAGGTTCATAGAAATCTTCCCATGCTTCTCTGTATACATCATGTTTCTTACATAGTAAAATTGCATTACATTCCTATGCCATAATTTTATTTAGCCATTTCTCTATTATACTAAACATAATCCCTGGTACATAGTATATGTTTAAAAAGACTTGTTGATTTTTGTACATCTCTTTTGTTTCCAGTTCTTTTCTAAGTCAAAAAAGAACCTCTATAAGTATTTGGGTGAATATTGATCATTTCTTGTGAAACTTTTATCCTCTTTGTGTATACGTCTGACAATAGCGCTTTTGGGTCAAAGAGTATGGATATCTCATTCACTTAGCATAATTCCCATTTGCTCAAGGCAGGTGAACTTACTCTCACATAGTTTCTTCCTTTCAGCACCTTGGGGAAGCAGGAAGCCTTTCTCACCTGGTCTGGGAAGAGATTTTTAACCTGGGCAGGTTGATGTTATTTATCCACTTAGATTGTAGACTTTGTTCCCTTTGTATATACCAGATGGAAATGGACTCTAGAGTCTGGGTCAGGAAATTTAGCACATAGTGCTGAGGAACCTGCAGTTGAGTTTGACCTCCAATTAGCCAGTGAGCCTTAATTGGGGAAAAACTGTTCAACAGCTATAGCTAGCAAATATTCACTGGGGGAATGTTCATGGGAATGCCAGAAGGAACTGAGTTAAAGGGGGTGGATCACTTTATGAGCCCCACTGCCATTCTTGGAAAAGCAGTGAGCATATTTACCACAGCTTGCAGGTCAATAATATCACCATCTGTTGGTAATACCATATATCTTTCAGTAAAATGTGAGCTCCTTGAGTGTAGAGATTTTCTCACTTGAGCTGAATCCCTAGGATCTAATATAGTTTCTGGAATAGACTAAATAATAAGTGTGTTGGCTAACGGATTAGTATTCTTTCTTTCTTTCCTTCCTTCCTTCCTTTCTTTCTTCCTTCCTTCTTTTCTTCATTTCTTGGCAGCTAGGTGGCACAGCTAGACACCTAAACTAGAGTCAAGAAGACCTGAGTTCAATCCAACCTCAGATATTTACTAGCTGTGCTACCCTAATCAAGTCACTTCACTCTGTTTGCCTCAGTTTTCTCATTTGTAAAATGAGTTGGAAAAGGATATCGCAAACCACTCCAGCTATTTTTGCCAAGAAAACTCCAAATGGGGTTAGGAAGAAATGACTGAGCAACAGCAAGTATCTGTCTATCATTCATCTCTATCTGTTTGGCCATCTATTTCTATCTATCATCTCTCGCTACCTATTTATTTCTATCTCTATCATCTGTTTCTTCCTATCCATTGATTTCTGTCCATCTCTAACTCTAGCTATCATCCATCTCTATCCATTTATCAATCTCCCCTTTTATCTCTCTACTTACATACTTATCATCATTGATTTAAAGCTAGTACAACTTGCTGATGAGGAAACTGAAGTCCAGAGGAGTTCCACGAATTGTCCAGTCATCCAAATACATAGTAATGGAAGCAAGATTTGATGATTTGCAGATCAGAATTTGGATTCTGATTCCAAGTCCTTTGACCCAGTTGGGCCAATCAGAGTCCTCTCTATGCCTTAGTAACCAGTTTCATAAGATACTTTTGGCAAAAGAGTCCATCCCCTGGCAACCACCCCTCTGGGGACAAGTTTCTGCAAACCTAGTTAAGCTCTTCCTTGGCTAACACTTACATAGCATTTAAACTGCACCAGGCACTGTGCAAAGGGTTTGGCAAAGAGGATCTGATTTGATCCTCACTATAATCACCATTGGTTGGTCGTTGTCCTTCGTCTTCAAAGAGGACCAAAATGACATCACCATGATAAAGTGAAACTTCAGTGTGTCCAACTGTGGCTGATCAGACTGATATGAGCTTGGAATTCTCTACCACAGGTTAGGCACAGATAGTCTGTGTGAATATTTGGGGTGGATACCCCATATCACCATTATTTTACAGTTGAAGAAAAAGGGTAAACAGAGGTTAAGAGACTTGCTTAAGATCATACCAGCCAAAATTGAACTCAAGTCTTCCTGAGTTCCAAGAATTTGAAGTTCCTCCAAGCCCAGCACTCTATCCTCTGAAACACCTAGCTGCAATTATATTAGATAGATGGACAGACAGATACAGATTGGATATTGCCATGTCTATACAGAGAAGCTTGGTGGAACCTGCCAGAGGTTGCAATCCACCTCCATAGGCTTTGAATGTCCAGAATCATCACTAGTGCTTTGGGTTGTTTTCCCTCAAGGTAAGGACTGTCTTATTTTATCTTTGTGCCCTTAGTGCTTAGCATAGTGCTTAGCACACAGTAAACACTTAATAAATGCTTGTCAAATTAGTGAATGAGGCATCAGAATAGAACTTTGGTGGGGAAAAAAAGATATGTGCCTGTATTGATGGTTATTACAGAAAAGAGCTAAATTAATTAGATTTTACAAGGAAAGATAGTTTATACTGGACAGTTTTGCATTCAATTATATGTGTGCACACAACCATGAACACACAAACAATAGGGCTTCACTTTGGGGCATATACGGTTTAGATTAGTCTGTAGAATAAGGATTTATGGGTAACCCATTCCACTTTGCTATTTGCAGAGAATGTTTCTCTTTCAGATGAAAAGGTTCTTCATTGAAGGTGAATATAAGGATGAGTACAGGCAAGCTCTGACCCAGAGCCATAACTCGGTCAGGGAGGATGGGGTTTTGTCCCAGGGTGATTAATTTATAGAGCATCAACAGAACTTATAGTACACTGGAAAAATATAAACAGCTACCAAGGAAGATGAGTTAAATGGGGAGCTATGAGTTGGCAAGTTGCTTTGAGTTCTTCCTTCACACAACCCCAATTTCCCCCACTCTCACTTGAGGCTAGGACATAAAAATCCTAGTTATGATTCGATTCCTACCATACAGTCATCAAATCTGTTGTCACTGTCTTTCAGTAAAGGCATGGGGAAACTTTCAAGGAAAATAGGCCAAGCCCTCCAACATGTTTCTAAACTATAAATCACAGTTTCACTGAATGGATGGAGATATGCATGGATAATCACAGCATCTTCACTTTCAAGGGACAATGCAATCAATAGATACATATTATTTACCTAGTTATAAAGCTCTCATCCTTCCTTCTCAGGATGTTATTGTTAGTGGTGTTGCTATCCACAGAAGTACAGTTTTATGTATCTATATTGCAAGGTATCTTTTGGAGATGTGTCAAGCTCAACAATCGAAAACAACGCATTCTCTTTCTCCCTCAAACCCCACTCTTCCCAACTTCCCAACTTCATGACTTCAGTATTATGCTTGACTTTTTACTCTTACCCCACAAGTCATCACACCTTGCTGTTTCAACCTACATAACAGCTCTTGATTCTGACCTTCACCTTTACTTAAACATCTACCCCCTAGTCCAGGTCTCCATCACCTCTAACCTAGATTACTACAACAGCTTCCTAATTGGTCTTCCTGCCTCAAGTCTCTTCCCACTCCAGCTCATGTTCTACACTGCTGCCAAAGTGGTATTCCTTAAGTACAGCTCTGACTAAGACACTCCTCTACTCAATAAACTCCCCTGCCTCCCTGTTTTCTAGAACCAAATACAAGTTCTTCTATTTGGCTTTTAAAGTCCTACTCAACCCAGCCCCCACCTATCTTGCCAGCCTACTTGTACATTATTCTCTATCCATACTCTGTGGTCCAATTATACTGACTTTCTCTCTCTTCCTCACACCTGATGTTTCATCTTCTGTCTTTGTGTCTTTTTACAAACTATTCCCCATCCCGAGGATACACCCCCTGCTCACTTCTGCCCCATAGAATGCTTCTCTTCCTTCAAATCTTAGCTTAGGCAAGCTCTTCTGCATAAAGCTCTCCCTGATCCTCCCCAACTCTGAGTGCGTTCCGGCTGTAGCTACCTGGTAGTTAAATATTTGGCATCTTTTTCTTTATATCTATTTACTTTTATAAATAAATATACAGCAGACACAATATAGTATAGTGAATGGAAAGCTGACCTCAAAACTTGGAAGTCCTGAATTCAAATGCTGCCTCTGATACAAATTGGCTGTGTGATTGACCTCTCAGGTGTCTAAGCAATCGTGGAAGACTATAGGTTGCTGAGAAGGGGCCAGGCTGCACTGAGAGAGACAGCTTTCTCACCTAGAAGTTCTCTGTACCAATGAAGTCATATCCTTATGCTTACAAATATCTTTGTAATCTCTCCTGTCAAGATGTAAACTCCTTGTTCATTCAATGAATTGGTATCATGAAACCCTGGCACCGGGAGGCATTTAAGAGTAGCTTCCCTTTTTATCCATGTCAGATACTTTCATAATAATCAAAGTACATTGTATATTAGAAGTGTATATTCCCTCTTAGGAGTTCACATCTTGTGAGCTACCTATAATCACCTTTTCATCTTCCATAGAAGTGTAGATCATTCTCATAAAGGATTCAGAGAGATACATACACATTTGTAGGTTATTTCCATAGCCTCTTGATAAGTCAATGAGTCAAAATAATTTTATTAAACACCTTCCAGGCACCATGCTGAGTAGTGGGAATACATATACAAGCAAAAGCAATTCCTATTCTCAAGGAGCTTACATGCTAATGGGGGGAGACAATCCATAAAAAGCAGAGTAGTGAAGGGAAAGTTCCTGTAGGGGGCATGATAGTAAAATCCTAATAATGAGTCAAGACTGCTCTGGGCCCTTCCTCAAAATGGCAGTTGTAAGAGGAGCTCACTAATGGGAGAAAGGGACTGCAGATTCAGAGGGAGAGGGCAGCTGAAATGTGGTAGCAAAGTCTAGAGAGAGTAAGTTTTGGTGAACCAATAACCTTTTAGGGGATATTAATATCCTCATGTTGTTCCAGCCACTGGCCATGTGTTACAGTGGAAAGAGTACTAGATTAGAATGAATGTCATCAATGGATGGATGAATAAGACCTATGTTAGGTATTGACTATGCATTGCATAAAGCACCATGTCAAGTGCTGAGGATCCAAATAGAAAATTAAGATAGAACCTATCCTTAAAAAACTTATACTCTGTTTGAAGAGACAACACATGGAGGATTCTACTACAAATCAGATTGGAAATATCCCATAGACTTTAGGGTGCAGTCACAAAGCCAGTGGTTGCAGGAATGCCCCTTCTCTGATGTCATTTCCACCATATTGGTGTCTAATGTTGAACCATGTGAAAGTACCAAGTATTTTGGTGATAAGATCTTTCTTTTCTGGGTCTTTAGCAGGTGATACTAGAATGACAAGACCAGATTCTTCTCTGCCACTTTCTGTGTGACCTTGGGAAAGTTCCTTACTTCTCTAGGCTTTAGTCTCCTACCCATAAAATGAGTTGGTTGAATGAGAATGCTTCTAAGGGCCCTTTCAGCTCTGAATCTATGATTCATTGACCTCATACAATCATCTCTTCCTTCAGATCTCTTGCTGTCTTCCATAGGGTATAAGGTAACACTTCAATAAAACCTTGGAAAACAACCCCTTATTGAAATGTCAGGTAGAAGGTCAAGAGTGGCCTCAGTCCTTTATAGGAGAAGCCAAAAGACTAACTAATTATGATTTACCTAAATAATGGCGTCCTAGCAATTTGCTGATCCTTTTCAAATATTTGAAACTTATAAGGAAAAGGTTTTGTGTACACAGGGAGTATCATCGTGAATAATGGAATGACATTAAAGAAGAAAGAAAACCTTAGTCATCATATTGAGGGAAAAATGTCTATTTGCCTTATCTAATTAGGCAGTCTCTGCACCAGAAGTTCTGTGACCTGGGGCATCTCAGATGAGATGGAGCTGTCCATGAGAAAGTGCTGTGTGCTGGAATCTTTTTCCTGGGTGAGGGATTCTCAGGACCTGGTCCATCTCTTGTTTCTGTTATTATGAATCTATACCTGGAAGCAGACTCCTTGGATGGAAAACCTACTTATTTTGATCTCAAAAACTAAATTTTATTCTGTTACAATTTTTAAATAAAAAGATACTTTGAAAAATACCCTCAATTTTTCTGATTTCATTCTCACTATGAAAGCTTTCAGTGTTACAAATCACCTATTTTCCTTAAGACCCAATGTGATGGGAACGACATTAATTGATTTGGGAAAACTCAGGAGTCCCATATTTCAGGGATTGTTTCAGTCTCAAGCAATATAGAAATCAGGGCTGAAATATACTGATGTTCTTTGTAGACCCTGTTCTGTTGATCAGGGTAAAAATGTATACAATAATTTCTCATTTTCTCCTAGTCTTTTAATTTTTTCCTTTTTTTCTGTACAAATTGACTAATGTGGAAATATGTTTTTCATGACTTCACATGTATAATGAGTATCATATTTCTTGCCTTCTCAATGGATAGTGAGGGGTGGAGAATGAAAGAATTTAGAACTAAAATAAATTTCAAAATTAAAAAAAAAAAGATTTGAAAGCGCCAAATGAATAGTGTGGTGCAGTGAATATACGTAGGTAGATATAGATATATTCACACATACCTGTGCATACACACATATACACACATGAATATATGCACACATACATGGTGCATGCATGTATATACACATGGGCACACATATATGCACATATAATATACACACATGGTCTCTATGTGTATATATATTCTCACAATGCATATAAATATATACATGCACATATCTATATTGTGTGTATATGTGTATATATTTACATATACATATAAATATATGTATATAAAATGACCTGGGTCGAAATCTCTGCTCTGCTACATATTAGCACTATAAAGGGAAAGGACAGGAATATTTATTAAATGCTTACTATGTGCCAGGGACTGTGCTAAGTAAGCACTGTACAATTATCTCATTTTATCCTCACAACTCTGGGAGATAGGTGCTATTATTATTTCCATTTTAAAGATGGAGGAAAATTGACTTGGCCACACAGCTGATAAGTGTTTGAGGCTAGATTTGAACACAGAAAGATGTTTCCTGATTCCATAATAAACACCTCACCAATGCTACTTAAATGCTTCTTGACTGACTCCATGACTGTATATCCTCCCAAATTTCCTAACTGCATGCTAATTTCAGCTCTGTGTCTAGGGCTCAGTTTCTTGACTTGATAAGACACAAGGCTGGACTCAATGACTTCTGAGTACCCTTCCAACTTTAAACTATGTTCCTATACTCTACAAACGGTTGTACATAGAACAAATAGGAAACAAGGCTACAACTGAGAAGAATCCGTTTTGTGGAATAATTATATTACAGTAATTTATATAATGTGTTTCGTAAAAATTTGCATCTCCCCAACTCTGTGATGTAAATTAAGGTCAACTAGACTGTAATCTAAAAATAAAAAAGACAAGTGAGTGGACAGAGTGCTGGCTCCCACAATACAGAAGACGCTGATGGGTTGCAGAATATGTCCCTCCACCTTTATATGCTTTAGGTCAATTCACTCCCATTCCTTTCCAAAGTCTGTTCTGAAGAGCTAAGTGGTTCTTTTATGGTGAGTGAGAGAAAATGAGGTGCATATTTAGAGCTATAGAATCTCAAAATCAAATTTATGTATTGTTAATTTAGTGCACAAGATTACCAAGATCATTTTCTGGTAGGGAATCTGTGACCCCAAAGCCATCAACAGTTTTATAAATGGCATAAAACCACTTCCCTGAGGGCTCTAGGCTCTTTTGAAAAAGACATCTTGATATTAAGTGGTTAACCTTTATAAATTGTCAGTGGGTCCCCATCACAAAGAGAAGAAAGTTGAACCTCCTTCACCTGGCGTTTATGGATAGGCCTTCACTATCTGGCTCCCATGTACCCATCTAATCAGTGGCTATTTCCCTGTCCCAAAGAAAGAGGTGGTATTTAACTTAAAGTGCATTTACAAAGCACTTTACACGTGTTATACCATTTGCTCTTCAAAATAGCCCTGAGAAAAAAGCACTGTCTACACCATCATCCCTGTTTATAGATGAGGAAATGGTTCAAGCTCTAAGGGATTAAGTGACTTGCACAAGGTCACACAACTAGTTAAATGCCAGACTTCCAACCCTGGCCATTCTGATTTAGAAGTTTAACACTGTGGTCACCACACATGGTCTGAGCTTCCAAGGACAGAAGCAGTCTACTCTAGGTCTCCTCTTTAATGTGCTCAGTAAATGTCTGAATAAAAGATCTTAAAGATGTACTGGGGCAGTCAAAGCAACTCTGAAGCATTAATTGCCTTGATCGATCCTTCCTTCCTTCCTTCCTTCCTTCCTTCCTTCCTTCCTTCCTTCCTTCCATCCATCCTTCCATCCTTCCTTCCATCCTTCCTCTCTTCTTTGTTTCCTACCTTTCTCTTCTTTCTACTCTCTTCTTTTTCCTTCTTTCCTTTTGCTTTTTTCTCTCATTTCTTCATTAGCTCTGTGTTCTCTTTCTTACCTTCCTCCCTTCTCTCACCTTCATTTTCTTCCCCTGCCCTTCACCCTTATCAATTGCATCAATCTTGTCATGGTGGTAGACCTTTAATATAGAAGGTGAGTCCTGCCCAACCTTAGGTTTAGATGTGGGACTTCAGAACAAATTGGGCAGTGGATTTTCCAGTTTAGATACTAAATCTTTGGTTAAACATGGTAGAGTGGAAAGAATGTTGGGTTGGTGGAATGAGAGTAAGGAGATACCTTGGTCCAAATCCTACGTCTGACACTTATTAGCTGTGTGACTATGGGAAAGGCACATACTCTGAGGTCGCTCAGTTTCTTTGTCTGTGAAATGGGTATAACCATCCCTCTAGTGCCCAGCTCCCAAAGTGATGATGCATGCACAATGTTATGCTCCAGAAAGGTCAGCTGCTATTAATTCATATAATTGCTTTCATACACTCTCCTTTCCAGCCAAATGGGCTGCCTTCTGTTACCCACCTTCCAAACAAAGGCACAGAAAGGGGAGTCGTGTATTGGAGGGAGGTAATGTGAAATGCTGCCAGGGAGCCAGATTCTGAAGGGCTTTAAATATGTTTTATCCCAGAAATAATAGGTAGCCATAGAAAAATCTTGGACAAGGGAGTGATGTCGTCAACCTGGTGCTTTGGGGAAGATGATTTTGGTAGCTGAAAGGAAGATGGCTTTAAGTGAGGAGAGGCTTGAGGCTGGGAAGTCAGTAAGAGGCTAATGTAGTAGTCCAGGACAGAGGTGAATTCACGTTTACCTCCTTATGCCTCCACTGTCCACATCTGTGGTTCCAATGATCTTCCACGGATCCCACCCCATCGCACCATTCTTTTAATTCCAACCGAAAGGAAACTTTATTTAAGAAACTTTCCCTGATCCCACCTTTCAGTAAGGACCTTCTCCTCTATTCCTCACAGAACACTTCAATGTGCATCTCATAAAGGCCCTTCTATTACAGTTATCTGAATCTGGGTTTTATCCCTCTGCTCCAGTGGAAGCTCCCTCAGAACAGGGACCTTGTTTCCCCCAAAAATCTCTCTTCTGGTTTCCCTTCTCTCTCTGATGCCCTAGGAACCTCTTGATCCTGAAAGCTCACTGGAGTCCTAGAATTCAGTCCTCAGAAGCCCCATCTCCTTTGTAGCTTCACCTTTCCCTAGATGCCTCTTCCCAGAATTTCCATGGAAGGAGAGTGCCTAGGTCAGACACTTCTTGGTTCCTCACCAGGTTGTACTTTGGACTTCTCCATCATGAGCCCATTTGGGTACCTTCCCCTCCTTCCCTCCCCCATCCCATTGTCAGTTTCCTGTATATGCTATCTTCTCCCATTAGAATTGAAGCTTTTGAAGATAGGGAGGGTTCTTCTTTTGGCCTTTTTTTAATTCCCAGCACTTAATACAGTGCTTGCCACATAATAAACACTCAATAAATGCTTTTAACTGAATTCTCTCCACCCCTAAGGCCTCTGCTATAGTTCAGGTGCTTATCCTCTCTCACTTCTCTCACAGGCCTTCCATTTGGCCTACTGGCCTATAGTCTCTCCTCACTTAAATCCGTTTTCCCTAAAGGACCAGGTTGACCACATCACTCCTTTGTCCAAGATAGTTCTTTGGCTACCTATTATTTCTGGGACAAAACATATTTAAAGCCCTTCAGAATCTGGCTTTCTAGAATAATTTCACATTACTACCATAGACAACACTACTTCTCCCCTTCCTGTGTCTTTGTATACATTCTGTCCCCTCTCCTCCCCTCCCATCACCCATGTCTAGAATGTTCTTCCTTTTTACTACTCCTTCCCAGAAATCCTATTTTATGTAGGGCTCACCTCAGATTTGGACTCCTACATGAGACCTGTGTTTCCATGTTTCAAAAGTCTTCCATGATTCGCCCTCCCTCTTCCAGGGTGGTCATTGCTCTCTCCTGAGTTCCAGAGAGCGTTTCAAATCCCTTCATAAGAGTCTAGGGAGTAAATGAGGAACTGGACAACAGGGTGCCCAGTCATGTTTTCTGTCAGGTGCCAGACCACAATTATGCTCAGTTTGCTTCCAAAAATTTGTGAGAATATGTGAAGGGACCCAGCCTCCAGTTCTGAGCATGTGTAGGTATTCTTGGACTTTCCTGTCTGCTGACTCAGCAGTAAAGGAAAGACCTCTAAGTAGCTACTTATCCAGAACCAGAATCAAATGTGAGAGCTAAAGGCACCGATGGGACAAATCTCTCTTTCTTCTCTCTCAGTCTCTTTGTCTCTGTCTCTAATACCTTCTACATTGCCTTGCACATCGTGAATGCTAATTAAATGTTTTCTGGATTGAATTGAATAGTGTCTTCTGTGTATATCTGACCTCAAACAATATGAGGAGGGGGGCAAGAGCAGGGAGGATTAAGGCTGTCCCAGGTACCCAGGCTGTGGAGGGAAAGCAAACATGATTTGATGGCTGACTGGATGGGTCAGGAATGGGGAAAGGGAGAGAGAAGATTTGAGGATGATTCCATGAACTTATATGATGAGAGATGGCTATCTACCTGCAGTAAGATACTACCTTTGCTCTGGGCAATGGCCTAGGAGGGCGCCTTGGACAAGGGCCCCAGAGCTATCAAGCTCCCTGGGAGATTTCAAGCAAGTGGTAGTAACCTGGGGGCTGGCACCTCTGGCCCCATCTCAACTTTCTCTTTCCTCTGCTTTTTTTTTTACATTTCTTCTGAAGTTACAGGAGGCCTTGGTATTGGCTTCTGCTACTATGCGGTCCTACTGTTTTTCTGCTAAGAAAGCATACTCTACTGGGTGGGGAGAGGAAGGGAAAGAATGGTCTTGACCAGCAGTAACGGCATTTACATCTTCTAATCATGATTACTTGCGTTCCCCATTAATCATGGAAGACAACATGGTATTAGGGCTACCCAGTTCTTCCATTGGTCTGTTGCACAAAGTACATGTGGGGGCTTTTCAAATGGGAAATGGATTCTTGACTAATACCTCACATCTCTCTACTATCACCAAGATACCCCTCTTCTTTCCCAGTCTTTCAGTAACTAGAATTATTTTGTGATGTATAAGATGAAGGCATTCTTGAAGGTAGCATAATGGTTAGAGCCCTGGACTTGTTTTCAGTGTTAATCCTGCCTTAGCTACTCATTAGCTGTGGGACTTTTGATAAGTTGCTTAACCTCTCATGGCCTCAGTTTCTTTATCTGTAAAAGGAGAAAGATAACAGTAGCTTCTACCTTACAGGGTTGTTGTGAGGATCAAATGAATAACTCCAATATTATTTAAATTATTGTTATTATTAACAAAGACTAATAATAATACAGAATGACATGCAGCTCCTGATCTGTCTGTTGAGCATTTTTAGACCTAGAGGAAAGATAAGCTATGTCAGGGGTGTGCTGAAAACATACCTGACTGGAGAACCAACTGCTAAATTTTCTTAAGGGCCAAGGCAACTCTCTAAGACTATAAAAAATTAATAGAGGAGTTTCTATATGAACCAAAGGAGGGAATTTCCACAATGGGAATCATACACTTCAGAAGTCAGCATTACTACAAACTGAAGCTTTATTGATGATTGCTTTGTTGATTTTCTAGACTTCAAAAGGTATTGATAATGCCAATCAAACTTAAAAGTTCACACCCACAACCTGGTTGTTGAACAATTAACAGCAGCCCCCTGAGTTACTCCCCCTCATGTGAATTTTTCCATGAGAATGGGATATAAGTAAGAACCTCTATGGAAGACATCGCAGCAAAGATCATGGAGGTGACTTCATTTTGCTGGCTCTAGATCTTGTAACTTAGTCCCCTTCTTTCTAGTCTTGGTACAGTGTACAGGGACCACAAAGACGTAAGGACAGGAAAGGAGTGTGGGGGGGAATCATAGTACTTATCCAGGAGCTTACCTCCTTTTATAGAAGAGGAACCTAAGACTCAAGGAGGCTGAGTTGCCTAAAGACATAAAGAGAGCCAGGAGCAGAGTCAAGATTTGAACTCAGATCACCTCACTACAAATAAAGTGCTTTTTTGTGTTACTAAGAATTCCTTCTCCTCATACTGGATAGATATGAGCTTTCTATCTTGAACTACTGGATTCCATTCTAAGAGATTCCATTTTCTTTGTTCTCTAGATGCTCCTGCACTCAGTGGTTAAAAGATTTTTCCTTAAACACCACATCACCCCCCCCCCATTCAAACTTTCAGTGTCCATCTACTTTATATTCTGTTAAATTTGTGTGATGAAATGGAAAGTAACCCCCCCTTGCCACTTTTTCTATTAAATAGCTAATAGCTATGTGACCTTGGACAAATCATTTACAATTCCTGGGCTTCAGTTTCCTCATCTGAAATGGTTGGCTTCATTTATCCCTGTGTTCTCTTAGAGCTCTGAAAATCTCATGAATTGGGTCTTAAAATCCTCTGCTTGTTTCTCAAGGCCCTTCATAAATGAGTTCTTCCCTATGGAATCATCTTAACTTTTTGTCTGTTCCCTAAATATATCCTCTTCATGCTGACCAGTGAGCTGTTCTTATAACATGGTTATAGGATAATGGTCTTGGAGCTAGAAGGGGCTAGGAGATCATTTATTCCAGCCCCTTTATTTCCAGATGAAAATAATCAAGGTCCCACAGGTTAAGTCATTTGCCCAACGTTACACAGGTAATAACTATTTCTCACACTTGTACCATCTCTACATTTTTCTACCTACCCAGTTTCAAACCCATTCTTCAGGACATGACCTTCCTCATCACTGATCAATCCATTGATATCCCTCTTCTCTGCCCTATCCACTGATTCAGAAAAAAGTTATTGGGACATTTGGGAATATTGTACATTCCCTTGTCCCTATTTAGTGGGAAAGGAGGCTCTTTCAGAATCCATCCAGCAGACTGCTTTGAAAGTACTCACTGTTAGAATATTCAGATTTGAAGTCCAGAATGCAGGGAGAGAGAAAGACAAAGACAGTCTAATAAAGCAGACAATGATCCGTTAGGTTTCTCCCTGTGATGCAGGTTTCTTTGGAGTCCTGTCTATAGCTTAGTGTTTCCAAGAGCTAGAGTTTCATGTGTGTAGGTATGCCTTCCTCTAAAGCACATTATAATCTCTTTTTGATTTATGGATTAAAATGTGTGTGTGTTCATCCTTCGTTGCCGAAGAAGACCATGCCATCGGAGAAATAATGACATGACTTGCACTTGACTGTTTTGAGTGAGGGAGGGCTGTGCAGGTCACCAGCCTCACTTCTCCTCCAGAGCCATCTGAATCCAGTGACCAGTTATTCATCAGGATGACTGGAGATGACCCAGGATGAGGCAATTGGGGTTAAGTGACTTGCCCAAGGTCACACAGCTAGTGAGTGTCAAGTGTCTGAGGTGAGATTTGAACTCAGGTCCTCCTGACTCCTGCACTGGTGCTCTATCCACTGCACCACCTAGCTGCCCCATATAGATTAAAATAGAAACTTTTTGAAAGCATGGACTACTTAATTTTTGTTTGTCTGTATCCCTAGCACTTAGTACAGTGCTTGACATATGATAGATGCTTCATAAATGATGATTCATTGATTGATTGATTAATCAGATAGTTTTGTGTTTTTCAAAAGCATAAATACCACCACTACCACTCCCACCACCCCTCCCCAGTTAATCTGGGAATAAGCTTCCTGGAATTTACTTAGGCTGGTTCTCAGATGACAGACACCGAGTTCATGAATGGGTCTATATCCAAAGCTTTCCCACATTAGTAGATCAAGTAAGATCATATCTGTGAATCACTTAGCCCAGTGCCCACTCAGTAGGCATTAATTAAATGTGTACTATCTTCCCCGCCCTTGTTGGACTGCTAGTGCACTCAGTCTTTAAGGACTAGGGACCACCTCTACATCATGAGAGGGCTCTGGAGCATGTTAATAGGAGGCTTTTTTGGTGGGAAGTTGTGATCTGTGATTTCATTAGTGAAGAAGGAAATCCCATTTTGGAAATCTCCTCCATCAATACAGATCACTAACACTTCTATTAAATTGTATGGTTTTAGAGAGTGGGCTTGGGTCTTTAGAGGTTAAGTGACTTTTGCAAAGTTATAAAACATATATGAGTTAGAAGCAGGATTGGAATTCAGGGCATCCTGACTCCAAGACTGGCCCTTTAGCCACTATGTATGTAACACACCAATTCCTTCAATCTATCTTCATAGAGCATAATCTCAAAGCAGAGCATTATCCTGGTTATCCTTCTCTCCATCCTCTCTACCTAACCAATGTCCTTCTGAAAATGTAACTCCCAGAACTGACCACAATATTGTCACTGAGGGTCCTATGAACTTTTTTTAAAAAATTGATAACTGCTTCAATATAATTGGTTTCCTCCATAACCTAATTGTTTCTTTTGTACTGGAGTCAATCAATCAACATTTATGAAATGCCTTCTATGTACCAGGTTGGGTAGCTAGGTGGTACAATGGATAGAGTGCCAGGTTTAGGTTAGGAAGACTCGTTTTTCTGAGTTTAAATCTGGCCTCAGACGCTTCTAACTGTGTTACCCTGGATGAGTCACTTAACCCTGTTCACCTTAGTTTCCTCATATGTAAAATGAAAAGAAATGGCAAACCACTCTAGTATCTTTGCCAAGAATGCCCCAAATGGGGTCTTGGAGAGTCAGACACAATTGAAAAATGACAACAAATAAGTATATGTCTCTCTACTGGTGTTCTTTCTATTGTGTAGGGACCTGTGAGAAACGGTTCTTGTTCAGAAGGCCACACCCCCTATAGACACACATTTGTATAAATATCAGCTGATGGATCTCATTGTCTAGGCTTGCAGCTCTCTTCCCACTGATGCTGATTGCTTTTGTGGGAGAGCACACTCCATTTTTGGAGGAGATACGTTCAAGCTATTTTCTTACTCTGCCATTTTAGTAAATTTCTTTGCTTTGGGCTAATTGTGTCCTTTGATGCATGAAAACGTTGAGGAATGTAGACCCACCTAACCTGTGAGTGTGATTTAGGGGAAATTAGCTCCAAAGGGAACTTGACTTAGGTATGAGATAAGCGGGAAATATATTAAATATGGTCCCAACAACCAAAAATTGTTCCAACTGCCTTCCAAGGGCCAACACAGCTGAACGCAAAGTGGTTGTCCATTCAGTGCTGAATGTCTTAGCCTTACCAATCCCTGAATACATTCTTAATACTATTATTTATTATTCAGTTGCTTAGAGAGATGCCATGTGACGTGTTTTATTTTGCTTGCAGAGAGGGAAACATATTTCTAAGTTCTATTCTGCTAGATTCCTTTCTTGTAGAAATGTTCTTTATGGCTTTTTTTTTTTTAATGCAGAGAGACGGTGGCTGAGAGAGATTAACATTGTACAAATCTGATTAAAATGATCTGTGCTGTTTCAAAGGTCAGGTGCACTCAACGAATTTACTTAGAAATTATTTTGTTTATTTTGTGAGCATATACATCATAAATCCTCTAAAGGTCAAAAGCAGCTCTGATGCTTGGTTCCAAAGCAATCAGATTTTCATTTACAGTCTGCTTTAGTGACCCCCAAATACCAAAGCAAGGCCAGTGCAGAACATATATTTACAGTTTATGTTCTGTTTCATTTCCATGTGTTGAAAATCCCTTCTAGAATAAGGTTGCTCTAAAGTAGGCTTTCCCCAAATCACTTTTCCTTTCAACGAAGTTCATTTGCACTGTCTGCTCACCAGGGGCACCTTAGCCATGACTGGCGGATTCTTACTCAGTTAGGGATAGAAATAGCTGTGTCAGCTCTGCTGTGAAAGGTCAGGGCACTCTAGTCTCCTGGGTTTTATTAACTTTTACCTGGTAGGGGTTTTGATGCTTAATTAATTAATGTGTATAAAAGGACCTTGTGGATCCCTCGAGAAGGCTGTATGAACTGCTGGTCTTACTTATCACAGAAAAATCAAGCGTCTGGTTCCATCTAAGCGATATTTCATCACAAATTATTTTAACTGGTTTGTGCCTTATGTAGTTTAGGAATATAAAAAAAAACTGCCCACGTGTTTTGATGCATGTTCATTAGCATTCTGGGGGAAGAATGACCATGAAAGGATTCTGTGATGAATCAGTGAGGCACAGCTAATGACAGCTTTCCATGGCACACCCAGTAACACAGACCTAGGCTTCTGTTAAATACACCTCTCTGGTTGGTGTTCCAGGTGGGGATCAAGGTGGTGGTAAATTCCAGGTAGAAAAACTGGGGGAAGGGCTGCTGATTATAGATGCCACTCAGGCAAGATGTTTATACCATTATAACATTCTGTTATCAAAACAGTAAAAAAAAGATTTCAATTCAATTCAGCAAGTATTCATTAGGCACCTACTGTGTACTCATAGGTCCCAGGGATAAGAAGACAATGATGAGTCTGTCTCTGACATCAAGGTGATTCTAGTCTGTGAGCAGGGAGAAAACTTATACATGTCTGCAAGGAAAGTATAGAGAAATGCAGAAAAATATAAAATGGAGAGAGTTGCTACCTAGAGGGAGTCAGGACAGGTCAATTTAGGAGGTAGCAACTGAACTCTGCTTTGATGAAGTCAGGGATTCCATGAAACAGAGACAAGGAGGGGAGCGTTCCCATTAAGAATGAGCAGGGTGCAATGGGGAGGGAGTGGTGGTACAGTAGATAGAACACTGGGTCTGGAGTCGGGGAGACTTGAGTTCAAATGCAGCCTCATATACTAGCTGTGTGACCCTAGGAGGGCAGCTAGGTGGTGCAGTGGATAGAGCAGCAGTGCAAGTGTCAGGAGGACCTGAGTTCAAATCTCACCTCAGACACTTGATACTCGCTAGCTGTGTGACCTTGGGCAAGTCACTTAACCCCAATTGCCTCATCCTGGGTCATCTCCAGTCATCCTGATGAATATCTAGTCACTGGATTCAGATGGCTCCAGAGGAGAAGTGAGACTTCTCTCTCAGCCCTCCCTCACTCAAAACAAAGGTAAGAGCAAGTCATGTCACTATTTCTCTGATGGCATGATCTTCTTTGGTAACAAAGGATGAACAGACACGCACACACACAGACAGATACAGACAGACACAGACACAGACACAGACACAGACACACAGACACACACACACACACACACACACACACACACACACTGAAGAAGGAAATGGCAAACCACTCTAGTATCTTTGCCAAGAAAACCCTGTAGACAGTACAGGATTACAAAGGCTCAGACAGGACTGAACAACATGGCCCAGTGTAGCTAACTTTGGAATTACAGGCTCTGAGTTCAAATTATGTTCCTGATATTTGTACTTGTACTTCTGCCAAATGACTTAAAGTCTCATCATCTGTAAAAAGAGGGAGTTGGATGAATTGACTTGTAAGGCCCCAGTTTAAGAACTTTGATAATATTAATAATATGCTAATCCATATATTATTCCTAAATATAATCAGTATAAAATATACTACAGGGAATGAAAATAGTCAGCATCTGCATCATGTTTTAAGGTTTACAAAGCACTTGGCATATATTATCTCATTTGAGCCTCAGGACAACACTGTGAGGTATGGTCTTAGGAAATGAACTTATACAAGGGCATATCCAGGAGATTGAAGGCTGTGTACAGGCAACAGCTAACATTCCAATTCAACAAGAACAGAAAATGTAGGAAGAGAAAAAAATATGAAAGAAAGAGAAGAGGAAAGAAAGGAAGAGAAAAAAATATGAAGGTATGTGAGAGCCAGAGTATGGCAGACTCTAAATGCCAGGTGGACGATTTTCTTTTTTATCACAGAGATAGTAGGGAGCTATAGAAGATTTTTGAGAGGAGACTACATGTCTCTAAAATAGACTGAATTCTTTGAAAGAGGAGAAGACACTCCTTAAAACACTAGAAAAGCCAGCTATGTCAATTGACACAATTTTTAAAAATAATTTTACTGTAGTTTACTATAATTTTTCTTATATGTACAAATGTACTTGAAATGTTATTATAATTTTATTCTGAAATAAACTTTTCATCATAGTATCTCCATATTTTGCCTAATATTTAAAAAAGTATACTGGATCAGTGGACAAAGGTTGGTCTTTCAAGTTATTCTTAAATGCTGGTCCTTCTGGTTTAAAATTAACAGCTTTTTATATAGTTAAAAAAGCACCAAACTTGAGAGTTGTAGGATCCAAGTTCAAACTGTAACTTGAAGTTTGGAAAGCACTTAGGAGCATATGGTTATAGATTCAGAACTAGAAGAGTTAGACGTCATCTAGTTTAACCCCAACATTTTACAAAGGACGAAACTGAGACTCAGAGAAGCTTGTCTAAGGTCATAGAGGAAGTAAATAGCAGTGAAGAGATTCAATTCCAGGTTGTCTTCTTCCAAAGCTAGTGTTCTTTTCACAGAACCATGCTTTCTTAGATAGATAGATAGATAGATAGATAGATAGATAGATAGATAGATAGATAGATAGATAGATAGATGATAGATGGGTAGATAGATGGATGGATAGATGGATGGTTAGATGAATAGGCAGATAAGATGGGCAGATGGATGGATAGATGGATAGATAAACTAGTTAAGTATAGATATGCATAGAGACAGATCCATCCATTTATCACCTATATCTATCTACCTATCATCTGTCTATTTATCTTTCTTTCTTTTTCCTTCTTTCTTTGCAAGTATCTATTCATCCATATGTCTTTCCTATCTATCTATCTATCTATCATCTATCTATCTATCTATCTATTCATCTATTCATCTGTCTATACATGTCTGTCCTATCTTATCTGTCTATGTACCTTTCAATCATTTGAGCATCATGCTAACTCAGTGAGGTGGGCATTACAATCCCAATTTTGTAGATAATTAAATTGAGATTCAGACAGACTGGCTTGTTTAGAGTCACTCAGCTAGTAAGCACCACTGGCAGAATTTGAATCCAGGTCTTCCTGACTGAGAGGCCAACACCCTAACCCCACTAGGTAATGCTTACTCTCTTTCCTAAGATTTTGCTTTAACTTTGAAAAGTCAGCTTGTTATAATAAATTTTAGCAGCAGGTTTCTCTGCCTTAGATCACACTGATGCTCGTCTTCCTTCCCCCGCCGACACTTTGTCTGATTGGGAGATGAAGCCTGAATGAGACAGAATGGACAGCAGTCTGGGGAATTTGCATAGTACATGGAGCTTATCCAGAAGCAATATTTGGTAATGCACTTTTTATGGAGAAGTTGAACAGTTTTTCTATAATGCCAGAATTAAATAATCCAACTTCCACTTACAAGTAAAAATGCATTAGTTCCTTTTCAGAAATTGCATCACGTTCAAGATCTAGTGTATCTAAAGAAATAGTTCCTTTTCCTCTTTTGGAAAGTGTTTTTAATGAAGCTTTTCCTCCAGCTTGCTGCATCCCTGCCTCCTGTGTGGATGGGGCCAACAGATGGGGATTCCTAGGGGCAGCTAGAGCACGTTCAGGGAAAACAACCTTCCTAGGGAAAAAAATCTGTCCATTGAGTGTCCATATGGAAACTGGACTAAGCCAAGCCAGAGCTCAGAGGGTAGCACCATCTGAAGGATGAGGCAGAGATCTTGGAGCAGTGGATAGAGCTCTGAACTTAAGGTCAGGTAGTCCTGAGTTTGAGTCCTGACTCCAACGCTTACTGGCTGTGTGACTCTGGGCAAGTCACTCAACCTTATTCACCTTCAGTTTCCTCCTCTGTAAAGCTGAGATAATAATAGCACCTTGGTTCCAGGGAAATTGTGAGGGTTAAATGAGACAATATGTAAAAAGTATTTTGCAAATATTAAATGTATCATCATTGGATGGTGAAGACATTGATGAGGATGACATAAGGTGGATTCTCTGGTTCACTGTCTCAGTCCAAACAAGCCATATTTTTCCCTCTGGATTCCAGGGAACCCTGAGGAGCTCAAGGCAGCTTTTTCTCTATTGTCATCAGATCAAAGTCCCACGGGCTGTGTTTCTCTCATTGTTAGGAAGCCAGTGATGAGGACTTCCGAATCTATTTGATCTCTTAACATTGTATAAGCTTTTATGAAGAGATATTTCCTTCAAAGATATAGCAAGAAGAAACATAGAAATATTTTCCCTGAAACATGGGGAGAAATTAGGTTCAAAGTTTTGCTGTTTTATATGGTACTACTTCAACCAAGTACACATCTAGAGGCAGGACTTAAGGATGTCATGTGTCTCAAGTTACTGCCATGCTGGGGCTCCAGTAGTCATCCCTACAAATCTCTCTTTGCTCCCCAGAGCATGATAAGGCAGTGACTAAAAAACTGGGACCCCGGAACAATGAGATGTGAAGGAGCCCTCTGAATCTTTCAAATTCTCAAGGTCATAAAGTCCCACTCCCTCCACTGGCCAGTGGGATCTCTTTAGAGCACAGAGACAAAGAGGAAGAAACTGAAGCCGACAGGTCTTTTGGAATGACGTCATTACTGGGTTAGCCAAGTGGAATGAAGTATAGACTGTCTACACCTGTCTACACCACAGTGTCTCAAAGGCACTCCCCTTACACATTATCATGATTCTCCAAGAAGGAGCTCCCTAGGATCCTCCATGTGGAGAGTTGCCATCTTTTCTCTAGTATCTTCCACGTGAAAACTCCATCTGAAACATTTTGGCTATGCACCCTAGCAATGATTATCTGTAAAATGAAAATAACAGCACCTCCCTCACAGGATCAAATGAGATAATATGTAAAATGTTTTGCAAATCTTAAAGTGCTTTGTAAATGTTGACTGCTATTATTATTATTATTAAGCCAGGAACCAGAGAAAGTATTTGAAATGATGGGAATACATTAAAAAGGACAGTGCAGTTATCTCTTCCACATCTTGACTTTCCTTATCGCTGTTTCGATATATTGTGTCAGCATAAGAAATTAAATGGGAATTTGGGGGGGAGTTTTGCAGAAGCTGTAGGCAACATGGGAAAGCCAGCAGACAACAGCGAAAAAAGTTGAGAAACTCAGAAATCCATTAAGTATATGTATGGTGTTGTATAATATCAATCCAAATTTTACAATAAGGTACTGTAAACACCCCATAAAAGAAAAGGAAAAAATTCAGACTTCTTCTCTGATATGAAGGGAGGGCTGAAAAATTTTATGTGGATTTTTGAGATTGCCTCACCCGTATCCCCCGTAGTATGGAATGAAGTGTTTTCTCATGCAATTTATTTTCCTATGAGTTGCAGTACTGTGCAGAGGGAAGACAATGAAATGAGTGGCAAAAGACCTGAGTTCAAATCTGCTGTGCTTTCTCAACTTATGTAATACTAAGTAGCTCAATCTCCTTCAGACTCTGGTTCCCCCATTAGTAAAATGAGAGGGTCAGAGATTCCTGGGTCCCATCTAGTTCTAAGCCTATGTCCCTGTGACTTTCTCCTTTTGTGGTAACCCCATGCTGGCATCCAAGCACTGCTGAATTCCCTGATATAGATTATTATTAACCAATATTTTTTTTAATAATACAGCTCTAAGAGACATTAATTTGTATGGGGTGTCATAGTTAGTAGGGGTCTGTGGTAGAATTCAGCCCTAGGTCTCAGTGACTCCAGGATCCCCAATATATCATTCAGTGAGAGATGATTCTTCATCCCTGACTGCTCTCCTCGCCCCAACTGCTACCATCCCCTACAAGAAGACCCAGAGTTGCATCATCAGTGGCTTTCTTTCTTATAATAAATAACAGAAAATATTGTTTCTCCCAGTCTCTCTCTGGAGAGATGACATTCTGGAAATAGAAGTGACTGACAACAAAAAGATACATGTTTATTACTAGTAGGCGTGGTTAAATGCTGGCTAAATGAAATCCATATGCATGTGTTAGCTGATTAACATAGGAGAGAGATTCCTCAAATATCTGAGGCGTAACTGGATCCAAGGAATCAATGCATTATGGAACAACAAGAGTATTACTGAGACTTGGGGATTAAAATGAAGAAAGGACAGAATGAGGTTAAATATTCCCTAGCCACTTGTTATATCCTCTAATAATAATAACTAATAATACCTAACATGTGTATATTGCTTAGTCTGTGTGACTACTGCACCCAGCCTTTACAGATATTGTCTTATGTGATCCTCATAACAATCCTGGGAAGTCTGTGCTATTATTATCAGCATTTTACAAATGAGAAAACTGAGGCAAATAGAGGTGAAGCAATTTGCCCAGGATTACATATGTAGCTTATCAGTTCAGAACTTTGAGATGATAAAGTCCAACCCTTCCATTTTACAGATGAGGAAACTGAGGCTGGCAACTTAAATGATTTATTCAGGTTCATAAAACTAATGGTTTGAGGTAGGATTTGAACTTGGGTCTTCCTTTACTCTATATCCAGCACTCTCTGTACATCTTAGTGCTTGAAAGACAATGAGGAACATGGGTGGTGTTGGTGAGCCATATTCTGGAGGGTGGCTAAACAGTTTGGTGTGTGAAGCTAGTACCTCCCATATTAAAGTCCTGTGGTAGCTTTCTTCATGGTAGCTCCATCTCTTTGCCTTGGGCACCACTAATGTATAAATGATCACAAAGGAACTCATCTTACCCAAACTTCACATTTCCTGAAATAGCTGGCATGGGAACCTGGAGAGACATGGTTTCAAATGTTGGCCCCAGAACTCTGTGTAACAATGGGCAAGCCCTGTCCCTTCTCTGAGTAACCATTTCCTCATCTGTAAAATGGGGATAATAATAACTACGATGCTTTCATTATTGTGTCATTTGTTTGGGTTAAGGGGAATCTGAAGTACTTTGAAAATCTTACCATGCTATGTACACATCTGCGGAAAATGTGTTTATTGTTTCTGTTATGAATAGGTGACATTACTCTTTGGTTGAGGTTATTGGAACACAATTTCAACCACCACTGACTTTTGTCATTAGAAGACTTATCACAACAACAGAATGGGGAGAATAAGAAAGAGACTTGAGCAAAGCTTTGAGAGGGGACTCTGAAAGTGAGAGATGCCTGTTAGGTGCCCCCGGACTTGACTTGAGTGGGATCCAGCTAGTGGGAAAGATGTTGGTGTCTCCCTTGAATGGAAGCAGCCTGTGTTTGGCATTTAACGCTCTTCACAAGCTTGCACTAGAACACTACTGCCCCTTTGCACACTCCAGGTTCTAGCCAGAGCTGACCTAATTGCTGTCCTCCCTACATGATATGCCATCTCTTCTCTCCATGCCTTTGCCCCACTGTCTCCCATGCCTTGGATACCTTCCTTCCTTATTTCTTGTATTAGACTCCCTACTTCCCTTCAAAGATCATTTAAAGTGCTGCTTCCTAAGGGAGAATTTCTCTGGTTCTTCTACCTGCTAGTGTCTCCCCTTCCAAAGTACTTATTTTATAAATAGTTTGCATTTATTTATTTATTGTGTCTTACCCCCTTCTCCCCCCTCCCCCTACCAGAATGTAAATTCTTTGAGGGCAGGAAATCTTTTGTTTTATGTTTGTATCCCAATGGACTGGCACCTAGCTAACAAAACAGTAAAAGCTTATTGAATGAAATTGAATTTGATCTCTAGTCATTTGGGGCTATAAAGTTCTACTGCATCAATTCCTTCCTTTACTTATTTGTTGAGAATGTTGCTTGTTCCCTTCTGTGAGTCAGTCACTGAATTCCTATTATTCTTATCACATCTGTCCTGGCGATATTAATCTGTCACATCCACAGAGCATGGTCCCCATCCCTGCTCAAAGTGGTATTACATGGTCACTCATTCATAATTTAAGGGACTACTTTCTGTTGTCCGGAACCTGAGACAAGCACTTTAGTGTTCTATTGGCCCTCTCGGTGGATTCATTTGTTTGCCAGAGATTTCAGGTAAGCCATTTAATGGATCTGGATGTTATCATATGATATATCACCAATGCAAGTTTGGAGTATGGCTAATGTATGGAGTATGGTCTGGTACCCAGCTCTGGAGATAACTGATCATTGTGAGTTTATACCATATGCCAATATCTTCTGACTCTTCTTCCAAACCAGGATAAACTAATGATCTTTTGATTGAAGTGTTTGGCCATTGGGGCCATTGATGACGTTATTCTTTCATTTGGTAAGCAGAAGATGTAGTGATTACAGGTTGGTACTTGGCACATTTAAAGAAGAGGAGGAGAGATTTCTAATTCCACATGGCCCAATGATTTTCCCCATTTTTTATAGGGCTGCTGGCACGTGTTGAAATCTCTCCTGCCAATCAGCTTCTGAGAAGCTGGAACTGCTGAGATGAGTCAATGTACATAAAAAGTAGAAAGAATGGTATATTATAGGAAACAGTCCCAAATGGGCAAAAGATTAAGTGAGAAGCCTGAACAGAAGTTTTAATCCTTCTGCACAAAATTAGGCAATCACACATGGATCAGAGCCCTGCTGTTTCACCAAAAATTGTTTTGGATGTCACTATAGCTCTTCTGTACTCAAATGCTGTAGATGAATATGGTGTAGGTATGGTGACCTGTAACTTGACCACAATTCATCAAGACCCATGTATCCTGTCTGATCATCAAGTCACCAGGGACAACAGAGTTTCAAGCCAGGATACTTCCCAGGATATCTTGCTCCTCTCTGTGGGGTTTAAACATCAGAGCGGATGAAAGATCTAAGGCTTTGGAATAATCTTCTGCATGTAATAAACTGGGTCAGATAAGAAAGAGAGAGGGGAATAAATGAAAATGGCTGTGGAGGGAGTTGGTATATGCTTTTGTCCAAATGGATCACTTCATGCTTTCTCATCTCTTGAAACAGAACTAAGCAATGTAGAAAGAAGTCAGACTGCTGATTACTCCAAGTGGCAAGTCACTAAGCATTTATTAAGCACCTACTATGTGCCAGGCCCAGTGATAAGTTCTGGGGAGACACAGAAAGGAAAAAGATAGTGCCCGCCCTCAGGAATCTTACACTCTAATGGGAGAGGGGAACATGCAAATAACCATGTACAAACTATACATGTGTGTTAGTGTGTGTATACATATATGTATACATACAATCTGTCATACACACGCAAAGACATATGATACTAGTATTAAAAGACAGAAAAGGCTTCTTGTAGGAAATGAGATTTTAGGTATGACTTGGGGGAAACCAGGAGGCAGGGATGTAGAGGGAGGGCATTCCAGGTGTAGAGGACAGGCAAGGAAACTGCCTGGAGTCTGGAGATGGCATCTTTTGTGTGAGGAACAGGAAAGAGGACCTATTACTAGATTGCAAAGTGAGTAGCATTTTTTACTCCTAAGGGAGAGTAACTAGAGGGGAGCAGGTTGTGAAGGACTTTGAAGGGGACATACGGGTATTCCATATTTGATTCTGGCAGGGATAGGGAGCTATTGGAGTTTTTGTCATGTTGGAAGGAAGAGGGATGTGATATGGTCAGATGGCAGACTTACAGTGGAAGAAATATTGGGCTTGGAGTCCGAGAACCCGTTAAAATTCTATTAAATCTGTTAAAAATCTGTTAATTACTATCTCTATTACTTTTGTAAATTAAGTAACCACTCTGGGTCTCAGTTTCCCAACTTCAAAATAAGATGGATGTTTTCTTTCCCTTCACTTCATAGTATTTTATTTTTCCCAATTACTTGTAAAGATAGTTTTCAACGTTGATTTTTAGAAGATTTTGAGTTCCAAATTTTTCTACTTCCATTCCCTCTTTCCTCCCCAAGACATAAAACAATCTGATATAAGTTATACATGTACAATCATATTAAACATATTTCCACATTAGTAATGTTGTGAAAGAAGAATCTGAACAAAAGGAGAAAACCATAAGAATGAAAAAACAAAAACAAAAATGAAAATAGTATGCTTTCATCTGCATTTAGATTCCATAGCTCTTTCTTCAGATGTAGATAGCATTTTCTATCATGAGTTGTTTGGAAATGTCTTGGATCACTGTATTACTGAGAAGAGCTAAATCTATCATAGCTGATGATTGCACAATGTTGTTATTGTGTATAATGTTCTCCTGGTTCTGCTCATTTCAGTCAGCGTCAGTTCATATAAGCCTTTCCGGGTTTTTCTGAAATCCCCCTGCTCATCATTTCTTATAGCACAATAGTATTCTACTATATTCATATACTATAACTTGTTCAGTCATTTGCGAACTGATGGGCATCCCCTCAATTTCCAATCCTTTGCCACCATAAAAAAAGCTGCTATAAATATTTTTGTTCATGTAGATATTTTTTAAAATGTCTTTGGGATATAGACCTACTAGTGGTATTACCAGATCAAAGGATGTGCATGGTTTTATAGGCTTTTGGGCATAGTTCCAAATTGCTGTCCAGAATGGTTGGATCAATTCAAAACTCCATCATAAATGCATTAGTGTTCCAATTCTCCCATATCTTTTGCAACATTTGTCATTTTCCTTTTCTTTTCATCTTAGCCAATCTGATAGGTGTTAGGTGTGGTACCTCAGGATTGTTTTAATTTGTATTTCTCTAATCAATAGTGATTTAGAGCATTTTTTCATATGACTATAGATAACTTTAATTTCATCTGAAAACTGCAACTGGAGAAAAACTTAAATTTGACTCATTTCCCTATATATTTGAGAAATGAGGCCATTATCAGAAACCCAGGCTGTAAAAATTGTTTTCTAGCTTTCTGCTTTGCTTCTAGTCTTGATTGTATTGGTTCTGTTTGTACAAAACCTTTTTGATTTAATATAATCAAAATTATCCATTTTGCATTTTATAATGTTCTCTGTCTCATTTGGTCATAAATTCTTCCCTTCTCCATATATCTGATAGGTAAACTATTCCTTGTTCTTCTAATTTGTTTATGGTATCACCTTATATGTCTAAATTGTGTACTCATCTTGACCTTATTTTGGTATAGAGTATGAAATGCTGGTCTATGTCTGGTTTCTGCCATACTATTTTCCAGTTTTCCCAGTTTTTGTCAAATAGTGAGTTCTTATGCTGGAAGATGGAGTCTAGATGTATCACACAGTAGATTACTATAGTCATTTACTACTGTGTCTTGTGTACCTAACCTATTCCACTGATCCAAAACTCTCATTTCTTAGCCAGTAACAAATAGTTTTGATGACTGCTGCTTTATAATAAAATTTTAGATCCAGCATGACTAGGTCACCTTCTTTTCCTTCCCTGCTCCCCCCATTAATGCCCTTGATATTTTGGACCTTTTCTTCTTTCATATGAATTTCATTATTGGTTTTTTTTTCCCTAACTCTATAAAATAATTTTTGGTAGTTTGATTGGTATGACACTGAATAAGTAAATTGATTTAGGTAGAATTGGCATTTTTATTATATTATCTCAGTCTACTCATGAACAATTGACATTTTTCCATTTACTTAGATCTGACTTTATTTGTGTCAAAAATGTTTTGTAATTGTGTTCATAGAGTTCTTGGATTTGTCTTGGATTATAGAGTCCCAAATATTTTATGTTGTCTATGGTTATTTTAAATGGAATTTCTCTTTCTATTTCTTGCTGCTGGGCTTTGTTGGTAATATATAAAAGTGCTGATAATTGTATAGGTTTATTTTATATCCTGCAACTTTGCTAAAGTCGTCAATTATTTCAACGTTTTTAGTTGATCCTTTAGGATTCTCTAAGTATACCATCATAGCATCTGCAAAGAGTCATAATTTTGTTTCCTATTCTTGTTCAATTTCTTTTTCTTCTCTTATTGAAAAAGCTACAATATTAAATAATTGTGGTTATAATGAACATCCTTTTTCATTCCTTATCTTCTTGGGAAAGCTTATCCCTGTTACATATAGAGTTTGCTGATGGTTTTAGATAGGTACTGCTTATCATTTTATTCTTATGCTCTCTAGTGTTTTTAATAGGAATGGGTGCTGTATTTTGTCAAAAGCTTTTTTCTGCATCTACTGGGATTATCATATGGTTTCTTTTGATTTTGTTATTGATATGGTCAATTATGCTGATAGTTTTCCTATATTGAACCAGCCCTGTATTCCTGCTTTAAAACCAACCTGGTCATAGTGTATTATGCTCATGATAAGTTGCTGTAATCTCTTTGCTAATATTTTATTCTAAATTTTTGCATCAATATTTATTAGGGAAATTGGTTTATATTTTTCCTTCTTTGTTTTGGCTCTTTCTGTTTAAGTATCAGTACCATATTTGTGTCATAAAAGGAATTTGGTAGGACTTTCTTCACGTAATTTCCAGATGCTTTATATAGTATTGGAATTCATTGTTTTTTAAATGTTTGGTCGAACCTACTTGTAAAGCCATGTGGCTCAGCGGATTTTTTCTTTGGGTTCTTAAGCTGGTTAAATTCTTTTTCTAAAATGGGTTAAGTATTTTATTTCCTCTTTTGTTAAACTGGACAATTTATATTTTTGGAAATATTTAGCCATATCATTTAGATTGTCAGATTTATTGGCACATAGTTGGGCAAAATAGCTCCAAAAGATTGCTCTAATTTTCTCTTAGAAAATTGTTGTTGTTGAATTTACCTTTTTCATTTTTGTTGTAGTAATTTGATTTTCTTTCTTTTTTCTAAATCAAATTAACCAAAAGTTTATTTTCTTATTTTTTCATAAGACCAGATGTTCTATTTATTAGTTCAATAGTTTTCTTACTTTCAATTTTATTAAGCTCTCTTTTGAGTTTCAGAATTTCTAATTTTGGTATTTAATAGGCAATTTTTAATTTGTTCTTTTTCTAGCTTTTTTAGTTGCATGCTCAATTCATTGATCTCATTTTTCTGTGTTTTATTTGTGTAAACATTTAGACATATAGAATTTCCCCTAAGAACTGTTTTAGTTGCATCCCATAAGTTTTGGTATGTTGTCCTATCATTGTTTTCTTTGATGAAGTTATTGATTATGTCTATGATTGTTTGACCCACTCATTATTCAGGATTAGATTCCCTAGACCTTCATTACATGTAATTTTTATTGCATCACGTTCTGAAAAGCATGTATGTAATATTTCTGTGTTTCTGCATTTGATTGTAAGGTTTTTATACCCTAATACATTGCCATTTGTTGTGCAGGTGCCATATACCAATGAGAGAAAGGTATGCTCCTTTCTATCCCCATTCAGTTTTCTCCAGAGGTCTATCATATCACAGTTTTCTAAAATTCTATTCACCTCCTTCTTTCTTGTTTATTTTGTGGTTAGATTTATATAGTTCAGAGAGGAGGAGGCTGATGTCCCCTACTCGTATAGTTTTGCAGTCTATTTTTTCCTCTAATTCACTTAACTTCTCCTCTAAGAATTTGGAAGCTATACCACTCAGTGTATATGTATGTTTAGTATTGATATTACTTTATTGTCTATGATACCTTTTAGCAAGAGGTAGTTTCTTTCCTTATCTCTTTTAATTAGGTATATTTTTGCTTTGCTTCGTCTGAGATCAGGATTGCTACCCCTCATTTTTTCACTGCAGCTGAAGCATAATACATTCTGCTCCAGTCTTTTACCTTTACTCTGTGTGTATCTCTCTGCTTCAAATGTTTTTCTTGGAAACAACATATTGTAAGAGTCTGTTTTTTAATCGACTCTGTTATTTGCTTCTGTTTTATGGGAGAGTTCATCCCATTTACATTCACAGTTAGGATTACTGTGTATTTCCCTCCATCCTCTTTTCCCCTCTGGTTATACTTTTCTCTGTCTCTTCACCCTGTCATTCTTTACCAGTGTTTTGCTTCTACCACCACATCCCTCAATCTGCCCTCTCTTCTCTCACTCCTAATTTCCTTTTCTTTCTCCTTTTCCCTCCTACTTCCCTAAAGGGTAAAATAAATTTCTATACCCAACTAAGTGTGTATGTTATTCCCTCTTTGAGCCAAATCTGGTGAGAATAAGGTTTGAACAATATACATCCTTTCCCTTCTTTCCCTCTACTGTAATTGGTCTTTTACACTTCTTTGTGTGACATAATTTCTACCTCTCCCTTTTCTCTTATCCCAATACAATCCCTTTTTCACCCTTTAAATTGTTTATATCTTTACATCAAAGTCAACTTATATCACACCTTCTGCCTATGAATACTCCTTCGAATTACCCCAGTAGAGATACAATTCTCAAGACTTACGAGTATCACCTTCCTGTGTAGGGATGTAAACAGTTTAACCTTATTGAATAACATAGTTCTTTCTTTCCTTTGTGTTTTGCTGTTTATATTTTTATGCTTCTCTTGAGTCTTATACTTGAAGATTGAATTTTCTGTTTAACTGTGGTTTTTTTCATAAAGGAAGTTTGAAAGTCCCCTATTTTATCAAATGTCCATCTTTCCCCCTGAAAGATTATACTCAGTTTTCCTGGGTAGTTGATTCTTGGTTATAATCCAAACTCTTTTGCCTTTTGGAATAACATATTCTACACCCTCTTTTCCTTTAATGTAGTATCTACTAAGTCCTGTGTGGGTCTGACTGTGGCACTTTGATGTTTGAATTATTTCTTTCTGGCTACTTGCAGTATTTTCTCCTGATAATTCTGGAATTTGACTACAATGTTCCTTGGAGTTTTTGTTTTAGCATCTTTTTCAGAAAGTGATTTCTGAGCCTAGATGGTAAGGAGGCCAGACAACTGGTTGGAAGGACATTATAGAGTATCCTCGGCAGGCACTGGGTGCCCTGTTGTTTTACCCATATGTGGTTCTGGGTCTAAGTCCCATGGCAAAGTGTAGCATTAGCATACTAGAGCGTGGATCCACAGGAGAGCAGGGACTCTGGTCACAGGTCCAGGGTAGAGAAAAATGCTTGCAGTCACTCACAGGGGAGTAGGGGCCTGATCTATCACTCTTTCCAGATGATATGATGTTATATTTAGAGAATCAACTAAAAAACTAGTTGAAATTATTAACTACTTCAGCAGAGTTGTAGGATATAAAACAAACTCCATAAATCATCTGTATTTCTATATATTACCAACAAAGTCCAGCAAGAAGAGACAGAAAGAGAAATTCCATTTGAAATACCTGCAGACCACATAAAATACTTGAGAGTTTACCTGCCAAGACAAACCCAGGAATTACATGGACATAGTTACAAAATACTTTTCACACAAATAAAGTCAGCATTAACAAGTGGAGAAATAACATTTGCTCATGGCTAGGCAGAGTTTCTATATTAAAATGATAATTCTTTCCAAATTAATTTATATATTCAGTGCCATACCAATCAAACTACCAAAGATTATTTTATAGAGCTAGAAAAAAATAACATTCATGGAGAAAAACAAAAGGTCAAAAATATTAATAAAATCAATGAAAAAAATGTGAAGAAATGTAGCCTAGCTGTACCAGATTTCAAACTTGATTTTGAAGTAATAATCATCAAAACAATATCCTATTGGTTAAGAAATAGAGTGGTGGATCAGCGGAATAGACTAGGTGCTCAATACAGTAGTGAAAGACCATAGTAAAGTAATGTTTGATAAACCCAAAGATCCAAGCTTTTGGGACAAGTATACACTCTTTGATGATAATTGCAGGAAAAACTGGAAAGCAATTTGACAGAAACTAGATTTAGACCAACATCTCATAATGTATATCAGCATGAGGTCAATGGGTACATATTTTAGATAAAAAGGTGATATCATAAGCAAACCAGGGGAGCATGGGAAAATTTGGCCTGTCACCTCTATGGAGAAGGAATTAATTTTTGACCAAACAAGAGATAGAGAACTTCAAAAAATGTAAAATGGATGCTTTTGATTACATTAAATTAAAAAGCAAAGTTTTGCACAAACAAAACCAATGTTCCCAAGATTAGAAGGAAAGCAGGAATCTGGGGGAAAATTGATAGCAAGTTTATCTGATAAGAGTCTCATCTCTTAGATACAAAGAGAACTCAGTCAAATTTATGAAAAAAATAAGTCATTCCTCAATTCATAAATGGTCAAAAGATATGAGCAGGCAATTTTTAGACAAAGAAATCAAAACTACCTATAGTCATATAAAAATTTTTTTCTAAATCACTGTTGATTAGAGAAATACAAAGTAAAGCAACTTTGAGGTACTACCTCACACCTATCAGATTGGCTAATATGACAGAAAAGGTAAAATGACAAATGCTCAGTGGGTCATAGGAAAATTGGAGGACTATTGCATTGTTGATGGAGTTGTGAACTGGTCCAGTCATTCTGGAGAACAAATTGGAATGGGGCCCAAGGGGTTAAAACTGTGAATATCCTTTGACTCAGCAATACTTTTGCTAGGTCTGTACCCCAATGGAATCAAAGGAAAAGGCACGTACAAAAATATTTATAGCAGTTATTGTGTGTGTGTGTGTGTGTGTGTGTGTGTGTGTGTGTGGTGACAAAGAATTAGAACCTGAGAGGATACTTATTAATTGGGAAATAACTGAACAAGTTGTGGTATATGATTGTGATGGAATACTATTTTAGTATAAGAAATGACAAGCAGGATGATTTGAGAAAAACCTGGAAGACTTACATGAACTGATACAATGCAGGACCATATTGAACACAACAAAATAACAAAATTGTACAGTGATCAACTGCAAATGACTTAGCTATTCTGAGTAATGCAATGATAACCCTAAAGGATTTAGGATGAATAATGTCATTCACTTCCAGAGAAAGAACTGATCTAATCTGAGTACAGAGTGATGTGTTCTTTTTTAGCTTTATTTTTCTTGGTGTTTCTTTTCTTTTGGAGTCTGTTTTCTTTTGCTGCATGGCTAATATGAAAATATGTTTTGCATGACTTCACATGTATTATCTACATCAAATTCCTTGCATTTTTAAGTGGGGAGGGGAAAGAGGGATAGAAAGAATTTAGAACTCAAAATAAAAAAATAAATATTAGAAAACTGTTTACACATAATTAAGAAAAATGAAATATATTTTAAATTATATGATCCTGTGACAGTCCTATTACTTGGCAAATCTTGTGAATAGTCAAAGTTGAAAGCAGAAAGACAATTTTTACAAAAACATGTAGCTGGGCTAACCTCCAGGAATAAAAGGGGGTACAGATTAGTGTTTTCTGACCACCTGTAGGCACCAAATTGATACCTAACACCACCAGTGTTGTACTTTCTTGAAGAACTGAGAACTTGGATCTTAGTCTTTCTCACTATCCTACCCTCTGCACTCATACCTGGGGATTTCAGTGTAAATATTGATTTCCCCTCAAACACGTTTTTACTCAGTTGATTCACACCCGCAGCTCTCATGACTTATATCTTTACCTCCATAGTACACAGGGATGGTTAAACTTTAGATGTCACCCTTATCCATCATTGAGTTACCTTCATGATTTTAGAGCTGAAATTCCTCTTTGATTTTCTTTGGGGGGGTTGAACCCATGATTTTACCTTTTGCTAGAGAAGAAAATAGCAAATCACTCCAGTGTCTTTGCCAAGAAACCCCCTCAAAAGGAGTCAGGAAGAGATAAACAAGACGGAAAATGATTAAAGAACAACAAAGACTTTGATTTGGAAAGCCATGTTTTTAGAAAAATTGGATAAGCTGTATGAAAACCAGTGAACAGAAATGTTTCAGATTATCTTCCATCTACTGATATATGGATTACCTATGTGCCTTGCTATTAGTGTCAATAACTGTTGTAATTAATAGTTATAAATGGATCCTCCCTCTCTTGCCCAGGCTGGATGTGTAGAGTTCACTCATTGGCCTGATCTCAGCTGCTGATCAGCACAGCTTTGATCTGAGAAAATTCATTTAAGTAGCCTGGTGGCCTCCTGCTCCTCCAAGCATTCACCATATTATTGGCATTCCTTAGGGTAGGTCCATTTTAGCCCTCTTATAGCTTAAAACTCCTGAGCTCAAGTGATCCACCAATCTCAGACTTGCTATAACAGGGAGTACTGGTGATTTCACCAAGTCCAGCTATGTATCTCGTTATTTAAGTCTTCTCTTAAACATTAGAAAACATTTTTTCCTGAAGGTAAGGACTTTCTTTTTTGCATTGTTTGTAAATTTTAGTGCCCTTGGTCAGAGTTTCAGTTGCCCTAACCCTAGTTACAGCTCTGATAGGGTTAATCTTTCTATGTTGACCTATTTTACATGAAGAAAGTAAGGGTTTGGGGGGAGTGGAAAGAAGTGATGGTAAGTATCAACAGTCTATTTAAATATCTATATCTTATGTGACTATAACTGCATATAGGGTCTTTTATCTTTATCCTTTGTTTTATATCATTAATAAGTTGGCCAATTATGTGACTGCCCCTCAAAGTGACTGTTCCATCATCATATTCTCTGCCCCCTTCCCCTCCATCAACCTCCAAATTCCCCTCTTTTCTTTGATGGCACCATATTGGATAGATTTCCCAATCATCCCTTCTTGTCCTTCACCACACATACTTCAGCAGTTTTCCAGGCCTGTCTCTCCTACCTCCCCAAACCCTCTTATGACCCCCCTGCTTTAGATTCCCACCACCCTCTTCCACATTTGGTTTTCATTTCTTCTTTCCTAAGCTACTACAAAAGCCTCTACTGGTTCTCCTTCCTCCAGCCTATCTCCTCTCACAGAGCTGCCTAAGGAAGCATCAGAACCCATTCCCCATGACTTCCCTGTTCCCTTCTACCTTTCTGTCTATGACCATGGGAGATGACATATGGCATATGATATAGACTTCTCATTTGTGTCCTGGGAGGTGCATTTTCTCCCTTCCTGGTTTCATTTAGGACTGGACACAACAGATCACAATTGAGCCCTCACACTCTGCCCTGTGACCCCATCTTCCCATTGGCGCGGTTTCTCCCCAACCTGAATGAGGAGGAAATAGCCAGGCTGGTCACCCTTCCTCCTCTTGGGCTCCCAAGCCCCCCAACCCGCTTTGGGTACCTTGTCCCCCTACCCCTTCTCAATTCTCTATTGTTTCTTGACTTCCACTCTTAAAATGCAATCTCTTTGAGGGCAGGGACGTGGGTCCTTTGTTTTTTCTTCTTGCTTGAATTGGCATTCCTAATCTTTATCTTTTATCTTTATCCTTTGTTTTATATCATTAATAAGTTGGACCTTTGATTTCATGTGGCCAGTTATGTGACTGCCCCTCAAAGTGACTGTTCCATCATCATATTCTCTGCCCCCTTCCCCTCCATCTACCTCCAAATTCCCCCTTTTCTTTGATGGCACCCTATTGGATAGGTTTCCCAATCACCCCTTCTTGTCCTTCACCACACACACTTCAGCAGTTCAGCTGTGGGCACATAGTAAACCCTTAATACAATCCATGTTGACCTGACTATCATAGGTGTTATCATTCCCATTGCACAATAAGGAAACAAATACTCAGAGAAATTAAGTGACTGGATTAGGGTTCCACAGCTAGCAAGTGTCTAAATGTGAACCCGGGTTTTCCTGGCTGCGGTCATGTGTGCTTTGTGGCACATGGGACAGGGGAGCGCTGGGGCAGGACAAAGACTTACCCAGCAAAGGAACTGCTGCCTGGTGTGGAGGGAGGGGCTGGCATTTAGGTGGCCCTTTAAGGTTCGAATATAGTAATACTGATAAATGGCTAACACTTACATAGCGCCTACTATGTGCCAGGCACCGAGGTGGGTACTTCATGTTTAACGGTAATAATAGCCATTACCAGTTATCATGATTATTGGCGGCAACCATACCACTCCCTCGCTGTGTGCCAAGGGCTTTCCAATGAATAAGGATGGCACATCTAACATCTATGGAACACTACCAGCCAGGAACTCTGGTAAGTGCCCTCCGTTATTATTAATAAGAACATGAAAAAAGAGTAGTTCTACAGGGCCCATTGTGTGCCAGGGACTGGGCTGAGCACTTCACAATTACTGTCTCACTTGATCCCTGTGACAGCTATTGTTAATCTCATTTTACAGATGAGGAAACTGAGGCAGTCAGGGGTTGAGACTGGCCCAGGGTCACCCAGCTAGTAAGTGTCCGCATTATTGCCTCCTTTGATATATAATATGTGTGTATATATGTGTATATATAACAATTTATAATTATTTATCATTATTATAGCTATTATTCTCAGGCAGGGGCTCCTCGGTCCCACAAATCAAACCTGGGACAGGTAAGCCCCTCACACCTGCTGCAGACCCCCTGCTGGGCGAAACCAGCGCTCTCCTAGCCTGGAATTTCAGGCAGTTACTTTACTTCTCTCCAGCCTCTTCAAGACTTTTTTTTCTTTTCTTGATAGTCCCGCCTATTCGTGCCTCCTGATTGGGTTACACGAAGACACCCTATGTGCTTATTGGCCCAGCAGCCTGCTAGTCTCCGGGCAGCGTGCGCAGGGATGCTTGGGAGTTGTAGTCCCGCTCCCCCTGTAGGCCAGGAGCGGGCTTGCGTGAGTGCGTTGGGAGCCCTGGACCTTCCCCCGGCCCTCCTCGCTTCGGGTGAGCCTCCCTCGCCGCTCCCCAGGGACTCCCAGCGCGCGGGGGTCCTTCTTCCCCCGACCCAAGTAGTCCCCCTTTCCTCCCTGCTGAGAGGCCGGGAGGCCGGGGTGGGGGAGGCGGCGTAGCTGCCAAGTCTCCTTTCTCTCCGCCTTCAGTGAGGGGCGGGGCCTCCCCCCTCCCCCCGCACTCCTGGGGGGCGGGGGGGGCTGCTGGGCCTGGCTTTTCTCTGCCCCCCAGCACCACCCCGGGCGGGGGGCACGGGAGCCGCAGCTTGGTGGCCGTGGGACCCCCCCAGAGGGGTCCTCCCATTTTACAGATGGGGAAACTGAGGGGAGGAGAAGCCCCCGGCCCTGGAAAACCTGGCCAGGCTTGGCCTCTGCTGACCTTCCCGCCCCTTCGTTGTACGGAGCACGGCGCTGCGGGAGGTCAACCTGGAATCTGAACTGGTTTGGAGGACGGCTCTGGAGCCAAGGGCAGCCGCACATTATTAAGCGCCTGCTGTGTGCCAGGCAGAGGGGCACCCAGGGGTCAGAATCCGGGCCTCTGGACGGATGAGGAAACCGAGGGTCAGGTTCGAGGCCAGTAAGTCTGGCAAGTTGGAGCTAGGGCAAGAAGCGCTTAGTAGGCGCCTACTGTGTGCCAGGCGCTGGTCCGGAAGTGGAGGGGTCGTGCACGTGACCTCCCGCGGCCTGCCCAGTGGGGTCCCGTGAGGTCACGCACAGGCCCCGCGCCCCGCAGCACGTTCCCTTTGGAACCCAGGTGGGCAGGTGGGCCTCCTGAGGTGACGTCACCACCGTCCTGAGCGCCCGGCCCTGGATGGGGAGGAGGGGGTGAGGGCAGGCCGTCCACCCCACAAGGCTAAGCCCGGGTGGACGGCCCTCGAAGGTTTTTGGGTCAGAGTCCAACATAGAGTGTGGAAGGAGCAGCAGTCTTCGAGCTGACGGTGAAGTGCCCGTGCCCAGACTGCCCCCCTCTCCCCTGCCCCTGAGCTGCTTTTCTTCTGAAAGCTGGCCGCAACGCCTGCTGGGAAGTGTAGTTCCTTGCCCAGCTCCGCTTCGGGAGCCCGTTTGCTGAATGGCCGCGCGCAGTGTCTGCTGGGAGTTGTAGTCCTGGCTCCAGCCCGCTCAGAAACAGCTGCAAGTGGACAGCTTCTCGGGACTGGACTGGGAGAGTATAGGCTAATCCTCCCCTCCCCCCTCCCCCCTCCCCCCTCCCCCCTCCTCCCCCTCCCTTCCATCCTGACACTGGGGTTACTTGGGTCTTCTTGGGGTTTATTGCCTGCTGTGTCCTGCCTAAGGGACCCAGGCAACCCTCTGGGGTAGGATTTCTTTAATAAATAAATTAACATACTTATAAAGTCTATATAAATAGATTTCCATACACATAAGCATGCACATACATACATACACAGATTTAATATTTTATTTCAATTAAAAAATAAAATACATTTTAACTTAAAATCAATTTTCCCATTAACACAGAAAACCAAAAACCAGGTACCATATGTGTCTTTGGACCCCAACTTAAGAACCCTTGCTCTAAGACTTTGCAATGTCAAAGCTTGAGCCTGAATCTGTAGACAGTGTCCTCCTCTGGAACTTCTCTGCGCCAGGCTGAGTCTCAACCCTCTCCTTATCAATCAGATCAATAACCATCTGTTAAGTGCCTGTTACATGCTAAGCACTGGGGATATGAAAACTGGCCAAAGGCAGTCCCTGCCTTCAGGGTTCTGATGGGAGAGACCACATGCAAAGAAATAGATACAAAGCAAGTTATAGTCAATATAAATAAAGAGGAAATCATTAACACGAGAATTCAAAGGGCTCAGGGGAAGTTTCCTGTAGAAGGCAGGATTTTAGTTGGGACTTAAAAGAGGCCGAGGAGGTCAGAGCCTTGGTCTCCGGGAGTCAGGATTACCTGAATTCAAATTTGGCTTCAAACACCTGCTCCTTGTGTGACACTGGGCAAGTCACAACATCTGGGTTTGCCTCAGTTTCCTCAACTGTGAAACGGAATAATAGCATCTCCGTCGCAGGGTTGTTGTGAGGATCTAAGTGCTTTGCACTATGCCTGGCACATAGTAGGTGTTGTATAAATGCTTATGTTATGTATTATATCCTACGTAATTGTACATAATTACATAAAATATATAATTATATATTATAATATGTGTAAATATATAAATTATATGATGTAATTATATTATAGCTTAAGAAGAGAAAAACAATAAATCTTCTGTGAAGGTGTGGAGGCTGGAAATGGAATATCAGTTGGAACCCCTTTGTGGATAACCTTAAATGCCTGGGCTTGAGACTTGATGCTAGAAGAGCAAGCCATTGGAGGCTTTTGAGCACTGGAATGCCATGGCCAGGCTTTATAGGGGCTCAGATACCTGGGCTCACATACTGCCTCACAGCATCAACTAGCCAGGTCACCCTGACTAAATCACTTACCCTTTCTCTGCCTCAGTTTCCTCATCTGTTAAATGAGGTATTGGACCCCTTGACCTTGAAGTTATGACCCTATGCTTGTATGAAACTTTTTTAAACACAAGGAAGTAATTTGAGAATAGAAAGTAAAGAAACATTAAGGTGTGAAGACAAAGGCTTTTTTAACGGTCATTTTTAAGATGAAAGAGCTCAGATGTGGAAACTGCTTGTAGTGATGTTTTAAGGTTTACAAAGCGCTTAAGTTGTAGGAATGTTATTATTCACATTTTATAGATAAGAAAGCTCTCAAGATAAGGAGCTCAGGGGGTAGGTAGGTAGCTATCCCCAGGTAGCGCCTCTGTTCCATTGAGGTCAGTTTGGGGCAGTGTTCTTAACAGGAGTGGGGGCTGTAAACTTGTGTTTTGTTTTCTAAATATCTTGATAATTGTATTTCAGAATAATCGTTTGGCACATAGTAAGCAAGCATTTAAATGCTTGTAGAATTGTGGACTGATTTCCTTTGTAATCCTGTATCTTTTACTTTATACCTTTAAAAACACGATTCTGAGAAGGGGTCCGTAGGATTCCTGAGACTGGCCAAGGGGTCCAGAGGAGAGGTGAAGAAGCATTGATTTGGGGAGTGGCTTTCACTATGATTCACTTTCCCAGCTTTGTCCTCTTGGTAGCATAAGTACAGAGGTCCCTTGTGCAGTATTTTCCAGGAAAGAAATTAAGTTTACTGTGATTTTGCAAAAGGAATGTCCTTTTTTAGACCTGATGCCCCATTTTTTTGTTAGGAAAATATGGTATAATTGGGGGGGTGTTGAGGACCTGCTATGAAATGTTCCTTTGGCATAGAATTTGGAGCTTGGAGGGACCACAGTGTCCTGTGGTCCAGTTACCTCTTTTTACAAATAAAGAGATAAATTTACTGAATTTAGAGGAAGGAAGTTGCCTAACTGGACACAGTCTCTAGCAAAGCCAGGCTTAGAGACCAGGTTACCTCGACCTCAGTCAAATGTATTTTTCTTCACATGAGGCTGTTTCAGAAAAAATGTAAAGTCTTACTCTGGGGTCCAAGAAATCCATGTTCCACCTATATGGCTTCAGAGTTTGTCTGAAAAAGATGGACTCTTGAGGCTTTAGAGGATTTTGAGTTTGATGAGGCAAGCCTTGAAAGCAAACGTGGGCTTAGGCTGCATTAAAAGAGGCACCAGGTCTTTTGCCAAGGAGGTAACAGCCCCATGGATCCTTTTCTGCCCTGCTCTGCATACATCTGTAGTGGGGGTTTACACCCTTTTTTTCCGCCTTGGACCCTCCCCCTCCCCCAGGCAATCTGGTGAATCCTATGGAGCCCTTTTCCCAAGAGTGTTCTTAAACGTATAATGAATGAAGCAAACATATTTAGTAAGTGACTCCTATGTGCCCTCAGGCACTGTGCTAAGCATTGATAAATACGGTCTTATTTGATCCTTGAAACAACTCTCCTGTGTAGGTCTCATTATATTAGCCTCATTTCATAGATGAGGAAACCGAGACAGAGAGAGGTTAGGTGACTTACCCCGGCTCATACAGGACTAAGTGTCTGAGATGGGATTTAAACTCAGTTGTACCTGGCTTTGTGCTTGGCGCAGTGTTTAGCACATTTGTTGTTGTTTAGTTGTTTTTCAGTCTTGTCTGACTCCATGACCCCATCTGGGGTTTTCCTTGGCAAAGATACTGGAGTGGTGTGCCATTTCCTTCTCCAGTTCATTTTACAGATGAGGAAACAGGCAAATGGGGTTAAGTGATTTGCCCAGGATCACACAGCTAATAATAAGTGTCTGAGGCCAGATTTGAACTCAGGAAAATGAATCTTCCAAAATGACGCCAAGCCCAACACTTTATCCACTACGCTACCTAGCTGCCAAACCTGGCACATATTAGGTGCTTAATAAATGTTGATTGATTGACTCCAGCATAAAACAAAATAATTAGATTACGGAGAAAACCAATTATATTGAAACAGTTCTCAAAATAAAAAAGCAAAGTTCATGGACCCTTCATTTACAATATGGTGATTAGTTTGTGGAATGACATTTTCAGAAGGACATTGGTCAGATGGAGAGGGCCTCCAGGATAATGCTCTGCCTTCCTGTGAAGATGGATCAAAGAAACTGATCCCAGAGAAGAGAAAACGGGAAGGGGGGGAGATATATTAATAATAAACTGCCAAGGGCAGAACCAGGAGCAGGAGGGGGACTTTACAAAGAGGCTTAATTCCCGGAAAGCCTTCCCAACTATAGAGGTCTCCCAAAGTGGGATGGCCTTCCTCCATGATAGTGAGTTCCCTGTCCTTGAAGGTATTCCCCTTAAGGCTGGATGATTTCTTTTTGCAGAAGGGCTTCTCCATCAGGTGTGTATGGGTTGGACTACATGGCCTCAGAGGCCCCTTCCTTCTCCTTCAGAGGTTTGAGATTCTGCAGCTTGGTTTCTGGCAGCCTCTGGGAGGTCTGCAGCTCCTGGCTGTGTTTTGGCTTCTCAGCCTGCTGGGAATAAATGTTCCATTTTTACTTGAGCTGTTCTACTGGTGTCTGCGACTGGAGGAGAGGACTCCATTGGCTTTGGAGTTCCTTGTGTGCTTGCTTTCCCTTTCCTCCCTGCAGCTGTGTCCTTGCAGGTCTGTTTTCCTGGCTAGGTTGGACCACGCCTGGCCTTCCTTTCTTTCTGTTGCCCAGAGCAACTCTGCTCTTTTCCGAGACTGACTTCGGTTCTTGGAAAGTACTTACAGCCTTACATCTCCGGGGATTTGCCTTGTCTGTTCTCACCTGATTTGAGAGGCAGCATGGCAAGAATGGATAGGATGCTGGACTTAGAGTGCGGAAGACCTGTGTTCAAGCTCCACTCACATACTTCATAGCTGTGTGACTGGTCAAGTCACTTGACCTTTGCTTCTATAAGATGAGGGGGTTTTGACCTCTAATGTCCCTTCCCTCTCTAAATTTGTGATTCTACTATACTGATGACCAGATGTTAGATATACATGCATGCATGGAAGTCCAGTGTCTTCCAAATTCCCCAGCTGTATACTGAGGGGAATGGATTGGAGGACATTATGGGGCCTCTCCCCCTTCTAAACCTATTGCTCCAGCAGTGGGATGTGCCAGCTACAGAAGATAACATGATCCTGGGCTGTTTTAATAGGGGCATCACTTCCAGCAACCCATACATAGCCCCTGTTAGACTTCAGGTAGAGATCCCCCCCCAACAAACCTTCTCATGAGATCCTCCATCTCCCATCTCCCACTATTTCCACTGGCTGTTGTCCCATGCCTGGAATGCTCTCCCTCCTTATCTCCTCCTTGTTTCCATGGCTTCCTTCAAGGCTTGGCTAAATTCCTACCTTCTGCAAGAAACGTTTTCTATTCCTGTTTAATCTTAGTGCCTGTCCTCTGTTTCCCTTTCTCTGTTTCATCCTGTATTTTTCTTCTTTGTACTCACTTTGTGTGGTATTTGTCCTTGTATGCAGAGACTTCCCCTCCTCACTTCTGTATCCTGAGCGCTTAGCACAATGCCTGGCACACAGTAGGTGATTAATAAATGCTTTTTGACTTCTAGGTATCATGGTTTAAGAAGAATATGGACAAACTACAGAGTGTTCTGAGAAGTAGCTGGGATGGTGAAAGACCCTGTGTCCTTCTGTTTGCTTATGGTAGCCCTCTTTGGACTGTGAGCTCCTTGACGGAGGGACTTTCTGTTACCTCTTTTTGTGTCCCTTGCACTTAGCACAGGGCCAGCCTATTGCAGGTGCTTCATCAATGGTGGTTGAATTGAATTGAATGGAAAGACCTAGTCATATTTAGCCTTCAGAACAAAAGACTGGAGGGGGTGGAGGAAGTAATATTTGTCTTTAAAGCATGGAGTAGGGGGTCACCTTGAGGGCCAAACTAGGAGCAGGGAGGCCATTGCTAAGAGGATGTTTTGGCTTGATGTCAGGAAAGAACAATTCCGACTTTCCAAAAGTGGGAGGACTGTGTTTGAGAGGCTCCCGCTCCTTGAAGGTCTTCAAGTGGGGACTGGACGTTCTTTAGGCAGGATGTTGTAGTGTGGATGGGACTGGCCTTTTCAACTCTCATAATCTGTGATTCTAGGACCAAGGCCTGGTACTGAGTCTGGATTCCTAAATGGAAAAATCCCAATTGAAGGATAAAATAAGTCTCCAAGATAAAAACCTGAGATCATAGGTTCAGGTGATTGCCCATTCAGATGCCATCCTGTCCTCAGACAATAGATTTAGGGTTGAAGGGATCTCACAGGCCATCTCTTCTCTCCTTTTACTCCCTTCTTTTTCCAGAGAGGCACCGAAGTTGAAAGGGGTTGAATTATTTGACTAGGTCACACAGCACTTTGTGGCTAAACCAAGATTCAAATCCAGGCCATTCGACTCCAAATTCAGTGCAATTTCTGCAGCAACTGCACTTGGTAGGACATTAACAGAGCTGCTTTTGTGTACGCAGAGATAATTAAATGATCCTCCGCTCTCCTACAGAAGAGATTATTTCTGCATAATTGCATAATAGAGTAATAACTGTGTGCATCTCTGGCTAAATGGTCCTGGGGGCAGTTCACAAGCCATGCTTGGGAGAGGCAGATTTTAGTCTGTGTTGTCTAAGGTCAAGCAACCAGAAGACAGACTAATGAACCCGAGTGAGCATTCATCAGGGCTCTTGGGCTCCCACCCACGTGTCTTTACTTAGAATATTAGGGCTGGAAAGGACCCTAAAGATTATCCAGCCCAATACCTTCATTGTCCAGATAAAGCACCTTCATCCCCAATTTTCTCTTTTAATCCAGAACTGAAGCCTTTAAATTTGAGCTGTTATAGGTTATTTCTCCTTTATCATCCATGATGTGAAGAAAATCCTTGAGCTCTTAAAGCTCGTGATTCTTGGAGGTCATTCTCTCCCTTGGCCTTCAAGGGCTTTTTGTCTCTTTGGCCGTTCCAATATCTGTGTCCTGCGGGATGTGGGAGATTGATTTCAATATGTTGGGTAGTTGTTCCCTGTTCTAAAGTAATAATAATAATGGCTGACATTTGTAATAATGCTGGAAGGTTTACCAGGTGCATTCCATGTTTTCTCATTTGAGTCCAGCAGCTGCTCTGTGATAATGGCACGCAGGTATTATTAGTCTCCTTTTGTAGATAGAGAAACTGACCTTCAGTGAGGCTGTGACCACTGTGGAAGTATCAGAGGCGAAACTTGGTCCTCCGGCCTCCAAGGGCAGTGTTCTATGACACCCTCCCTCCCCATAATAAACTCAAATGTGAAAACTCAGATTTACTGAACAGACTTAATGGAGTTGACAATTACTGACTTTACAAAATAACCTACCAATTGGAAAATATAAAATGCTATTTAAAACAAAAAAAAGACCTACCATAGGATGCATTTAATTAGCAAATTCTCAGAGACAGGAATAGGAATTGTGCCTATGCTTTCATTGATATAAGGAACTTCCAGTGAGGAAAGGACCTCTACCAATGCTAAATATCACCCTCTCTGGAATATAAAATCTTAGAGAATTGCCTAGAAAGGTGAAGAAATAACTGGCCCAGAGCCAAATGGCCAGCATGTGTCAGAAGTAGTTCTTGAATTTGGGTCTTCTTGGCTTCAGGCCCACTCACTAATCCCTTCTCCATGTTGCCTCTCTTATATAATAGGTATTTAATTAGTGCCTGTTGAGTTGAACTGAATTTAAGGTGGGTTAAGGGCTAGACTGAATTATATCTAAGGCCCTTTGGATTCTTTGCCCATTATTAGTCAATGGAGTTAGAAGACTTAGTTCTGCTACCTGGGTGACCTTGAATAAGTGAATTCGTTTCTGCAAGTCACCATTTGCAAAATTGAGGTAATTGTGTGTATACAACCTATCTTCTGTGGAACAGGGGGAAAGAGGGTGAGATTTGGAAACCAGTGGCCCTGGGTTCGATGTTGACCCTGAACGTGTTTCCTATGTGGATTCATTTTCCTTTGTATGCTTCTTTGTTATAAGGAATGATTAGGCTGGATGATAAGGTCTCTTCCCTTTCTAAATCTGTCATCTACTTGCTTCCCATATGACTTTGGGCAAGACATTTAACCTCTCATTCTGAGTTCTCATCTCAAAATGAGGGGTTTGGCTTAGATGACCTTGGAAGCCCCTTCCACCTATGATTCAGAAGACCTATGCATGAAAACTGATGCTATGCACTCTTCCAACATCATTATGACCTATTAATATTTTATTTACTGTATGTGTGTAAGGTTTAGAACTCCAGTATGTAAATTTAAGCAGCATGGATATAAAAATATATGCCAGCCGATGCAAATGTGTCTCCTTAGATTAGACGGGAAAATCTGGTAGCCTTAAAATACCCTATAATGTCTATTTTTAAGAGTAGGAATTTGCATCAACTTTTTTTTCCTGATTGAAATCTGTCCATCTAACTTGTTCATGATTACTTCTTTTGTATGTTGTTTGGATGTGGATGGGTGGTTTTCTAATCAATGAACTAATATGGAATAAATTCTGTAGGCCATGAGTAAGATACAGAAGAGAAAGGGTCAAGGTAATGGTTGGTTATTGGCCTTGGGGAGGGCTAAGTAGTAGCTGGGAATTGGAACTTACCCGAGATTGTCAAAGCATTCTGTACCTGGGCAGGTGGAAGCAGTCATGGAACCTCACAGCAGGAAGGGAAGGGACCTCATAGGGCTACTCTGCATCATTCCTGAAAAGCTATAGAGATGCCTTGGGTGAGCATAGGATCATAGGATCACAGGTCTAGAGACAGAAAGGGAGCTCAGAAATCATCTAGTCAACCCTCTTCCCCATTTTATAGGTGCAGAAACTGAGACCCAAGGAAGTTAATTGACTTGGACAAGGTCACATAGAGTCAATTCCTTCATTTTGCAAATGAAGCCCTGCCAGGTTAAAGTTTATTTGTTCAAGGTCCCATAAGGAGTAAGAGACACAGCCTCTTTAGATTCCAGGTGGGGGGCTCTTTTCACTGCAGCACACTGCCAGAACTCTGGGGGAACATTGAAAAGTTCCTTCAGTGGTTTACCTGAACGGGCTTTAAGGCTAGCTACCAGGGCCCTGAGTCAACTCGAGTCAGTCTTTACCTTATGTTTTTTTTTTTTAAAGATTACATTTATCTCTGCTCACTTCTCCACATATAATTTAAAAGCATTAACAAAAAACACACAAACACAATCACAACCCCTCCCCCCATCCTAGTTTCCAGAGAAATGAAGTTATCTGCTGGAAGGGACCCAGCCTTCTTGAAGAGGTTTAAATAGTTCTTGAGATCAAACAATAGAACCATCCTTGCCTTTAACAGACTTGTTAAATTCCACTTTAGAAGTCTCTGAAACAAAGACCTTCCCAACAGGCATCCTGTTAAAGATATCGTTCTTACTTTTCACAAGGCTCTTCCCCCCTCCTCCTTTCTCTTCCTCCATTTCTGGGTATAATAATTAAGCAAATTTGATTTGCTTCATTTCAGGGGCATTTTGGGCATTTCATGTTCTCTTAAACCTTTAAAACACCTCTCCTTACCCCTGCTGTGGAAAGAAAACGTGGCCCATGCTTCAGTATAGATGGATATATGTAAGTATGTATATTTAAAACCTTATATCCTGTGTCCAAGTGTGTTCTTGGCCTGAATTTATATTGCTTGGCATCACAATTCTATTTTTTTCTCCTATTTCCTGGACTGCCTTACTCACCGGGAGGTCATTTCACAGTGTGGTAGCTTTATTTTCCTTCTGTGTTAGATCCAGAGAGAGAGATCACTGGAGACTTTTGCTTGGAGGTTTAATACAGTTTTAAAGGTATTTTATGGGCATGCAAGAAATCTCTTTCATGCTAAATAAGTGGGAATGAAAAAACCCAAATCTGAAAGACTATGCTTGCAAAAAGCAACTAGGAATATGTTGATGAATTCTGAAATTTATAAACTCACTGAGACTTTTTTTATACATGTTTATTAGTATCTCTTGTTATGGATTTGCCTCTTTTTATTAACAGCCAGATTACCATTAAGTTTCAGTAGATCTTGCATTTTCTTGGACCCAGTGCTTTTTGAGCTAAAACCTATCATAGATAATGTTGAAGCGCCGGGACTCCCTGATGAGGGCTTAATGTACGCATATTTTAGTTGGCCACAGATTGGGAGGGAGTATGGTTTGCAGTACTTTAATCACTGAAGTTTGTAGTATGTGATGAGAATGGAATTTTTATTATGTGCTGGACCAAACCATGCCTCCTATGTCCTCAGTATTAAAAAAAAAAAAGAAAAAAAAGGACTCATGGTGGTCTCTCCAGCGGATAAAACAGCATAAAACAGCTGGATATTCTGGAGACCAAGTGAGACACAATGATTTAACCATCAAACAATAACAGTAGACTGATCCTATCGGTGACAGGGATGGATTGATTGCTCTGAGACTTAGCTCCGAATTTAGGATCAGAAGGAATGCCAAGGAATGGGACAACAGATTTAATCCCTAGAGAGTGGCAGGACCCATCCACCCCAGTGGTTTCATACTGTAGATTCATTTTATATTTACTTATTGTAGATGCCCATTGTATTGTAAATGCACATAATATTTACATGTTTTTCTCCCAATCCCCCCAACCCAATGTAAAATCCTTGAGAGCCGTTCACAGCCTGGCTCCGCACTACCTTTCCATCCTTCTGATACATCTATCTCCATCATTCATTTTATGATCCTGCCCATTTTATGATCCTGGCCTTCTTCCTTTTCCTCATGGGATATTTCATCTCCTGTCCGCTCCCCATAACTTTTCACTGACTAATCCCTAAGCTTGGAATACTCTCCTTTTTCTTAGACTCCTTGGTTTCCTTCAAAGCTCTTTTAAATGCCGTTTCCTTATTTTGTACCTATTTACTTCTATGTCTGCATGTTGTCTTCCCCCATATATTCCATTATCTAACATTCCTCTCACTTCACCTCTAATGGCTTTCTAGCTTGTGGATTCCAAGCTGGAATGGTCTTCAAGAACTCAGGGCAGCCTTCTCTCATGGCCCAAACTATATTGTTAATAGGAACTCCTTCAAGGTTGGCTTGACCTGAAGACCCATTTATTTCTTGCTGATCAATCAGTCTGTGCCCCATAGGTAAGATGTCCAGGTATGCCACCTTTGTGTACTTAGTCTGTTTTTTCCCTTTAAAGAACAATGACTGCAATATGGCAGCATTGTACTATTTCCATGGTACCTCCTAATTGTCATTTGAAGCATGAAATAAATTCATAGGACATGGTTTGAATCTATGTCAAGTTCTCTGAAAATGCAGATAGAAAGTTATAGTACAAAGAGTTGATTTTGGTTAAACTTGGAGGGACATAAATGAGAAAACAAACTAATCTCAGAACTATAATATTTAAATGACTTCTCATAAACACTTAAGATTCTCATTAGTCTAACATCAGAAAATTATGAATATTAATGTTTGTCATCAAAGAAAAGCTTGAATATCAAAGCAGAGTAAACAACAGTTTTATTTCAAGGATTACATAACACGAATGCATTTTTAATTGGACACCCCCATCCTCCTCCAATCTCTTTTTATTAGGAATTCTCTCCGGAAAAGTGTCAAATTCTTTGTAGCTAGTACACAGACAACAACAATAATTTGCATGGAGACATGCAGGGCCTGAGTTATTTGTAGATTTAGTTGGTTTAGTTGGAAGACCATGTTGTGTTAATGTTGACTGGCTATGGGAGCTGACCCCAAATCACTCCTCCCTTGCAGCAGGACCACTGTCATATGATTGTTCCAAGTTGATGAGGAAATGGAACATGGCCCTCCTAGGCTGTGCCACATTCTCTCCCAGTGCTTCTTCTCTCCCTCTATTGTACCTTTCTACCCTTAAGAGGTTGCTGCCCAAAGAAGGTTCTTCGTCGTGGGCACATATGTGTCTCTCCTCAGCCAGCAAGAGGAGGAGGCAGAGGGAGAGGGCACTCCTAGGCTGCCATTACTATCTCTGTCCCTTTTAACTTTCTTAATTTGATGATATCAGGGGAGAGGAGTTAGGGCAAAGAAAGCTCATGGTAAGAAGTCAGGATAACACAGTGGAAAGAACATTTAGATTAGGAACCAGGGGACTGCTATTACTCGATTCTGTGACCTTGGATTTTCCATTTAACCATTTGGGACATTATTTTCCTCATCTTCATCAGGGGGTAATTGGAATAGAGAGTCTTTAAGTTAGGTGATGGAGTGGATAGATTGCCAACCTCCGGAGTCAGGAAGACCTGAGTTTAAATCCAGCCTCAGATGTTTGATGTCTGTATGATGCTGGATAAGTCACTTTATTCCATTTGGAGAAGAAAATGGTGAATCACCCCAGCATCTTTTCCAAAAAAACCTCCATTGGGGTCAAAAAGAGATGGACACAACTGAAAAAAACAATTGAACAACAAAAACCAACAAATTCATTTCTCATGTTGAATCTCTCTGGTGCTATGGTCACCATAATAAGCTACAGGAAGCTTACCTGCTGTCTGTCAGCTCCAGAGGGAAAAGAGTCTGGACCTCTTATTTAAGAGAAATAATGCCCTTCATATGTGTTCAATGCCCAATAAGTATTTGTTAAATGAATTGGCAAGAATATTGAGAGAGTATGTCTGTGTCTTCCATTAGGATCCACAAGTGGAATGTAAGTAACTTGGGGGCAGGGATCATTTTATTTTCGTCTTTTTATCCTGGCCAGCATTAAGCACAGTACCTGACCCTTACTGGGTTCTTAATAAATCTTTGTTGATTTTTTATGTGCTAGGAAATACTTAGAATTAAAATCTTCTCCTTCTAAACTTGTGATCACAATGAGCATTAATTGAATGACTTTACATTTTGACTCAGCCCTGTGATCTGGGCATTCTTTACTCCTGGTGAGGAAACTCTCTCTAACAGTATAAATCATCTATTGTCCTCTGTGGTTTGGGTGTGTGTTCGTCCTTCGTTGCTGAAGAAGACCATGCCATCAGAGAAATGATGGCATGACTTGCACTTGACTTTGTTTTTGAGTGAAGGAGGGCTGTGCAGGTCACCAGCCTCACTTCTCCTCCAGAGCCATCTGAATCCAGTGACCAGATATTTATTGGCATGACTGGAGATGACCAGGATGAGGCAAGTGGGGTTAAGTGACTTGCTCAAGGTCACACAGCTAGTGAGTGTCAAATGTCTGAGGTGAGATATGAACTCAGGTCCTCCTAACTCCTGCACTGGTATTCTGTCCACTGCACCACCTAGCTGCCCCTCTTGTCCTCTACTTGATAGTTTGGAAGAGTTTTCTGAGAAATTACGACTGCCACAAGATCACATATCCAGCAGGTGTTGGAGGTATGCAGTTTTTCAAACTCTGGGGGACAGCCTTCTATTACAAAAGATTCCCTTTCAAGTAATGATAACTAAATTCTTGAAAATCAGCTATAGTATGTAACAAAAGTTCAAGGTTTCATATAAAATCCTCTTTTTTTGTTTCTTGTACATTGAAATGTTTGAGTTTGTTGATGGTTGTTAAATTCAATAATTTATACTCTAACTTGTATTTTTAATATGCTGAATTCTCATTACACCAGCATTCTGAAGATCCATACCCTGGAATTGAACATGTTACAATGAAATCTTTCTATCATTTGTGGTAATAACCCCCTCGGAGAGAATTCTAGATTAGACTCACTCTACTGGATTATAGCCAGAAGTATTCTTAATAAATGATTCATTATATATGTAACATACTGCCCCTTTCCTATGTGAACAGATTGGCTGCTGAAAGGGGCAGAACAAGAAACTTTGTTTATTTGAAAAACGGATGAAGTCTATCTGTGAAGAACTACTGTAATCTCAGACAAAATGTGAAGAAGAGACATAGATTGTTAGGAGGACCAGATGGAGGGTCATCCTTTAGATGAATGTCCTGAGAGCACTTTTTTGAAGGCCCCAGCCTATGGTGATCCTTCAGCTCGTTTGCAGGCAACTGTTTGTTTATTTGTTTGTTTTTTGTTTTTTTAGAATTTGATAGGTTGCAGGCAAGTGGTAAATCAAGTAACTGTAAACCATGGAGGGGGGAGGAAGAGATTCAATTAGGATTGCTGTGTTTACAACTAAAATAAAAGTGGATTTTTAAAAATTTAAGCCATAAGGCAAAGGTGACCTCTGATCCCCTGAAGGCCCTGACTGAGGGTAGTGGAGACTCAGCGTGGAAGTAGTTGGGTATGTAGAAAGCAGTGGGAGAGTTATCTGACAGGAAGATATCAGGTGCTGTGCTGGGAGCCGGCTGTTTGGGTGAGCAGCATTGTTTTGGTGATTGGCTAAAGCAGTGACTGGGAAGCTCTTTAAAAGAGAGTTGAATTTTTTCTGTTTTTGAGTTATTGTCCTCCATTGTCATCTCTAGATGGAGAGAGGTGACACTTCTCAGAGGTGTCTGATTGCTTTCCATTGCCCTCTCTGTTTTGAGAAGGAAGAAAAGATACACTTTGCATCTCTTTTGCTGTAAGCTCTTTTTTTGCCATAAGAAGAGGCTGGAAGGTAGAATCCTGTTGAGTAAAGAATTGGTTGGGCTTGTCTGCATTGTCCAGAGACCCAACCCAGGGTATTTTCTTGTGAGCTCTGCTTTGCTTTAATTATAAGCTGAGATGTGATTGGAAAAACCTGTTCATTTGAGTTTGCTGAATTTGTGTGCATTTTTTAAGGAGCTAGCCTGAGGAGCTTCGCAGTTTTCTATCCTGGGAGGGAACTTCTTGTCCTTGAAAAGGTTTAAGAATTTTCAGTATCCTGCTGAGGGTGGCTCTGAGGGAAGAGAGCTCAAGGGCAGAAGAGTGGCATTGCCCAATAGGATAAAGAGAAGGACTGGAAGGGGAACAATTAGCAGAGAAGTGGCTTCATGTAGAAGAGACCAAACTAGGCCTGCGGGACAAAGTAGTGAGTTCCTGCAGGTTGCATCATTCGCATGCTTTCCTGTTAGGTTTCTGAGTATACGCATTCTCCATTATGGTCAGTGTGCATTGGTAGGTAAGTACGACCCAGGTTTATGGAGAGACTGTTCTGTATATTCCTGCATTTGCATGTTATTGAGTAATGAAGCCATTATTGCTTTTGACGTATTGTTTAGTAAATGTTTTATATAGTTGAGTCAATATTATCACGGTGAATGGTTTTGTATAAATGGGAAACACACCACTGGGAGCTTAGAAATTATGATGCTGAGTAGGAGGAATGTGTTTCCTCTACAACTGATTTGCCTCTAGGATTCTGAAAAAATTTGAGTCATGGCTCCTTAGTGGTAGTGCCTCTCTGGAAGTCCCAGAACTAGCATTAGGAAGACAGGTTGAGAGTGAGAATGAAGGGATGGAGGACTCTGTGTCATGCTCCCCCTGCCAAGAGTATATCCATTTTATTAAATATCTAAGACACAGGCATTTCAAACAAGATGATAGATTCCTACATGTAACAGATGTATTTAAAAGAATATGAGGTTTTCTCAGTATGATAATACGAAAACTTGATTTGTTTATTAAAAAGCACCCACAGTGATACTGTATTTCTGTAAAACAAATTTTCTAGGAAATACATACATCTTTACCATAGTTTTATTTTCATTTGACTTCTGATGATTGCTGTCCATTTAGTTTTTCTTTTCTTTTTTTTTTTGCAAGGCAATCAAGGTTAAGTGACTTGCCCAGGGTCACACAACTAGTAAGTGTCAAGTATCTGAGACCAGATTTGAGCTTGGGTCTTCCTGACTCCAGATCCAGGCTGTATCCACTGTGCCACCTTGCTGCCCTAATTTAGTTTTAAAGAGGAAAAAAAACAATGAAATTCTTTCTTCTGTTTTGATATTCAATAAAATATTAGGGTTAAATTTGAGTTATTAACTCCTCAAGAGATGTCACTTTGATTTTGTCATTGTTTCTCTACAGTCTAGCAGTGGAGGAAAGGCAGAGAAGAACCATGGGGATCTCCAAGATCTCATGGGTCATCTCTACCAGTCTTTTGGGAACAGCTAATGCAATATAGGCTTGTTATCACATATGGTACTTGGAAGCTCACTAAAAACTCTCCTCCTTCCTGGCTTATATTAAGCCCACGGATGTGCAGTCAAACCAGGCTGCACTGAACTAGGTAAGCAATGGCACAAGCAGCTGTGTTTTTGAGTTCTCTGGCCCAGCTGCCACTGCAGTTGCATTTTTTCAAATCCAATTAGACTGTCCCCATGTGTTGGTGTCTTGACAACTGTCTGGAGTACATAAAGAGAATTATGTGTGGCAGATCGGTCTTTTTTGGTGCCTCTTCCTGGTTTGTCCTCCCATCTCACCCCCTCTCCTCACAATGTGGGACACAGCCTTTCAGTTTGGATAAACATCAACTCTAGCTCCTAATTTGAAAGCTCGCAGAATGAATCCCAGACTGTCAGAGCTATAAGGGACCTCACCAGCCATCTAGTACAACTCATAGCTCTACTATATACCCAACAAGTGTCCATCCTGTGCTTGAGCACCTGTAATGAGATGGAACCTGCTGCGGCAGCCAATATATTCTGCCTTTGGGCACCTCAAATTGTTCAAAACCTTGTCTTTGCTTCCAGTCTAAATGGATTTCAAACAATGACTGGATCTCTACTTGTCAGATGTATCATGGAGAAGATATTCCCTCAGGTCCCAGTTGGATCAGACTGTCTTCAGTCCCTTCCAATTCTAATCGTCCATGATTCTGTGACAAATCTGCCTCTTGGTCATTTCTACTGGTCATTCCTGTTCTACTAGAAAGCTCCAGCTGCAATGTAGGAAGGCACAAACCTTCCTTGTAGAGCATTCAGGATGGAAGGAACATGGGATTTGAAGTCAAAAGGTGTAGGGTTGAATACTGGGATTTACCACTGATTACCTGTGTGCCTTAAGGCAAGTCACCCTACTTCCTGACACCGCACTTCTTTTTTGCCTCAGTTTCCTCTTCTGTCAAATTAAGAACTTGAACTTAATTACCCTTAAAGTTTCATCTAGCTCTAAATTTATGGTCCTATTAAAAGTAATGACCATAATAGCTGATCATTGATAATAATTGTCATAATAGCCATGGTTTGTATAATGATTCAAGGGGTGGCAAAAACCTTTGAAATGTGTTGATATTCTGTTTGATCCTATAAGTCTGTGAAGTAGTTGTTATAGGGATGACCTCGATTTTACACATGAGGAAACTGAAGCTCAGAGAGCGTATGACTTGCCCAGGGTCACATAGCTAATAATCCATCCGTGTGATTTTGTAGCTATTAACTGAGGCCCAGAGAAACTGTGACTTGTTTAGAGTCACACAGAGAATGTCAGAATTAGACTTCTGACAATTCCTCAGTCCAAGATTCTTTCCTTTAGTGGAAAGTTCATGGAGTCAGAGACCTGGGTATAAATTCTACACCTGTGGCCTTTGGCAAGTCATGTTTTCTTTGACTCAGTTTACTCAACTGTAAAAATGAGAGGTTGCACTAGATGATCTCTGAGGACCTCTCTGGCTCTAACTCTATGATCTTATGCCCCTATGATTCAAAACCTCATCTTAATGCTCTTGAAGAACCCTTAGGAGTCGTTGAGTCAAACCTCCCACCCATCAGAGGAAGCTCTTTCTTGGCATCTCTGACAAGATGGCCTTGGATTAACTGTCTCTAGCCCAAGTTCATAGGGTTATAGATTTAGAGCTGGAAATGATGTTAACTTGTGTGAATATGGATAAATGATTCCCTTACTAGAGGCTTTTCTTTTCTCAACCATAACATGAGGTGGCTGAGTTCAATTTCTGGCTCTGAAGTTTCATGGGTTTTGGATTTGGGTGGTGAAGTGCATTCAGAGTACTGTAGAGAAAGTGTGTGTGTGTGAGTATGGGAAGAGTTTTCTCCTACGCAAAGTGCTTTAGTTCCTTGCACATAGTTGGTACCTGGCCCTGGGGAAATGAGGTTCCCAAAGATGGAGAGGCAGTAGCTCTAGTTGTATTTGGTTATTGACCCGACACTTAGTAGATGCTTAATGAGTCCTTCTTCCTTTCCCTTCCTTTGAGCTAGAAATCTGTGTCCTTATCCCTCCTGCCTGTGGGGATTGGGTCTGGTCTCTGAATAGAGTTAGGAACTGGGCCTGGGATTTCCTTGAGAAAGAAAACTCTGCTAACCAATACAGGTAAGACTTCTGGAACTTACAGCTTGGAGACTTGTTTGGAGCCCTAAGAGAGTTAATACCTTCCCAGAATTTTCAGGCAGTATGTGCCATATCTGGGATCTGAACCCAGATCTCTGGTTCAGTGGTCCTTATTCAGTTTGTCTCTCCACTATACTAAGCTGCCTCCTCTGCTCTCTGAATACTACTACTACTACTACTACTACTACTACTACTACTACTACTACTACTACTACTACTACTACTAGTACTACTACTAGCTGTAGTTGGCCCTTCAGGACAATTATATTCAAATCACCTCTAAAGCAACCACAGTTAGACCTTCATAGAAAGACTTCAACCATGCTCCTGGATCACCTAGGAGTAGGCACCCCTCCGAGAGCCATATGGGCAATGATCAGTGAATAAGTGCCCAGGCTGGCTCTTTTTTGTTTTGAGTAGGACAGGGTTAGCCATAAAGAGTTTATGCTCTCTGGTCAATGTGGATTTAGGAAGGAAGCACTAGAAACTGTAATGTTACTGCAGGCAGTAAAATTTAGGACCTTCCAAATCTCTAGCAAGACACAACCCAGTGGCTTGCTTACTTTCATTCAAAGGTTAACACAGGCTAAATCCCTGTACTACAAATACAGATCCCTAAGTAGCCTTGATAATTCAACAAATAAGCTGTATGGGCACCAAGCCATTATCATATACAGAACTGTTGTCCACAACCTCCCAGACTTCACAGTACTCCATAAACATTTAAAAATGTTTTAAATAGATGTTGCCATGCCAAATGATCATAATCTCCAACTTACCTGAAATGAAAACTATTTCAAAAAATAGAAGACCTCCATAGCCATGTTGCACTAGGGGATGAGATACGTCTCATCCCTGCTGTCCTTGTCTGCTCCTGGGGCTGTCCCAAAGATGCTTCCCATGAGCCTCTCTCCCAGTGCTTTTATTCAGTTACAAAAAGCAGCTTATTTTATCCATCTGTGCTGTAGTCTGCACAACATTAAATATAAAAGAATTAACAGTAGGATAGCAACGTGCCCCAGGACGTTTCCTCATAACTCCATTGAAAAAGATAAGAAGAATGAGATGACATGTATTTACTGCTTCACTCTTTGTAAAGCTCCTTCGTAGGTATTCTCCTCCAGTGTTCTCAATAACTCTGTGAGTTAGCTACTATGGACATTATTTGCATATGGAAAAGACAAGGGCTTGAGAGTTTGCCTTCACTTTGTTCTTACGTCCCCTAAGATCATGGATCTTTATCCAGAAGAGACCTTAGTGGTCACCTTATCAGCTGTCTTATTTTACAGCTGAAGAAATGGAGGCTAATGGAGGTAGAATAAATTGCCCAAAGTTATAAAGGTGGTAAATGACAGGACCTGGATTTGAACCTTCACCTTTGACTTCAAATCTGCCACTCTCTACATGCAACTTCAAATAGGCTCGTATAACAACTCTTAAATATTGGAAATTGCCAATGATATTTTACTTAACCTTTTCATTTTAAAAACTTATTTCCAGGCTGAATATGCCCAGTTCCTTTGGCTGTTCTTCACAGGAGATGATTTCCAGGTCCCTCACCCTCTCGATTGCCTTCCTCTGAATGGATTTTGTTGTATAGTATACAGAATTTAATTCTATTGGAGGCTTGACCAGTGGAGAGCACAGCGGGTTGCTGATTTCCCAGGCTCTAGATGGTCGATTTCTCTTAATGTAACCCAAGATTGCATTAGTTCATTGTTTGACCTCCTCATCCCCTTTAGCATTTGCTCAAATGGCATATAGGTGGAATGACTGGCCAGCTACTGTCACTGCAGGGATGTACTAGAGCTTCTGGTCCCCTTACCAAGGCCTTGCCTTTTGAGGGCCAAATTCAGCCCTCAGCTATGTGAATATGCTAGTTTTATTGATGTCACATTCTGGGGATGAATTCTGATTTTGGGCAGGGAACCAAACATCACACCCTGGGTTTAATGGAAATAACCAAAGGAAGCAAGCATCCTCATGAATAAATCCTGTTTCCACTCTGCATTCAATCCAGTTTATTGAAGAACCCATGGGGGAAAAGTTACATATTGTCTGATAGATGAGTAATGATCCAAACAAATATCCTACAATAACAAATAATGATGTTCCTGACAAAATATTAGAGAATAGAACACTTTTTAAAACCTTAATTACACTGTTTGAGGCATAGAGTTGGTACACTGTTTTCTCTTTATAAAAAAATCATATGCCAACTCTGTGATAATTTAGATAGACTGATGCCCTTACATTTATGTTCTGGATGCTGTGTGTGCTACAACTACTCATTGCTGTCAAAGTATAATTTAAACATAACCCAGGAGATGTAAGAATATATTTTTGAGATTTGAAGTACAAGTTATATTAGTGTACAGAGACTGTGGATGAACAATGAACTCGACCCAGAAATGAACAGAAGAGCAGTCTGGATTGCCATTGAGAAATTATGTGCTGCTTTTAATGACCACCCACTTTCCTGTGAAATGAAGGCTGTTCTTTTTAACTACGGTATTCTCCCAGTGACGTTCTTGTGTCTGTGAATCATGCAGTAATACAGTCTGTGAAGAGTTGAAGATGTGGGTGACCCAAAGATGGGTGGAGAGGCCTGTGGTGGGCAAGGCTAGGCTATAACTTATCACCAGTAAAGAGTTGTTCAGAAGAAGTAGCCTAAAGAACATCATTAAAGAGAGATGAGAAAGGAAAAGGATTAGTCAGGTAGAGTGAAAAGAGATAATTGATAGATGACCTCATATTTTTCATTGGTATCTTCGTTTATTTTTTTCTAAATAAATTTTAATTTTTTGCAGTTAATGGCATTTCTTTTCTTTTCTCTCCCCCATCTTCCTACTGAAAAAAAGTCAAGCAAAACAAATTTCCTTGTTATCGGTAATTGTGTGTCTTATTCTGTAGGTTTAGTTCACTGCTACCTTTTTTCATATCTTGATAATGTATAGAGAAAGTCCCAGAGTATACAAAGTGGATCCTTATTGGAGGATTTATATTATATTAGGGTGATATTATATTAAGTTCTTAGAACACAGTATGTGCTAAATCAGTCTGTGCCAGTTGATTGACTGTGCCAGTTGATTGACATAGACAGTAGTTTCATAGAGTGAGAAGGTGTGCATATATTACAAATGGTGCCATTGAAGAGAGCACATACATTGATGAAAGGACCTCAGTTCAACTCTCACTTCTGACACTTAATGACTTGGTTAACCTTGGGCAATTCACTTAAGCAGAAGCACATTTAAAGCACTAGATTCCCTGGAGTCAAGAATATTGGAATTTGAATCCTCTCAGACACTTACTTGGTTCTGTGACCTCCTTCAACCTCAATTTCCTCATCCATAAAATGAACTTTTGATTCTATGGCCTCTAAGGTTGGTTTCAGCTCCACCTGTATGCTCCTAAGAACTTCACAACACCTCAATTTCCTCATCTGTAAAATGGACTACAAATCCTTTATAAAGTCTCATCTAGTTCTAGATTGATGGTTCTGTGGTCTGCCAAAGTCTGGAAATACTTTAATATAAAAATTCATGAAAAGATGTGATGCTTCTTGTCATGTCGATTATAGTGATAATTCCTTTGGTGTATTGGCAAGGGAGTGGGGGATAGTAACAGGTTTAGATGAAGATGGGAATGAGCATTTATATACCACCTTCTGTGTGCCAGGAACCATGCTAAGCTCTTATACAGATACCTCATTTTTATCTTGACAACATCCCTGGGAGGTAGGTGCTGTTATCAACCCTATTTTTTATAGTTGAGTAAACTGAGACAGATAGAGGTTAACTGACTTGCTTAGGAACATTCAGATAGGAAGTGTCTGAAGATGGATTTGAATTCAGGTCTTCTTGATTCTAGGCCCAGTTCCAGGATGACTGCTGAAGTTAAGTCAATGAGCATTTCATTAAACACTTACCTATATGTCTGGTGCTATAATTAGCATTGATTAACTGAAGTCCCTTCCCAATGCTCAAATTCTGAGATTTTGGGATAATAATTAATATTAATGTTCTATGTGAAAGATGTGGTGGAGAGATATGGAGGGCATAGTCTTTTCAAAATTTTTAAATGTTTTTTTTCCATTTTTAAAATATATAATTCATTTATTTTCAATTCTTAATATTCACTTCCACAAGAATTTGAATTCAAAATTTTCTCCCCACCCCACACCCCAGGACAACATGTACGCCATCCACCCCTTCCTCCAATCTGTTCTCCCTTCTATTACCTACCCTTTGTCCATCTCCCTTTCCCTCTGTTTTCCTATAGGGCAGAATAGATTTCTGTACTCCATTGCATATATAGCTTAATTTCCAGTTGAATGCTAAAACAATTTCTAACATTCGTTCTTAAAGCTTTGAGTGCCATATTCTCTCCCTCCCTCCTCACTCACCCTCAGTGAGAAAACAAGCAATTTAATATAGGTCATACATGTGTAACAATGCAAAGCACTTCCATAATAGTTATGTTGTAAAAGACTAATTACATTTCCCTCTGTCCTAGCCTGACTTTCATTTATTCCATTCTCTCCCTTGACCTGTCCTCCCACAATAGTGTTTGCTTCTGATTATCCCTTTCCCCAATTTGCTGTCCCTTTTATTATCTTCCCTCTCCTATCTCCTTACCCTTTACCTTTCCTGCAGGGGAAAATAGATTTCCATATCAGATTGTGTGTTATTTCCCCTTAAGCCAAATCCCATGAGAGTAAGGCTCAATTATTTCCTTTCATCTCCCTCCTCTTCCCCTCCATTGTAAAAGCTCTTTCTTACCTCTTTTATGTGAAATGATTTGCTACATTCTACCTCTCCTTTTATCTTACTCCTAGTACATTTCATTCAACTTTTTTTAGGTGTTCTACCTTCATATTCAACTCACCCTGTGCCCTGTGTCTATGTGTGTATGTATATACATACACACACACACCCATGTGCATATACATAACTACACATATATAATATACACATATATTCCTACCCATACCCACCTACATATATATATTACCTCTAACTACCCTAATACTGAAAAAGGTCTCATGAGTTACAAATAACATCTTTTCATGTAGGAATATAAGCAGGACAACTTTATTGAGCTCCTTAAGGCTTCTCTTTCCTGTTTAACTTTATATTTCTCTTGATTCTTGTATTTGAAAGTCAAATTTTCAATTCAGCTCTGGTCTTTTCAACAAGAATGCTTGGGAGTCCTCTATTTCATTTAAATTCCATTTTTTCCCTTGAAGTATTATACTCGATTTTGCTGGGTAGGTGATTCTTGGTTTTAATCCTATCTCCTTTGACCTCTGGAATATCATATTCCAAACCCTTTGGTTCCTTAGTGTAGAAGATGCTCAATCCTGTGTTATCCTGATTGTATTTCCACAATACTTGAATTGTTTCTTTCTGATTGCTTGTAATATTTTCCCCTTGACCTGGGAACTCTGACTTTGGCTACAGTATTCCTAGGAGTTTTTCTTTTGGGATCTCTTTCAGCTGGTGATTGGTGAATTCTTCCCATTTCTATTTTCTCTTCTGGTTCTAGAATATCAGGGCAGTTTTCCTTGATAATTTCTTGGCTGTTTTTTGATCATGGTTTTCAGGTAGACCAATAATTTTTAAATTATGTCTCCTGGATCTATTTTCTAGATCAGTTGTTTTTCCAATAAGATGTTTCACATTGTCATCTATTTTTTTGTTCTTTTGGTTTTGTTTTGTAATTTATTGGTTTCTCATAAAGTCATTACCTTCCATCTGCTCCATTCTAATTGGCCTATTCTCCATTTGGCCTATTCTGCTTTTTAAAGCATTCTTCTCCTCATTGGCTTTTTGAACCTCTTTTGCCTTTTGAGTCAGTCTATTTTTAAAGGTGTTATTTTCTTCAGCATTTTTTGGATCTCCTTTAGCAAGCTGTTGACTTGCTTTTCATGATTTTCTTGTATCATTCTCATTTTTCTTCCCAATTTTTCCTCCACCTCTTTTACTTGATTTTCAAAATCCTTCTTGAGCTCTTCCATGGCCTGAGATCACTGCATATTTTTTTTGGAGGTTTTGGATGTAGAAGCCTTGATTGTGATGTCTTCCTCTGATGCTATGCTTTGATCTTCCTCATCTGAAAGGGTGGAAGAAAATACCTTCTATAAGAAAGTAACCTTCTATAGCCTTACTTTTTTCCCTTTTTGGGGCATTTTCCCAGTCAGTTACTTGACTTTTGAGTCCTTTGTTAAGTGGAGGATATACTCTAGGGACTTGTAAGGTTCTCAGTTCCTCCAAGGTGGCACAAACAAGGAAGAGGAGTTTACTGCTCTCCTTGCCTGCATTCTGGTCTGGGAACAACCATGAGCACTCTTTTATACCCAGGATCTGTGAGTAGGATTCCCTCTCCAGAGACTCCACCAGCTCCACACCAGCACTTCTCCTCACCCCAGGACTGCCACTCAGAACTGAGATTCAGATTGGCTACTTGATTCCCCCAGGGCCTTTAGGTCAGGGCTCCAAATGTGGATGCTGCTGCAACAGTGGCTTCCACTGGGTTTGGGGCCAGGGCTGGGGCCAGACCAGACTCCCTTCTCACCTAAGTGAAAGAGCTTTCCCACTGACCTTTGAAGTTGTCTTTGGAGTTTGTGGGTTGAGAAATCCAGGACCTGCAGCTGCTACCCGTGATTCTATGCCCTGAAATGTGTCCAGTCCTGTCCGTGCAGTGCTGTGCAGCTAAGGCTGAGCTGCGCTCCACTGTGAGCCTGGTGCGGTAGAACTTTCATGTTGACCTTCCAGGCTGTCTGGGGTTGGAAATCTCTTTCACTCTTTCCTTTTGTGACTTCTGCTGCTCTAGAATTTGGTTAGTCATTTTTTTACAGGTATTTTATGGGCTATGGGGATAGAGCTAGATCTAGTCTGTCCTTCTACTCCACCATCTTAGCTCCTCCCCCCTAGAGGGCATAGTCTTTTAAATTCCTTTAGTTTTTATTTTGGAAATTAAAAAAAAAAATGGTCCCTAGGAAGGATCTTTTGATTTGGTTAGATGATAAGCCTTGAAACTGTGGTTGTGGTGGTTTATGTTGTAGGAGACAAGTTCAGGAGGAAGTCACTTCTGTAATCCCAATACAGATGTTTGAATTTTCCCATCTAGACAGGAGGTTGATGATCACTTGAGTTTCTTTATTTGATGGCCACCAAATGAAATTAACAAAGAAGAAAGTGTTGTCACTTTCACTGTTTTGGGATGACTGTATGTTTGACTCCATTTTCTGTAATAATGTCATCACAGTTGCTCCTCACCACTGGAAGTTCTTGGACTCTTAACAAATAGAACATGTCCAGTCAGCCTTCTCTTATAAAAGAAAAACAAATCAATTAAGCAAAACCAACTGACTTCATCCAACATACAAAATCCTCCTCTCTAAGGAGTTCTGGTCTTTTTAATACAAGTTTCAATTCTGGTTTATTAATCTTGTGTCTATTATGTTCCTGTTATTGCTTATGTTGTGGGAAACAAGTTTAGGAGGAAGTCATACAAATCTTCGCATAATTCTCTTTGTATTTACTGTTTCTTATGCTGTACTCCCATTATGTTCATATAGTACAATTTGTTTAGTCATCCCCAATTGATGGGTAACCACTTTTGTTTATAGTCTTTTGTTGCCCCCCCCAAAAACTACTGCAAATATTTTGGGTTAGGTGAGATATTTCTTTTGGTCTTTGCTCTTCTTGGATTATGTGTCCTCAGTTGAACTCCCATTGTTCTATGGAGAACACAAATCTTAGAGTGCTATTTGTCACTACCATCATCATCATCAACAATCAGCCTTCCAGTCTCTTGGGTTGGTCACCTGGATATTTTACTTGACATGTCACTTCCCCTCATCCCATATATCTAATCACTTTACAAATCTTGCTGTTATCTATCTCCACACTGTCTTATGTTTCCCTTCCACTGCTCATGTATCCACCATCTTGCTTCAAGTCCTCTTCACATCTTATCTAGTCTGTTGTCTGGAAAACCTCCTCACTGGTCTCCTGTCTCAGATCTCTCTCAACTCTGATATATCTTCCACATAACTACCAAAGTGGTTTTCCATGAGCACAAATCTCACTATGTTGTATAACTCCTTGTATTATCAAGCACCCTACCACACCCAAGATGGCCTTCTAGCACAGGTTCTTTGATCCACTTTATAAAGAAAAGACAACTTCACAGGGGTTAACACTCCTTCTTTAATTAAACATATATAAGTCATTCAGTAATTCAAGGGAAAATTCAACACCCTCAATATGGAGAAAATGCAAACAGAGAAAATACAACCAGAGAAATTAACACAAAGATCAACAGACAGGGCTCCAACTGTCTGACAAAGTCATATAACCACCTACATATACCACTGGATGAGGGAGCACCAACAGCATTTGAGTAGTTCAGGGGCTTTTTAGCAAACAGCTACACAGAGTCCCATCGAGGGAATCAATAGGTCCTTCTCATAAGCAAAACCCCTAAAGCAAAATACCAACTTCCCAGTACATATAATTTTAAACTAATAGGTTCAGTGTCAGAAGGTATCACAACTCATGTAACTCAACACAGCTGTGAACCACTGGAGTTCAGATGTTTTCAATGAGCCTGGGAAACCGAATTCCAAAAGAAAAGAACAAAAATTCCCCTTTTCTTGCTTTTATACTCCCGTACTCAGTAAACTCTAGTGACTTTTTATTCCCTTTAGGATAAAATGTAAACTCCTGTTTAACTTTCAAATACTTTGAAAATCTGATCCCAAACTCTTTCTTTTTTTTTTTAATATATTTTTTTTATTTTTTAATGTTTAACAATCACTGCCATACAATTGAGATTTTATCCCCCTCCACGTACCCCCCACTACCCCCCTCCCTCTCCACAACTGCATACAATTCTGTATAGGTTCTACATATACTTTCCTATTGAGTACATTTTCACTATAGTCATGCTATGTAGTCGGACTAAAATAAATGGAAGAAATCATATAACAAATCAAAACATGATACACAAAAACATACACATACACAAACATGATCTGCTACATTCTGCGAATGACTTCCACATTTCTTTCTCTGAGTGTGGAAGGCATTTTGCCTTAGAAAACCACCCTTGGGATTTTTTTTTTTAAGAAGTTCTTGCGTTATTACGAAATTCCAAGTCTACCAGAAAAACCTCTCGCACACTGTGGTCGTTGCTGTGCACAAAGTCCTCCTGGTTCTGCTCCTTTCACTCAGCATCAGGTCATAGAAGTCCTTCCAGGCCTCTCTGAAGTCTTCTTGTTCATCATTTCTTATGGCACAATAGTACTCCATTACATTCATATACCATAATTTATTCAGCCATTCCCCAATTGATGGACATCCCCTTGACTTCCAGTTTTTGGCAACTTCAAAGAGTGCTGCTATAAATATTTTTGTACATGTGGGACCCTTTCCCATTTTTATGATCTCTTGGGGATACAGTCCTAGTAGCAATATTGCTGGGTCAAAGGGTATGCACATTCCCAAACTCTTTCTAGTCTCATAATGCTTGTTACCTACAATCTATGGTTCACCTAAATTGGCCTTCTAAGTATTCCTTACACTAAGTATTCCTTACTCCATCTCCCATCTTTCCTTTCATGCCTTTGCCCTGGCCAACCTACGTATTCAGAATGCACTTTCCATCTGATTCCCTTCTTTCAAAAGGTGGTTCAAGCAACAAACTTGTACAAGAAGTCTTTCCTAATCAACCACCCCTGTCCCTCTAGCTTCTAGTGCCCTCTATCTCTTACAGCCTTGAGATATTTTATATTTATTCTGGGTATGTTTAATCATATTTTAAATAGTTTATTCTGGATATGTTTATCCTGTGTATAAATATATGCGTGTTGTCGTCACCAATAGAATACAAACTCATTGAGATCAGGAATTGTTGCATTTTTTTTGTCTTGGTCTGACTAGCATCTAGCATCATGTCTGGTATACAGTAGGTATTTAATAAATTTCTGATGTTTAATAGTGAACCCTCTGGGTCAGATGATACGACCCAGTTGAAACAGTTGAAACAGTTCTCTCCAATGAAACCTAGTTTATTTTAGCATTTGGGACTGACTAATGAATTGTTGCATTCTTTGTCTTTGGAAGCACACCCCATAGTAGGTAGGGTTGAGTGTATCTATTTCCTTCCTAGGGAGGAATATGCTTTTAGTATTCTAGATCGATATGTTGTTTTAGAAAAATTGGAAATGTGCTACGAAAAACCATTAAGTAGAGGAATTCAGCTGCCCTTGTGTTTCGGATTAGAAGAAAGAAATAATCTTCAACTCCTCTGATATTTTGAATTTCACGTCTTCGACTCTGGTGAATATCTGATAATGGTATGTATGTAAATGACACCATCTCCCAGAATGTGATTCTGTAGATAGATAGACATTGGATCTCATGAGCTTGTTTTAGCTAACAGGAAGTTTATTGCTTAACACTGGTTAAAGGCAGCAACATCATAATGAGATGTGAGCTAGAATTCTACCGTTTTTTAAGTTATGACTTTGTTAGGTTTTGAGGTGGCCTTAGAATCACTTAGGTGGATAGAACTCTGAAGCCCCATAACCGCCAGATCGGTTTATCTAATTTATGAAACTGAGGCAAAAGGAATCAACAATAAACCTCCATTTGCTCTTATTAGATTAGCCATTACTGAAGCCACAGAAATCATATAAGCCTTTACTTTGTGCTCCTTTGAATTTGGTTATTACCCATTGATGGAACTTTTGTTTAGCCAAATGCTATTGTGTACAATGAGAAGCCTGTTAACTCCTTTAGGTTCTGAATTTACTACAGCCATTCTGGTACCTATTGCCTTCAAAGGTGCGTAAAATTAAGGAATTCTCCTCATTTGTGGCTCACAGTAGGTTTTGGTGAACTCTGATTTATTTGAATAGGGTCAGAGGTGTTGACCCCCTTCTCACCAAGAAGAAGACCCTTCTGGCAGATACGTGGCATGGATCTTAAACATAGCTTTCTCTATGGGCATATTCGCATTGCCTTGAGCATTTATTTTTCTCATGTGGAAACTCATAAGAGCTTAAGAACTGAGCCATGGACCCATTGATATTAAGGACACTATCCTTTTTCCCAGATGCTTGCATTATTCTCTGGTCATCTCTCTGTCATCTCTCTGTTTCTCTCTCTCCTCTTCTATCTCCTCTGTCCTCTCTCTGTTTCTCTCTCTCCTTCATTCTCATGTGGGCCCTGTACAAAACAGGGGTTGTGCTTCAGCCAGCCTTCCTCCAGAGACAACTTCTTTCTTTGGTTTTATGATAATTATACTGTTTTTGTACTCATCCTGTCCCAAAGTTCCTTTGTTTCCCATTGCAAGGAGGCCTTAGTCCTGGTTAATCTACAAAAAATGAAGAATTCTTGCTTCATTTCACATTATCTTCATTTTACGTGACTTGAAAAGAAACTACATTCATATTGTACTTTAGAATACTTTTAGTACTTGAAATTGTAATTTCACCAGGCACAGTTTTAAGTCCCAAGTGGCCAGTATGCTGTTCAGGCAGAGTCACTGATCTCCATGCCCAGTAGTCCCTAGAACCCTGTTGATGGGTGATACCAGAATTTTACTTTTCCAAAGGGAGTGAATGAACTTCAAAGTGATTGACCAAAGTCTCTGCCCCCCAAACAAACATAGTCATAGGATGATACATTATATTGCTTCATTGTACTAGGACAGGTTAAGCAGTGCATTAGAGGATTCTGAGTCAAGAGCCTTTTTCTTGAAGGGATGGTCAATTGAAATCTCCCTGGCATCTTTGCCTAGCCTCGTGTCATACATCCTTCTGCCCTTTCTCATCTGAGCTGTGCTCCCTGGGGGCTCCATTCCCCAGTGGTCATGGCTTCAGACCTATAGAGTCTTAAAAGGGGCATCTAGGTGGTGCAGTGGATAGAGCACCAATGCAGGAGTCAGAAGGACCTGAGTTAAAATCTCACCTTAGACATTTGGCACTTACTAGCTGTGTGACCTTGGGTAAGTTATTTAACCCCAACTGCCTCATCCTGGTCTTCTCCAGTCATCCTGATGAATATCTGGTCACTAGATTGATATGGCTCTGGAGGAGAAGTGAGGCTGGTGACCTGCACAGCCCTTCCTCACTCAAAACAAGGTCAAGTGCAAGTCATGTTACCATTTCTCTGATGGCATGGTCTTCTTTTGCAACAAATGACAAAAATGCACACACATAGAGTCTCAAAAGAGAGAGAAAGGGAGCTACTCCAGCAGGCAGAGGGACCAGCACCCCTGTACCCTGCAGGACCCCTGTCCACATCACTCCTTTCTCATGGGCCTACTAAGTGTTGGCCATCCAGCACTCCAGTGTCTAGATTTTTAGTTGCTTCTCTTGGGGCAATAAATCATGCAGTATTCATGTTTTTTTACATTTCTGGCTGCCTGCCCTCAGCTCGCTTGTTTCTAGATCCTGGATTGTACAAGTCTACCTGGAAACCAGGGGAATATAAAGGAAATTATCATCTAGATATTTAGGGGGAAATAATAATAACTACCTTCAAACAGTGCCTGATGCATATGGATAAGAGGGGCTGGATGGGGACTAACCCTGTGATCCCATCAGGATAAGGGACTCCCAGATAAGGAAAGCCCCTCTGCCAATGAAGCTCATCACCCTCTCTGCACTTTCTAGTTTTAGTTGCTAGAGCAGAGATGTCAAAAATGGGGCTCAGTGTGGCCTGAACCAGATTAAAATATAATTGGGGAATATTTAACAAGATAAATCAAAATACAATAAAGAATAAATTTTATTATACTTTAAAACTAAGTCCGATGTGGCCCACAGGGATCCTTATGTGCAAATTAGTAACCCCTCGGTTCTGTTTGAGTTTGACCCCACTGGTCCAGAGCCCTCAGATGTTCAGTGACCTACTCAAGGTCACACAGCCAGGAGATGTCTTCTGGTACCCTCTGCCTGCTCTCTACCCACTGCCCCATTCTGCCTCTGCCTGAAACACAGTAGACAATAAATATTAATTGATGGGTTGATGATGTTTAGAATGTGTTATTTTTAGCTTAATAAATGTTTTATCTGTGTGCCAGATATAATCGAATATGTCTCATGAAAGCAGAAATGGTTTGTTTTGTCCTTTTGTCCTCAGTGACTGCTGATCTTTCCCTTTTTCTTTCTTTTTTCTCTCCCTCCCTCCTGCTTTTCTCTCTCCTATTTATCTCTCTCCTATCTGTTTCTCATCTATTTATGTCACTCATCTATCTCTGTTGCCTGCCTATCTACCTATCTGTCTTTTAATCAATCATCTGACACTCTATCTCCTTTTTGTCTATTTTGCATCTATATGTCTCTTATCTCCTATCTTGTCTATCTCTTCTACCTTTCATCTATCTATGTCTGTCTCTCATCTATCACTTTCCTTTGTGTACCCACCTACCAATCAATTATCCATCCATCTATCTATTTTCCATTTGTCTATCATCTACCTCCCTGTCAATCATCTATCTGACTGCTTGTCTGTCTGTCTGTCTGTCTGTCTGTCTATCTATCTATCTATCCATCCATCCATCCATTCATCTGTTATCTCCATAAACTATAATATATGCTTGTCAGGGTTAGGAATGTTTTTATATTTGTTTTTGCATCCTGATCTTTTAGCATGGTGTCTGGCACATAGTAGGCAATAAAATATTTGATCGATTTGATCTGTGTAGTGGGTTGGACAGGGCACAGATTTCTGGACTTGTGCTGAAGTTGGTGAAATGTTTTCTCCAGGATCTTTCTGGATGGATGTGAGGAGACAGAAGTTGGGTGTCTGTGTCTTTGGACTGTCGGAGTGGGGACAGGAACTTGGTACTTTAATTTTTCTTCTTTTGGTCTCTAGCCCCGAGTGTCCCTTCCCTCTTTTCTCCTTCAGCTTTATATGGTCAGACCTTTAAACCACAAACCAAAGAGCTCAACTCTTTTGCCATTTGACCTGTTGAGTAAACTGTGCCCTGTCATATTCATTAAAATAAAAATTTGTCGAAAGGAATTTGCCTGACTGGTAGAATTGTTTAAATGTCAGATGTTGTTAAGCTTGGATATAAATATTATATTTCTATTGTTAATTAATTGCAGTTACACAGTCCCAGCAATCCAGAATCCAATTTAGCCTGCAATAGGACTGTGGATGAGGGCCAGAGATAATGAAGGCAAAGGGGAAAGAATTTAGTCAGTTTTTCCATTGTATCTGTCAATTTACTTTTAGAAAAATAGTACATTTTGGTATGGCACTAGAGTTCAAGTCATAAAAACACGGGGGATTTGAGGCCCGTTCTCTCCCAAAGCCTTTCAAATTTGCCTGTCAAACATATTAAGTGGCTGGCCTGGAGGCTAGCCCAGCATCAGAATTCCCAGAGGATACTGTTCAGCCCTGTCCTTTCTTTTTTCTTGCCCTCCTTACCTCCATCCTAGTGCCTGTTGTTCTTCTGATGGCTCATTATTGAACAGAAGGATCAGGAATCAATCCTTCCTCCTTTTCTTCCTTCCCCTTGGGTTTATTCATTTACTCTTCTTCTTCCTCATTCATCCACTCACCCTTTCCTTCTTTCTTCTATCTTTTTATTCAGATTAGAACTTAACTATCCAAGGAGATGGATGCTTTCTTTCTGTAAGCTTGGTTCAGAATCATGACCTTTCCAAATGTTTATCCAGAACAGTGTTTTTGGACATGTCAATGAGGAGGAGAAATCTTATTGCTATTTCCCGGATGGCAAAATCTGATTTTATTGGAAGATCAAAGGTTCCAGTAGGCACTTGGGTATGCTTACAGACATTTTCATCAATCAGTATTTCTCCAATGCCCTCTGCAGAGTATGGCGCTGTATTGGGCAGCATCCCTAGGTTCCAAAGGTTGGATGGGATGTGCCAGGCAGAGGAGAGCTAATTGAGACTCTGGAAGAAAGACCAAATAGAGTGGAGTGATCAGGGACCCTCATTTGTTTCCTGGCATTGGGCTCAGTGCCAACTTTGTTCTGTGCCTGCAGTCATACCAGCTGATAAGCGGAGAAAGAAGATGACCTTCAGCCCTTTCTGAATTTCCCAGTTCAACAGTATCAGTCAGATTAGAAATAAAAGGAATGGAAGCCAACAGATCTTCCAGATGGAGAGTTCAGAGGATGGCTCGACCAGACGCACACACAGCAGTGATACAGCCAGGCAGTGAGGGTATTGGGCAAAAGCCAGGAGTAGCATAGGATGCTTCTGGACCCCGAGGGCAGCCCTGTGGCTGATGGAACAACATTGGTCAACAACTGTTGGAGCAACCATGGCTGCTGGGCTGGATGTCTGTAGTAAGGCAGGTCACTGGGTAAGTGAGGCCCTCTAAGGAGACCCAGAGTCAGTCTGAGTAGGCTTTGCAGAGGACATGTGGGCTAGAGTTAGCAAACAGCCTGAAGAGTGTAGCTTGCGACTCCACCCCCATCCCAAACACTTTCTTGCTCCTTGACTGCAGTGACTAAGTGAGGTTATCCTAGCAGGAATGTGAAAAAGGTGACCTTGGGTAGGCAGAAAGCAGCAGTAACCATGGTCACTCCTACAAACTTGGACTAGCTAGAATGTGGGCAGCAGTTCTGGACGGCAGGGGCTCAGGGAGGAGGTATTGTACTGACCAAACATACTCAGTGGTAGATTGGTAGCCAAACATTCCTGCAAATGCCACATGAAAGGAGGATTGGACTAGTTCTCCTTTGCCCCCGCAGGTGGACCTAGGGGCAGCCTGATTTCTGCTAGAAAAATTTCCAAATGATCAGTGTTGTCCAAAAGAGGAATGTGCTACTTTATTAAATGGTTGGGCCTCCTCCCAACCTAAATCTCCATTTGTTGGCCATACCATAGAGATGATTCTTGCTTACCAGCAGATTGGACTAACTGGTCTCTGCTACCCTTTCTAACTTAGACATTCTGCAATTCTCTGTAAGTTTCCAGAATAGGTCTGCCAGAAAGAGGACTTTCTTAGTGTCAGAATTAATTTTCAGGGTCAGTATATATGATATGAACACAATCTGATAAAAAATGAAACATTACATCAACCAACTGATTATTAATATTATTATTGCTACTTTTAACCAAACTTCAGGTATATCATGAAGTGATGAAGTTTTTAAGGATAATCGGTTATATTATAGAGAGGTTTTGACTTCCAATAAAGTTAAAAGTTCTTGAAGCTTTGGATATTGTTATTGATAATTGATCATTATGAATAATGGGAGTAATAATGATAAAAAGTAGCAATGATGATGATGATGACACTATGTGCCATAGTGGCTAGAGATCCTGCCTTGGAGTCAGGAAGGCTTGGGTTTGAGTCACACCTTTGACATATACTGGTTGTTGTTTTCTTAAGAAAAATCATTTATTTTCTCAGTGCCCTAGGCAACTCTTAGAATATAAATTGAAGGGAAAGTTCCAATCTCCACTAGTAGAGGAAATTCCTCACTGGAAGGAAATAATAGGTTCTATTAAAAACAGCTTCAGTTAGTCTAATCCTCTATTTTGGGGAGGAGGAGGAAGGGATTCAGACCTGTCATTTCATTGTGCTACAGATCTCTTGCTGTAAGAAGTCTGCTGGTGTAGACTGACAACCCACTTATAGTTTTACTTGCTTGGATACTGTAAGAGGTTATATGACTCACCCATGGTCATAGAGCTCATAGGAGAGACAAGCCTGGAGAGCAGGTCTTATTGACTCCAAGGTTGATTCTCTGTTCACTGTGCCACTTGCTTCTCCTTTAAGGTTAAAAAAACAACTTTCATATTCATTATGTGTTTGATACTCAGAACAACCTAACAAAATTAGGGAGGATAAGCATTATTATTCCCATTTTAAAGATGTAGATACTCAGGTCAGAGAAAGTAAATGATTTAACCAAGGTCAAGTCTTGGTATTGGGTAGACCTTATCTCAATTCGTTATTTTCTAAGGTTCTTCCCCCCCGACAAATTCATTAAATTAGTATTTGTGAGCTATTATTAATAATCATTGAGTTCAATGCAAAGCACTGAACCCAATTTCTCCACCTCAAATGATCAGAATGTACTTGTCAAGGGACAGGCAAAGGGGAAGGAATGATTATGGAACCTCAGAATTGGAGGAGATGGCAGGGGCCATGTACCTGAAAAATAATTCTCCATTTTGCCCCAGTAGTGACTGCTGGGCCTTTGTATAAGGACCTACAATGAGTGGGAAACTCTTAGCTCTGAAAGTAGCCAGCCCATTCTTATTTTGGTCAGCTTTAACCGTTAATCACGATATTGAAATTATTGTTATTAATAATAATGAAGCACAATATCTGGTACACAGTAAGAACTTAAATGTTTCTTATTTACTAATAATAGCTATTTACATGACATTTAATGTTATGCGAAGTATTTTACATGAAGTATGACATTTGCTCTGCCCAACAGTCCTGGGAGGTAGATGGGAGTAACCTTATTTTACACATGAGAAAACTGCGACTGACAGAGATTAAAGGACTCACTCAGGGTCACACAGCAGTAATTATTTCAGGCTGGATTTGAACTCAGATTTTCTTGACTCCAAATCCAGTTCTTCATCCACTTTGCCGCTTAGTAGTTCAGAAATTTTTCCTTACCTTAAGTTTAAAGTTGCTTCTTTATAACCATTTGCTCTGGGTTTTGTCTTGGGACTAAGCAGAACAAGCCTTAATTTCTCTGACATGTGAAAGTTCTTAAGATATTTGAAGATAGGGGCCATATTCTCCCCAAAGCTCCTTAGATCTAGGGGCTGGGTGGAAGGTCAGAGAGCAATTGTTTGATTTTTGATGTCACTTGTCGTTGCCAAATGTTACTTTGTCATTGTTTCTTCCTCTTGGGGCTGGTGGAGACAAGGTACTCTTGGGTCCCATGTCTGGATGGTGAGGCCAAGGCATCAGATGATATGGGCTAACCATCAGTGTAGATTGGCTGGCCCCTTGGAGAGTTCATGGAATTCAATTCATTAGTGACTCCAAATATGAAGATGTGGATCCTAGTGGCTTACTGATATTCTGCTATTCCAAGGTCACTTGATAATTTTCTGAGACTTTTATTATTTATTAAATTGATGGTTTTGTTTTCCCATCTCTGGCAAATTGAAGCATTCTTCTGCAAGTGGTGGTGGTGGTGGGGTGTGTGTGTGTGTGTGTGTGAGAGAGAGAGAGAGAGAGAAACAGAGAGAGAGAGAGAGAGAGAGAGACAGAGAGAGACAGAGAGACAGAGAAACATAGACATAGTGACAGAGACACATACACACAGAGAAGACAATGGAGGCAGAGATAAAGAGATAGTCAATGATAAAGAGGCAGAGAAAGAGAAATACAGAGAGATCATACCCACTCATATGTTGGATCATGTTGGGGTGGGTGGATTGCACAATGGATAGAGCACATTAGATAGTATAGCAGTCTTAAATGCAGTTTGAGAAGTGGAAAACCAAAAAGGGCAATACTTTGATGATAAGAATTGAAGAAAGATTGTTGAATTTCATGATGATTATTGGTAAATGTAGAGTAAGTAGTTTCAAATGAATATAAGCCTGAAACCATGTTGCTAGAGGTTAGGGAATGAGTTGGTAGTGAGGAAACAGAGACAACAAATTTCAGCTTTTTTCTGAAGGTTTGTTATTGCGTGAAAAGGAAGAATTGGGAGGACACCCCAGAAAGTAGTGAGGTCCAAAGATCAAATTTTGTTTGGAGGACCTGACCATGTTTCCAGTGATCGTGTGTGTTTCAGCAGAAAGATCATGGGTATTGAATCAGAAGACTTGAGTTTAGACATGGTACCATCATATAGTAGGTAGTATAATCTTTCTAGAACTCAGTTTCCCCTTTGTAAAATGGTATCCTTCACTGATACAGCAGAGCTGTCAAGGGAAATTGAGGAAGGCTTTTAGCACATAGGATGGATTCCTCTTCTCCCTGATATCCTAACCCCCAATGTAGACAAACTCATTGAAGGAGCAGGGTTTGTACAGAATGGGAGGCATAGATTGGTTGTGAACTGGAGGTATTATCTGCATCCAGGAGATCACAGATCCATTTGAGCATTTGAGTGCTTAATATTGGCCGTACCCATCTCACTGGGCAGCTGTGAAGGTCAGGCAGTACATGGGAAGTGCTTTGTAATCTTTTGAGTACCATGCCAGGTGAGCTATCAGGCTGACCTTGTAGGCAGAGAATGGAATGTAAACTCCTTGAGGGCAGGGACTGCCTCTTTTTTATCTTTGTATCATCATCATCCTGCACAGTATCTGCCACTTGTGGAATGCATTAGAGAGAAAAAAGGGGAGATTTAATGGAGCAAATCCTGAAAAGAAGGTGAGGAGATCAAAGACTCCTAGAAATGAAGGGGACCTCACAGATCATCTAGTTCAACCCTTAGAATAGAAAGCATTGGAGGAGGGATTGGAACCTGGGTCCTCTGAGCCCAGAGTCTGTGTTCTTTCCCTTGTAGTGTGATGCCTGAGGGGAAGTAGAGAAAAAGTACCTTGAAAATAAGGAGGGTCATTCCTCTAAGACAGGAGGGAGGCAAGAAGAGCTTGGTCATCACAGCAGTTTGGGAATGAAAAGTAGGGAACTGAGTAGGATGACTTCAATTCTGCTAGTGAAATATGAGTTGAGGTCACTTGCTTGGAGTTGGGAGACAAGGGCTCAGCAACTTGGGGACAATGGGAAAAAAAGGGAATCAGTTTGGGATGAAGGAAAGGACCATAGCATTGAAATTCACCTGAGATTAGATAACATGGATGTGTAGTAGAAATAGTCACTCAAATTATTTTAGAAGTATCCATCTTGGTTTTATTTTATTTTGGTTGTTAGTGAAAGCTCTTTTTGGAAAGGTATTAAACTAACCTTTAGGTCATCATATAATTCCATGTATTTAATTTTTTTCATCAGAATATTTGTCTGGGACCTTCTTTCCGACACTCCACCTGCTTGGTTTTCCCAGATATTTGGGAAAATGACTTAAGAATCTATTAGTAGGAAAGTGGCCATCGCTTGAAAGAAAAGCATTTTCAATTTTTCTGTGGTAACCACTGAGGGGAGCATAAAAACCCAGCTGGGTTTTATTTAGCGTCTCTAACTTGTATTCCATAGAACAACAGATTTATTTCCTATCTCTGGTAGGTAAATAATTGTTAAACATATAAGAAAACAATGACTAAATCCTTTAATATGACTGTGAAGACATTGGAGAGGGGCAGCTACCGGAAAGCACAATCCAAGGATGTTCCTCACCACCAGATAATGTAGAATAAGGAAGTTACCATGGTGTGACACAGACAAATATGTTTGAATTGAAAGGTGAGATGGTGTAGCCTCAAGTGGCCAGCGCCATTTATTTCTTTTTCCTCTATTTGGGAAAGGTACTTCTGCCCAGAGTCAGGGCCCCAGCTGAAAATGTGAAAGAAATGACAGTTGGTGGGGTGAAGGGAAGAACTTGGATGGAATGGGGGTAGTGATTTTCTGGCAGGAGGACATTTGGAAGGACAGAGATGATTCCATTGGTGTTTTATTACTCCATCCCTATTCTGCGTCCGGGCTTGGGTCTTATGCATGGGTGTATCAGTAAGCACTCTGACATACATGGGGAGCCGCTATCACAGCTTCTTAGATCTGCATTTATAAAAGGAAAGGCAACTTTTGAGGGGTCAATAATCACTGTAATTACATTCAACATAGAAGGACCAAGAGACAACTATCTGACTATTATATATATACATACATAGCTACCAGAGGGAAGCACCAATCTCTGGGTTTTCAAAGCCATGGGGTGGTTTAGCGGCTTCCCAGAGTCTCATCTGGCACACAAACCTTCTTCCAAAACTAAGTCCCAAAGCAAAACCTCCCCTTAGAGTGTGTATCACAATCCCTCATAACTCAGGGCCTCATTAGCAATCAGCAAAATGTGTAGGCCTTCATAGGAAACAAACCTCCTCTAATCAAGCCTCCTTCAATAGCCCCACTTGAGACCTATCAATGGGTAGGGAAGATTTTTAACTCCCATTACAGTGGGCCAAACCAAAACCTGTTCAATTTTTCTTAAATCTAATTGAGACTGAGTCTAGATTTCTAGGTTTCAGCTCCAGTAATAATTAATATCTCACCATGGCCAGAAGAACTCCTTATATACAATATCAGCTTAGCTACAAAGTCACAACTGATGGGGTCCAGCTGGATCAGATGTCTTCTGAAGCCTCTTCCAGATTTTGATTCGTTGATTCTGTAACTAGAGGACCAATGAGAAAAGAGGACCACTCCGAATTCTAGATTGATGATCTTATGAGGCTCTGCAGGAAGCAAGGCTTGCTTTGAGCCAGCCAGAAGGACTGGTCATATATGGAGAGACAGAAGATTGGGAAAGTAGACATTCTGCATTGTGGGGAGTACCATGACTAACGGGACAGAGACAGAATAATCATGGTTTATGTGATACGGTATGCTCTCTGAAGAAAAAAAGTATAAATATTACATACATACGTACAAGTTGAATCTCCATTTAATCAATACTTTAAGTCTAGAGAATCCAGGAAAGAGTAAATCAAACCCTGATTTGTAGCATGTGTAAACACTCACACAGAAAATTTAACCATTGGCTCCCGTGAACTGACTACCACGAACTGTTAATATGATCTAGTGACTGTGTGGCTTTGGGCAAATCCTTTAACCATCCAGTGCTTTACCACTAGAAGGACCAGAATTGAAGAAGACCTTGAAGGACCACACCACATCAGCTGATGGAATGCATTTTAAAAAATCCATAAGGCAAAGAAGATAGAATAGAATGAATGTTTTTATTTCAAAGTAGAATTATGTTATGTGAATTGATGTGTTAAATGTTAAGACTCTAAATTAAAGAACAATTCCTGAACTGCATTGATGTAGGGACCGTCCTCATTTCAACATTTCCTATGTTGCCAAATGATAAAAGTATGCTTCCTAATGGATGAGGGAAGACATTCTTCTCAGTGGTCTGTGAGAAGTAGGAAGGAGCTCAGAGTTTGGGGGCTATATCACATATTTCTAGATTACCTGTTCCTCTAGGTTCATCTTTATTTCAAAGGCAATTTTACCCATATGGTTTTGATGAATTTAATGTAGCTCCTCTTGCGTTTAGTGGCCAATGGAACTCCCTTATTTGTCATAACTACCCAGAGAGCCATGTGATTCTGTAGACTGAATTAAAAGGACTGCACCATTTGGTTTGTTGAAGTTTCTATCCAGATTACTGTGTGTGTGTGTGTGTGTGTGTGTGTGTGTATTTTCGTTTTCAGTCTTTCTCCCTGATCTTGCAAACATGAACTCTTCCCTTTGATTTTTATAACTTTCAATAAAAGGTCATTTTTTGCTATTGTACTGTGGTTTCTGTTAGTTTGCTGCCTCAGGATTTGAACTGAAGTCCTTGGCTTGGTTGTTGGATCATGGGGCCTTCACATTGGGGCCATGCTATTGTTTGGAACATAAAGAGGAGAGGAGGAAAATGTTTATTTGTATTTAAAATCGGCTTCATCTGTGAGGTTGTGCTTAATTTGATGTAGCTCATCTTATATTGAGTGGCCTGTAGAATTCCCTTATTTGTCATAACGGCCTAGATATTGTTGTGATTTTTAGATTGTAATCTAATCATAATACTATTAACTAAAAAAAACGCTCGAGATGCTATCAAGCAGTCATTTAGCAGTAGTGGCTTTCTGCCCATGGGAGGAAGGGGCCCATGAAGACTGGGTGGCGAGTATTCTAAGGCTGGGAGGATGGAGGCTAAAAAATAAAAATGGATTAGATTTGAAAGCAGAAGAGAATGTGGAACGGGTCCTGTTTCTTGTTGCTTTCCATTTGCCCCAAGCAGAGGCTAAGGGCAGAGTTAATAGGCTGGTTTCACAATGGCAGCTGCAGCTACAGGACCTAGAATAAGGGAAATTGTCATAACCCCAGATAACAATATCATCTTCCAGTATCTTTTCACATAGTCTTAAAGCTCCCCCTTTTCTCCTATGATTCTTACTATGGCAATGACTGTAGCATATACTGTTGTGAGCTGGTCCTGAAATGTTTTTATACTCTCTAGTAAACGCTGTGGGAGGAGTGTGTTTGCTCATGATGGTTATAGGGAGATACCAAATTTAAAAAAAAATCATTTTCTTTTGATGTAGTCAGTGTATTCTATTTTACGATCAAACTTAAAAAAGGGCCTTTTGGAATTCCATTTTCAGTGTTCCTATTTCATTTTCAAGATCATTCAAAGCATTAGCATTATTTTTGCTACCTGTTTCATTATTAGATGGCCCCTCTAGAGTTGATGTTAAGTGTAGATTTTCGGCACCATCTTATACTTCAGCTTTTTCCTCTTTCAATTTCAGTCACTCCTCAATTCCCCACTCTTATTTTGTCTAATCTGGGCTTAGGAATGAAGCTGTTTCTTACAATAGCCCTGCATTGATCTGTAATACATTGTTTTGTACCTCATTACTTATGATATCGTTGATGAAAAATGGCATGGAGTCCTTTCCTAGAATGGAGAAGATGTTTCCAGTTTTTGTAATAATGCATTCCTGGCACATAATGAAAACATTCCCATTTTCAGTCCATTTCCTGTACCTCCATGGTGTGCTTACATTAGAGGTTTTTGTCGTCAGCACCACGGCCTTTTCAGCAAGATTGGGGAGACTTGGCTCTTCTGATTTGTTCCAGTATGGGAGGATTAGGAGTAGTGGTAGTTGTGGCAATAGTAGTATTAGTAGTAGTAATAGTGTGAGTTGTAATAGTAATGGTACTACTAGTACTGGTAGTAGCAATAATAGTATTAATATTGGTGATAGTAGTAGTAATAGTATTATTAATATTGGTGGTGGTGGTAGTAGTAGTAGTAATGGTGGTGATGCTAGCAGAAGCTAGCATTTATAAAGTACTTTAAGATTTGCAAAACACTATATAATTTTGCTTATTTAGTCGTCACTGCAACCCTGTACTATTATTAACCCCATTTTACAAAGAGGTTAAAATGACTTGCCCAGAGTCACACAGCAAGTAAGTATTCGAGGCAAGATTTGAACTCAGGTCTTCCTGATTCCAGGTCCAGAGTTCTATTTACTAGGTCACCACTAGGTACTAGGTACCAGACCCCAGAGAAGTGTCACTCACTTTATTGTCCTCTTGATTATACTGAGTAGAGCCAGCGTGGGGCTTTGGGTAGTCCCATTGCCCTGGCTAAGGGGCAAGCTCCATTGGTGATATTTCCAGATCTTAGTTGGCTGGCTTTTTGGGGTTCCCACAGGCTTGGTTTTGGGGGTAAAAAAGGTTCCCTCGTGCACAACCCTGGCTTGTGTACCCTAACTTTGCAGCTCAGATGATGGTCCAGTCTTTGGAAGGATTATTGTTATTATCATGCTTACCTGATGTCACCCATAAACATGGTGCTATCAACAGGTACCCTAACACAGTGGTCCGACTTTCAAAGAGCTGGGAAAATAATTTCAGAGATAAGATATAGACAGAAAAGCTTACTGATGTTAGATAACCATTGTGAGACATTTTACGATAGTAAGTATATGGCTAGAGGGCATATGAATAAGAGAAAAGTACTTAATGTTATGAGGAAGGAGAGACCTTTGTGGCCTGGAGTGGTCAGCGAATGCTTTATACAGAAGGATGCTATGGAACCAACTCTGACCTTTGAGGTAGAGAACCTAGATTCAAGTGCTATTTACTGCCTCAGTGATGTTGGTCCAGCTGCCTCAGTTCCCTCATCTGTAAGGGGAAAGGGTGGGGCTAGATGACTTCTGAAGCCCTTCCCAACTTTAGAGCCATGATCCAAAGAGATCATATTTATAAAGTAAAGAGTGGCCTCCTTAAAAGGCTTTCTTTGCACTTCTTATTAAACTGTAATCACTCAATAGGATTGGCCACAGTCAAACTGAGACCAGTTAAAGACTTTAGCTTGAAAAGGCCAAGGTTCCCCACTACATCCTGGGCCATCTCCATTTGTACTGATTGATATCTGACCAGTGGACCCAGATGGGTCTGGAGGAGAGAGTGAGATTGGTGACTTTGCACAGACCTCCTTCACTTAAAGCCATTTCATTCGCTTGTCATGGCATCACCTCCCTGATGTCATGATCCTCTCAGAGAATGAAGGACACCCAGCAGCAGCATTTGTAAAGTATTTAGCACAGAACCTGATGCACAGTAGGTAGTTAATCAATGTTTCTCCTCTTCTCCTTTACCATTCTCCTCAGGAAGCATGGTTTGAGCTATCAACTTGAAGGATAGTCAGCTGTGGAGAGGCAGAAGAGAAGGGATGGAGGCCATTTTGGATTTGGGTAGCTTCCTGAATGATGATAGAGAAACTAGAATAAGTCTGGCTTTGGGACCTTGGGAGAATCTCTTAACTGTTCACTTCCCTAAGACTGTCCATCAAAGAACAATTGCTGACCTGCATTTTATGGGGAATTTCCTCCTTTAATCATTAGCTACATCAGAGAAATCACAGAACAGCCTCCCTTGTCCTCTTCCAAAAGTATGAGGAGTGGCCTGTGGGATGGGGTGGGAGGGTGGGAGGGAGCCTCAGACTTCTGCCTCTATATCATATGTTTCTAAATTACCTCTTCCTCCAGGTTCATCTGTATTTCAAAAGAAAATTTTACCCATATGGTTTTGATGAGTTTAATGTAGCCCATATTGTGTTTGGTAAGAAAAATTTGCCAGATGACAAATGTGTATTAAAAAAAAAAAAGGATACACTGTCTGCTTTCTACTTTATGTAACCAAGAGTACACTTACATTTATTTTGAGTTTAAAACATTGAAGGTCTTCCCTGAATTCAAGAGCAGGTTTGTTGAAAACAGAGTTGCAACTTAAGAGTCTCTAAGTGAGATATGGTCTAGGACTTACTGATCTGAACCTGTTCTAAGTATGGCAGAATGGGACCTTCTCTTATTAGTACTAATAAAATCATTCTGCTAAATGGCAACCATCAGGAACTATCAACAAGAACTCTATTCTCCTAAATTAGTGGGAAGAGAAATAAAAATGCTTCCCTGAGTTTCAACCTAGCTGCAGTTGACATATTGTCTGCTAGGAGTGTGAGAGTTTGGAAATAATTTTTCCCATAGCATTTCAGTTTTAACTTTCATTAGAATCAGAGTTTTTGAGCCGGTAGGAACCTTCAGACACATCTTTTTCAGCCCTACCTCTCTCCTGGTTTCATAAAAGAGGAAAATGAAGGGGCCTAGAGTCTACTTAGGTGAAACAATTGATCCAGGGTCACACAATGAATTTACTGGTCAGCCAAGAATTCAAACTTGGTTTCTGAAAAGTCAGGAACAGGTTTGCAATAGGGAGCAGGGAGAATGAAGGCATTATATTCCAAAGTCATGAATAAATTCCAGACTACTAAATTTGTACCTTTGGTTGATATATCCCTTTAAAGAGAAAATTCTTCATATTCAATAAGTCAAAGGTTCTTGGGACCTCTGGAACCCCTTCTGTGGGTAGATTTCATGGGTCTATGAACTTGGATAGTACACAAATTACATTTTATTTGATTAGCTTTTAGTTTTTCTTGTGATGCTGTTTTATTTTATGCATTAAAAACACTCCAAGTAATAGTCAGTGGACTTCACTAGACTTGTCAAAGGGCTTCATCATACAGAACCCCTAAGATGAGACAGGGGAGGTGTTTGTGTTTGTGTGTGTGTGTGTGTGTACTTGTCTATACATTTGATTTTAATTCAATAAACTTTTATTAGTAGTGCCTAATGTGTGATTCTGAGAGTTTGGAAGAGGTACAAATTGCAGCTACGAGACAGTCTCTGCTTTCTTGAAGTTTACAGCTTAGAAAGGTGATAGGAAGTGTTCATAAATAATTATGATGCAAAATTGTATGTGATAGGTATGTACCAAGAGTCATAATTAGCATGAAAAGTACCCTCAAATCATCTTTTAAAGATAAATTCAGCTGGGGAATATAGAAAAAGATTCCTGCATCTGGGATCCTATGCATAGAAATCTTGGGGATATGACTATTGTGCTGCAGGGAGAGAAGGAGCTCACCCGGGGCGCATCAGCTGAGGGAGGAAGGCTATGCCATCTGGTACCTTTACTATTTTAACTAATTTTTCTTCTTAACTAGATATTAAGCTTGTTTGTTTCTGTGCTGCTGAAGGAATAGTTAAGTGCTGTCCTTTCCTGGCATATTTGAGCCAAATCACTTATCACCCCTCTCTACCAATCCAGCTGTGGCTTAGGCCACCTTTGATAATGGGACCACCGCAAGTAAATCTTTTTTAGACAATCAGGAATTAAATTGTGTAAGAAAGACTCTTGTACAAAGAAAAGGAAATAATCTTTTACTGATTATTAACTTGCTTTTTATCCCTATGCTTTGTTTAAAAATAATTATTGATATCTTGACTTTCTCTGCACTTAATTTTCCAATCTGTCCTCCTCACCTCTGCAGTTCAGAGTCATCCCTTTCTTTTTAAATGTTTTATTGCAATGTTGTCAATGTCCCTGTCTCTTTCAATGATGACACCCCACTACCCCCACCAGAGTTAGAACTCTCATAACAAATGAGTAGTGAAGCAAAGGAAATCAACGCATCTTTCATGTTTGAAAAGTATGCCTCAAGCTCTGCCTATGGCCTCTACCTCTCAGTTCGAAGGGATGCTTTTTGAGCTGTTTCTCATGGTGTTCAGTGAGCAACTCTCCCTTCTCTGTATTTTCCACTTACCCCCTCCCCTCAAAGACTATGATGCTGGTTGTATTGACTTGCTGGACTCTAGGTGGGTTTATTTGCTGTATCTTTTCTCAGTTTTATGTTAAAGAGAAAAGAGGCCCAAGTTGTATCACTCGCTGCTTTGGCTAACAGTCACAAGGCACAAGGAATTTCTACTCTTAGACATGAAGAATACACCCTCCATTTATACTGGCACACAACTCAATGCCTTCTTTTTTATCTCTTTGTAGCTTTGAAACAAAGCACAGAAGCGGAACCCATTGAGAAACATCTGTAGAGGTAAGTGTATTTATTCCACAGCCTTGACAAACATTGCCTTATGACATTGATTTTTTCTCTTATTCAGGGATTTAAACACTCAGCTTAAAGCAAGAGCTTATAGGACAGCTTCCTGAGCTGTCTGCTTGTCCCCCACAAAGGTGTCTGGAAGGAGGAGAGCAAGGCAATGGGCTGAGCCGGGGAAAAGGCAGCCCTGACTGCTGACGTCTTCTGTGTCCTCAGTGGAGTTAAGACATTTCCTGGAAGCCAGATTTGCTAAGATTAATGCGAGGTAGGGGAAAAGGAATGTGCTGGCATTGCTTCCAATCAAGAGTCAGATAAAACTAGCTGGCCAAATAAACTGCAAAGTGGTACTTTAATAACGATCTGGTCATTATCACAGTATGCCTTGGTGCATGTAGCGTGTAGGACCTATCAGGCAGGTAGAATAAAGGGAATTGATCAGAAATGTCTTAGCAGGAGAGCTGAAAGGAACTTTGGAGGTTATCTGTCCAAGCTTCCTGTTTTACAGGTGAGGAAACTGAGGCCTAGGGAGGTAAAGTAATTTATACAGATGGCAAGAGGTTGAGCTGGGACTCAAAGGATGGTGTACTGGATAGGACACTGGATTTGGAATCAGGAAGACATGGGTTTCAGTCTTGCCTAAATACTTATGAGCTATGTGACTCTGGGCAAGCTAAGTGTTCTAGGGGATTAGGCTCCTGGCTTGGAGTCAGGAAAACTGAATTTGAATCCAGCCTCAGACACATACGAGCATTGTGACCTTGGGCAAGTCACTTAACCTCTATTTGCCTCAGTTTCCTCAACTGTAAATTGGGAATCATAATAACACCTACATTCCAGGATTGTAAATGAGATAGTCATTGCGAAGCAGTTAGCACAAGGTGTGTGCACATAGTAAGTATTATATAATTATATATTAGCTATTGTCATTATTATCATCTTTTCACTTCTTGGTGTCTCAGATTTCACATCTATTAAAACGTCATGTGGTTGGTCACTTTCAGCTTTATGTCTATGGTCCTATGATCTACTGACTCTGAGTAAAGTCTTCCTTCTCTTGTCCTGTCTTGGTCACTGTGGAGTCTTCAGTGGATGAAAAGAAAATGAACCCTTAAACATAAAGCCACCGGAATAGCATTGGAGCCAACATGGTGTGAAACATTGCAGTTGGGCTGGTTTTTACACGGAAAAAAATGTAATTGTTTCCTCTTTGCTAGGTATATTTATAAGCATATGGCAGTACAGCATTGTTCTTTGATTCATGGTTTAATTTCTGTTCCGCATGAAGTATTTTAATTTAAAGAATTCATTGTAAGGAATTATAGGGTTGCAGTTTTTATAGAGAGCCTTTGGTGGCCAGGGTGAAATATGCCGTAATTTTGCGTTTGTTTCCATCATCAGTTACATTCTTGGCAATTTGGGTTTTCTGCTATCATTTTTATTATAGTTATTGTGGTAGTGATTACTTTAGTTAAGGTTGGAAACCTGGTTTGATTTAGCCTGTATTTTCAGTTACTCCTAACTTTGTGGCAGGTCAACCTCTGGGACTGAAATGTTCAATGTTCATTTTGAAAAGAACGGTAATTTTATGGGGAAATTAGAGAAGCCTCTTTTGAGTGGAAATGTGAGCTATAAAACTGTGTGTTGAGAATGGGCTTCAAGGAGGCCTCACTTGTAGGGCCTAAAAACCTTATGAGGCCAGAATTTGTTTGAAATTAAGATATGGGACTTGGGGAGAGGGCAGGACATGATCATTATCTTCAAATATTTGACATGTGGAAGAGAGATTCATCTTGTTCTTACCATGAGAGCAGAGTTAGTCATAATGCACAGAAGTTAGACTTTCTCCCCATTCAGGCTTTCCAAAGGTGGAATGAGCTTGGAAAGTAGTGAGTTCCCTGCTGCTGGACATCTTCAGGTAAAGTCTGGATGACCACTTATGGGGTGTATTGGAGAAGGGATTCTCTTTGGGACATTAAATGGCCTCTGAGATCCCCCCTAAATCTGAGAAATGGTAGTTCTGTGAATATTACATGGTTTGCTTAAGGGTGGAGAGAAATCTCATTTAAAATAAAAACCCTTAGGCCAAGTTTATGCTACAAAAATTTTGCATTTCTTGGGATGATTTCTCAGATGCTAGCTGGAGAACTTGGTTATTGAAGTGTTTAGTCACTTACGGGAATGAAAATTCTTGATTATGATAGTTTTTGTCCACAAATCCCAAGAAATTTTTGGAGCTAATGGTGATGATTTGGTTGAACCCTTGTTCTTAAAGGATTGTTTTTTGATTCTGACCTCAGAATTTTAGGATTGAGACATTGACACTCCATTTCTCCCACTTTCGTTTGGATTTGGGAAGTTGTAAAGTATACTTACGTGTCTCTACATCGTATACTCTGTATTAGGTTTAAAGTCATTTGAAAAAGTGGATAGTAAGTGCTTAATAAATGTACTTTTCATTCTTCCATTCATTTGGGTGCCCCATCTAGATGCAAAACTTCCTGCCCAATCAAAAACCACCATGATGTGGAGGAATTCACAAAAATAAGTTAAAACCCCCAAAGATTTCTCCTATGTTATGTCCCTTGTAGGTAGAGTCTTATCAGTGTGAGCAGAAAAGGACATAGTAATTACCTAGCCATTATCTAATTACATGGCCAAATGGTTTCATTACCATTTGTTTTAGCCATTCTCACTCTTTACTGTGAGGAGATCATGCTGGTTGGACAAGATGATCCTCTGAGTCTTCTCTTCTCCCTCTGCAATTCTGTGGACCAAGTCCAGTGAACTCATCAGTGATGAAGACTGCTGACCCCTGCACACAGGAACATTTTCCTCAATCTGGGATGCTTCCTATGCATGCTTTTTGAATGACACTCTTTGGGGGAAGAAACTTCCTTTGAAGCTTCAAGATAGCACTTCAAAGATACGGAAGATTCTTGGTTCTTGAAGTAGATGATAAAAGGAATTGTCCAGTAATATGAGACTCAATCAATTATTCAATCAATTGGTATTTATTAAACATCCTCTAAGTGCCATCTACTGTTCTAAGCACTGAGAATACAAACGCAAAAGTGTCTTTGCTCTCATGTTTTCCAGGAGAGCTGAAACTCATGAAAATGAAAGTGGGCACTTTGAAATTTTGGCATCAGCATGATGCTGTTTACATCATCTGTGTTATGTATTTTGTTTTGTTGGATGCTCAAAATTCTTAAGAAACTCTTTTTAGAAAGACTGTGGGAGGCTTATACATATGGGAGTTAGAAGTGGAAATTGACTATATGATTTGAGTAAGGTTTATAGATTTAAGAGTAATATCTTTTAGCCATTATTACCCTTTTTGCTAAAGTATTTATTCACAAATAGTTGGACCTTATGTATTCTATTACCAATATGGAGAGAACAATATTTTCTTGCTGCCATAAAATTTCTTAGTGCTGCTGCTGCTGTAAGTTCAGAGCAACTGTCTTCTTCTTCCTGCCGTGCTCTGGGTTATCTTTTGTTGGTTTTTTTTTAATACCCCAAGAACAAGTGAAGCAATTGTCTAACCTGTTTTTGTTTCATAGGAAAAAAATGGATCTCAGAGTTGAAGGAGACCATAGAGTTCATTTAGTTTAATAAAAAAAATTAATAAGAGACGATGTTAATGCAGCCATTTAAGGTTCATGCTGATTGCTTCCTTTTTCTTGGCCTTCACTAACCATTCTTTTAATAATGTTATAAAGTTTTGTCAGATTCATCTTGAAGTCAGATTACTTTTCCTGTAGGTTACTAGTCCCACTCTCTTCCTTTTATTTCTTGAGAAAAAGGAATAGTGTTTTCCATTCACCAACCTCGTGGCACCCTTAAAGTTGATATTACATAGTGTCTGGTGGGTGATGAATGAAAGATGCAGCCAAGACTATCCCAGATGGGTCTTATTACTACAGATTTTCCTAAAGCCAGAAGGCTGACCCTTAGCCAATAGGGAGATATTAGGCATAGCAACAGTGTCCCAGGAAAATAGAAGTTTGGGCATATACAGAACTCCCTTGGCTTCCTTCTCTAAGGTCAGAATCCTAGGAGAAATACACAGGTGTATAGGTCCATAGCAGAGAATTCTCCTCCTTTTAGCCCTGTAATTCAGCCATACCCTTCCTGAATCCTTAAAACTTACCTTGATCCTAGTAGTTTTGCAAAGGTACTTTAGGTACCTTTAGTACACATAGTGCCAACGTAGCAGTCAGTCTGCAGCTACTATTAACAATGAAGTCTACTACTCATTCTCTTGAAATCAGTCACAACAAAAAACCCCTGCATCCAGCCTAGTGGTGTGTGATTTGGTGCTGTCCATTGTGGTCAGACCTGAGGGTCCTATAGGTCATAGGCTTTTTATTTCTAACCACTGCTGTACAGGATGCTGACACAACTGAGGGGCCAGGATCCTTACTCCACAGTGCAGACCCTAACAGTTCTCTTCGAATATGGATAGAGCACCAGTGCAGGAGTCAGGAGGACCTGAGTTCGAATCTCACCTCAGATCCTTGACACTCACTAGCTGTGTGACCTTGGACAAGTCACTTAACCCCAGTTGCCTCATCCTGGGTCATTTCCAGTCATCCTGATGAATATCTGGTCACTGGATTCAGATGGTTCTGGAGGAGAAGTGAGGCTGGTGACCTGCATAGCCCTCCTTCACTCAAAATAAAGTCAAGTGCAAATCATGTAATTATTTCTCTGATGGCATGGTCTTCTTCAGCAACGAAGGACGAACACACACCAAGGCAATTTTCTTTGGAAATTTTTTTTGCCCTCCTGCTTACCTCCTCTCTCTAATTTGAATGAGATGGGGCTGACACACAATTTGTACAATCTCCTGGTATTGCTTGCTTATTTCCCAAGAAGGAAATGGTCATCTTTGTTTCCTGATTGTTGACTATAGGCTTTTTTTTTTCTTTTTTTTTACCATCTTTGTGTTCTGTACTGTGTCCTGCATATTGCCAGTGGTTAGTTTCAAAATAATAGTTATTTTTCAGGGCCATCAGAGGAGCACACCCATTGAGAAAAAAACAAAAAACAAACATGATAACTTTTGTAGCAAATTGACATAATCTAGGACAAAAACAGTCCCCAAAGCTGTGCAGTATTAAGTTTTATGGATAAACTTTACATTTGTATTATTTTTATGCAAGCCAGTATATGTACACATACATATTTTTGTATGTTAGGAACAATAAATTTTTTCATAGCCTAAGCATTTAAATGAAAGAAATAGGTTAGTGTGTAAAAACATTTGACTTTTTTGTGATGAAGTAAAACCTGCAAGCAAAACACTGATATTTTTGACTCTTTTGATGGGATGATTGGAGTATATACTCTCAGCCCTGAGTCCAGTTGTTTAGTTGTTTAATCCAGTTGTTGGCTAATTAGGCAGAAATAGTTGTCTGTCATTTTCCAACTTTGTAACGTCTTATAGTGAGTCAGATTTAAGTGAAGTGACCTGAATGGGTATGAGATGGATGCCTCTAAAGTCTTTTCTCTCCAATCCTGAACTCTCAGGTGAATTTCATTCTTGTATTGCTAACTACTTTGAGTTTTCTATTTCATAGCTTGTCTACAGCTCACCCCACCTATGGCTGAACTCATCACGTTTCCATCCTCACTGCCATAATAGTTGACATTGGTATGGTGCTTGAAAATATGCAAGGAGCTTGTCTCACAGTGACCCTGGGAGTACAAGTATTATTTATTGATATTTTATTGATTGTTATGGGATAATAAAATGCAAGTTGGAAAAGACCTTGAGAAAACCTATTCATCTATCTTATAAACCATAGGACCATAGGATTTGCAAGTACAGACCTGGAACGGGCTCTTGAAGCCATTTACTGCTTGCTCTGATACATCCCTCCTGCCTTGCCAGTTTACAGATGATGAAACGTTGACTTGAACAGATTATGACTTATCCAAGCTCATGTATGTAGTTGATAGCAAAATCTTCTAATTCCAAATCCAGTGTTCTTTCCATGACATTCTGCTGCTTCCTTTAGAGAGACTGAAGTGATTTACCTATGGATACATGGCTAGTTGCAGAATCAAGATTAAAACGCAGATTTTCTAATTGAAAATGAATTGATTTTTCCTATGTCCTTATTTCTGTCCATGATAGCATCATTTTCTTAATTTCTCAGTTGGGAAAATGTGGAATCCTGTTTTACTCTTCCCTCTGTCTCATCTCTTTTATCCAAGCTGGCACTAATTTCTCTTTATCCTTTCTTTGTTATGTCTCTAGTTACTACCCTAGCTTGGATCTTTGTCATCCTCAGCCTGCATTATTGCAAGAGCATCTTAACTGGTTGGCTTCTTTTGTCTGTCTCCCAATCTAATTTTGGGCCATCTGATTTTTTCTGCATAATATTGATGATGATGAAAATAATATGGGACATTTGTATAATGTTTTAAGATTGGCAAAGCACATCATATGCCTTATCACATTTGATTTTTATAACAACTCTGAGGCAAGTGCTGCAGTTACATAGCTCTAAGTCTCTCTTATTGATTAGACAATACCTATGATTTTAGTGGCTTGAGGATTCTCTCTTTACCAATAGAGATCAGCACTATTTGTTTGTTCCAGTACAAAAAATGTCTGCTTGCCAAAAAGGCTATTTTATGGAAAACTTGCATGGGGCAGGTGATCACATGGTGGTCAGAAGTGATACAAGGATACTGTCAAGGTCTCTGTCAAGAACTTTGGATTTGATCATGCGACATGAGAGACACTGGCACAGGACCACTCAGCATGATGTGCCCACATCAGAAAGGGTGCTGTGCTCTATGAGCAAAGTAGAATTGAGACAACACAAAGTAAATGTAGGATGTGCAAATTTGGAATATCCACTCCAAATGTTCACATGGACTAACTGTGCCCAATCTGTTGGTACAGCGTTCCGAGCTTTTATTGGTCTGATCAGCCACAATTGTATACACTGAAACTTCACTTTAGCATGGTGTTGTCATTTTGGTCTTCATCAAGAAGGAAGGAAAACAGCCATCCAATCTTAGAAGGTTGCCTGGTGCTCTGAGGAGTTAAGTGACTTGCCTTGGGTTAGAGAGTTCAGCAAGTATTAATAACTAGCACTAAAAACAACAGCAATAATGAATTAGCATTTATAGAGCATTTACTATATGCCAGACACTATGCTAAGTGCTTTATAAATATTGTCTTATTTGATTTTCACAACAATTCTGAGAGGTAGGTGCTATGATTAGCTCCGTTTTACACTTGAGGAAACTGACAAACAGAAAATAAGTGACTTGCCTAGGGTTACATTGCCAGTAAGAGTCTGAGGCAGGATTTGAACTCAGCTTTTCCTGGCTCTTAGTTTCCCTGGATTCTCCAAAGTCTCAACTAAAGTCTCCTTAAAACCATCTTTCTCAGTGACTTCTATCCACTACAATGCCTACACCTTCTCCATACTGTCTGTCAATGTTGAATGCCTTCTTTGCTTCTTCAAATCCATCTCAGCCTTCAAGACTCAACTTAATTATCACCTTCTCCACAAAGCCTTGACAAACTACTGGAGTTTATCCCCAGTGATCTTGACCTTTCTTGAATTTTTCTTGAATATTTTGTTGGCATCAAGCTTAGTGCTTGACTTCCCTTATTTTTTAAATTTCTTGGGACACTTTCCTTGGCCCTGCTCTTTGAACTTGTCTCACTCTCTTTTGTATCACAGTTATTATTATGTGTCTTTTCCCACTAATAGAATATAAATTCCTTGAGAGAAGGGACTGTTTTACAAATGTCTGTCATCTATGCCTGGCACATAGTAGGTTCTCAATAAATGATTGTTTATTGATGAGTTTTGTGCTATTTGTTACTTTGTAAAAGGTTCATTTTTGTCTCCTTAAGTATATAATAAACTCATTAAAGGAAGGAACCAAATATTAGGTAGTGTGGAGCAATAGAATGAGGGCTAGACTTGGATTCAAAGGTTTCATGGTTCTATTGCTTATTATTGACATGACCTTGGTTGCTTAACTCCCCCACCTCTAAAGCCAAGTGTTTGGTTTCAGTTGTCTCAAAGGTTCTTTGAGGTCCCTTCCAGTTGCAACCCCATTATCCTTTGAATTTAGTGTCTTCTAAGTGAAGTTGGGGGATAACTGGGGTGATAGAATGGATAGAGTTCTGGGTTTGGAGTCAGTAAGACTCATCCTCCTGAGTTCAAATCTGACTTCAGACATTTACTATCCACATGACCCTGAGCAAGTCATTTAACCCTGTTTGCCTCAGTTCTTTATCTGAAAAATGAGATGGAGAAACAGCAAAACACTCCAGTGTTTTTGCCAAGAATACTCTGAATGGAGATCAAGACTTCCCTTCATAGGGAGACAGCATAGTACAGAAAAGAGAACCACAGAAGTAGAATTACATCAGTGCTTAGTGGAGTGCTTTACACATAATGGGCACTTAATAAATACTGACCAAGAAGATGGCAGAGTAGAAGCAAGGACTTCCTAGAGCTCTTCCTCCAAGCCCACCCAAAATCTGTAAAAGATGACTCTAAGCAAATTCTAGAGCAGCATAACCCACAGAATGACAGAGTGAAGCAAATCCCTAGCTCAAGATAACCTGATAGGTCTGTAGGTAGCATCTATCATGCATGTTGGGAGCAGAGCACGGTCTAGTGTGGGTTGAACCAGCACAGATAGGGCCTGAGCAGGCCTGAGAGGACTGAATCATTGGCACCTGTGGAGGTTTCCAGACTTCATGACCCCAAAACATCAAGGACAAATTGGAAGGACAGTGGAAAAAACTTGTTGGGCCCAAGTAGAGTGGTTTGGCCCCAGCCCCAGGGTGGCGGAGGGGGCGGTGGAGCCTGCAGCTGCCACAGCAGCAGGAGCAGTAGCAGTGGCTGTTTCTGGAACTCTAGGCCCACAAATTGTGGGGGTATTAAGTGGCTCACCCCCTCACCCACTAGAAGCAGAAAACTACCTTGGCAAAGAGCTCAAAAGTCAAGTAAATGGCTGGGGAATATATAGAATCTTACTTTGATGACAAGGATGATCAAATTATATAGACAGAAGAATACAACAAAGTCAAAGCTCCTCCATCCAAAGCCTCCAAGAAAAATATGAATTGATCTCAGACCATGAAAGAGCTCAAAAAGGATTTTGAAAATCAAGTAAGAGAAGTAGAGGAAAAATTGGAAAGAGAAATGAGTGATGCAAGAAAATCATGAAAAACAAGTCAACTGCTTGCTAAAGGAGACAAAAAAAATGCTGAAGAAAATAACACTTTAAAAAATAGACAAACCCAAATGGCAAAAGAGATCCAAAAAGCCAATGAGAAGAATGCCCTAAAAAGCAGAATTGGTCAGATGGAAAAGGAGGTCCAAAAGCTCATTGAAGAAAAATAATTCCTTAAAGATTATACTGGAGCAGATGGAGGCTAATGACTTTATGAAAAACCAAGAAATTACAAAATGAAACCAAAGAAATGAAAAAATAGCAGACAATGTGAAATATCTCACTGGAAAACAACTGACCTGGACAATAGATCCAGGAGAGACAATTTAAAAATTATGGGACTACCTGAAAGCCATGACCAAAAAAAAGAGCCTAGACATCATCTTTCATGAAATTATCAAGGAAAACTGCCCTGATATTCTAGAACCAGGGGATAAAATAGATATTGAAAGAATCCACCAATCACCTCCTGAAAGAGATCCAAAAAGAGAAACTCCTAGGGATATTGTTGCCAAATTCCAGAGTTCCCAGGTCAAGGAGAAAATATCTCAGACAACTAGAAAGAAACAATTCGAGTATTATGGAAACACAATCACAATGACATAAGACCTAGCAACTTCTAAATTAAGGGATTGGAGGGTTTGGGATATGATCTTCCAGAGGTCAAAGGAGCTAGGATTAAAATCAAGAATCACCTATCCAGCAAAACTAAGTATAAAACTTCTGAGGAAAAAATAAAATAGAGGACTTTCAAGCATCCTTGAAGAAAAGACCAGAGCTGAATAGAAAATTTTACTTTCAAACACAAGAATCAAGAGAAACCTGAAAAGGTAAACAGGAAAGAGAAATCATAAGGGATTTACTAAAGTTGAACTGTTTACATTCCTATATGCAAAGATAATATGTGTAACTCTTGAGACTTCTCAGCATTAGGGTAGTTGGAGAGATTATATACATATAGACAGAGGGCAAACGGTGAATTAAATATGAAGGAATGATATCTAAAAACATAAAATTAAAGGGTGAGAGAGAAATATATTGAGAGAAGGATAAAGGGAGAGATAGAAGGGGGTAAATTATCTCTCACATAAAAGAGACAAGAGAAAGCTTTTTCAATGGTGGGGAAGATGGGGGAGGTGAGAAGGAAAGAGTGAACCTTATGCTCATCGGATTTGGCTTAAGGAGGGAATAACATGCACACTCAATTTGGTATGAAAATCTATCTTACACTACAGGAAAGTAGGAGGGAAGGGGATAAGGGGGGGTAGCAGGGATGATAGAAGGGAGGGCAAGTGAGACAAGGGGATAATTAGAATTAAACACTTTTGAGGAAGGACAGGGTCAAAAGAGAGAACAGAATAAATGGAGGGCAGGATAGACTGGAGAGAAATATAATTAGTCTTTTATAACATGACTGTTATGGAAGTGTTTTGTGTGACTGCACATGTATAACCTATATTGGATTGCTTGCCTTCTCAGTGGGGATGTGTGGGGAACGAGGAAGGGAGAGAAGTTGGGACTCTAAGTTTTAAAAACTAATGTTAAAAATTGTTTTACATCCAAGTGGGAAATAAGACATATAAGCAATGAGGTATAGAAATCTATCTTACCCTACAAGAAAATAGAGGAGAAGGGGATGAGAGAAGGGAGGGGTATGATAGAAGGCAGGACAGACTGGGGGAAGTGGTAATTGGAATGCACAATGTCTTGGGGTTGACAGAGGGGAGATGGGGAGAAAATTTGGAACTTAAAATCTTGTGGAAGTGAATGTTGAAAACTAAAAATAAATAAATAATTTTAAAAAATGTCCTGCATGGGATCACAAAGAGTCAGACACTACTGCACAATAAAAAGGTATTACTGGTGGAAAGGTAGCACATGAAAGGGAGTAATATGTATCAACCTGGTTGTGAAAGATGTCAAATGTCAAACAGAGAATCTTATATTTTTATCATAGAATAGGGAGCCAATGAAGTTTCTTGAGAAAGGGGGATGGCATGGTCACAAGTCACAAGGGGTCTTTCTTGTATATTAGGGATATCAGTTTGTCTGTTGTGTGGAGGAGAATGGATTGGAGAGGGGACAGAGCAGATGCAGTGAAATCCATTAGAATGGTCTTCTGACTCTCCAGAGAAGAGGTGATAAGGCCCCCAATTTAGTGTGGTGATAGTATGAGTTGGTGAAGGGCATAGATATAGGAAAGGTGGTAGAGATAGAATCAATAAGACTGGATACTTGGCTAGATTTGGGGTGGGATGATAAGCAAGAGAGAAGAGTCAAGGTTGTGAACCTGGATGGGTAGGACCCATCCAGGGAATGCTCTCCTTCTTCACCTCTGCCTCTTTAGAATCCTGGCTTTGCTTCAAAACTGAACTCAAATGTCACCTTCTGTAGTAGGCCTTTCTTAGTCACCCTAGCTGCTGGTACTGTCTCTTTACTTTCCATCTACTCCATTTATAATTTTCCTAGTTATTCACTTGTCCCTCCCATTATAATGGCCTCCTTGAGGCCTGGGACTTGGTTTTTTTTTTCCTTTCTCTGTAACTCCAGCACTTAGCACAGTGTCCAATCAAGCTGATCAAGGTCACATTCAGTCTTTATTCTGTTGCATCAACAGTATATTTGTTTGGTGTATTGAGAAGAGTATGAGCCACAGTCAAGAGATCTGGATTCTGTTTCTGCAGTGAGGCGGCTGCGTTTTGACTTCTATTCTTCACATGAGTTCTTTTCTGTGGACTCACCAAAGTGATGGCTAGTTGAGTCCACAGCTGAGCAAACAAGATTCTTTGAAATTATTTTTATTATTATTTTTCCATTTCTGCTACCCCATCTTGTTATAGGGCAGCATTTCCTATTTATAAGTCAGTAGAGATACAGGAAATTTTGGCCAAGAGTTCTTTCCTCCCTAGGTACGAAATTTATCTGAGAACTCAGAATAATTCTATTTTGTGTTTCTATAGTCCTTTTATTGGAAGATATCAAAAAGGGCTCCTTTTGTGCTCTTCTCAGAAGAAGCAAAGGATTATTAGAGGGTCTTCGGAATGGTTGCACCCTATATCTTATGTGTGCCTTGATGAGTCTGTTTCTTTTACAGTAGTTGAGGATTTCACACTCATAAAGCTCCATGGATATTCATGACTGGTTCTCCATTATGGTCAATCTTCAGTAGTTCCTGATAGATCATGGAAAGCATAATTTCTTTTGAGCAAAGAATGTCACCATTTGGTAGAGAAAATTAAGGGCAGAAATGGTGTAGTTATTCCCTTTCTTCAAAATATCTAGAAAACACAATATTATATTTATTGGCCATTAAAGAGCCTCAATGAGCTCATTTTCTTTCACAGATAGTACTACTCACAAACATTTATTGAGTGCCCAGTGGGTAACCAATATTCTGTATGCATCAGCTGATGCTGAGCAAATCAATTTCCAGTATTTAGACAAACTAGCCAGTCTCTCATGATATACTCCAAGTGCAATTCACCTCACTTCATTTCATTTCAGCCAGCTTTTATTAAGTACCTACTACATGCCAGGCCTTGTGCTGGATGCTAAGGTTATAAAGGCAGAACAAAGTAACAGCAGCAATAGCAATAACACAGGTTAGTAAACAATCTGTTTTTTATGTTAGGGAGTACTTAAAACTGGGAGAGTCTGGAAGGACATCTTGGAGGAGGTGATGTCTGAGCTGAGCCTCAATGGGAGGAATTCTGAGGCCCAGCATTGAGGAGGGGGGGAATTTCAGGGCTGTGGGGGAACAATCTGTGCAAAAACTCAGGGACAGGAGATGGATGGCTATGGACAGAGAATGGAAGTCAGGATGGCTTGAGCATTCAAAGAGCTTGTCCAGAAGGTTGGCTTCTAATGACCAGGCACATCCCTACTCAAGCACTCTAACTCCTTCCAGAAGATTCTTAGCTCCTGGCTTACTTGGTGTGTGTTGCTAGCTGTATGTGCCTCTTTGGAAGATGAGAATGAATAGATATACACCATACTATTATGGGGTAGCAATGGACGGTTATTAGACAAAAGGAAATCCCTTCTCCTGGCCACATGACTCTCAGTCAGCAAGCATCATGATCAACTACTGTGTTTTAGGCATTGAGGTAGGTTGTGTTGGTCTTTTGTTTTTGAAGAGGACTGTGACATCAGAGAGATGATTTTGATGTAACTTGCAGTTGACTTGGGAGGGCTGCGCAAGGTCACCTGCCTCACTTTCTCCTCCAGAATCATCTGGGTCCAGTGGCATGATTTTCATCGGGTTGACTGGAGATGGTCCAGGATGCCATGGGAGACCCTGGCCCTTTTAGGCTAAGGCCTTTGCAGGTTCTTACTTTGAGTGAAGTAAGACCCATTCAGTGCATAGGCCTCTTTAAGAAGACTAAGCTAGGTAGGGTGAGTGGGAAGCTTAAATTCTACTGGAGATGATGAGATCTGGTCCTAAATCCTTTTATGGGATATTTGAGGGCAAATAAAAGTGGTATGTGACAACATCTTTTGCATTTAATCAATAAATAAGCATTTCTCAAGTTCCTACTATGTGTCAGGCACTATACCAATCTCTGGGAATATAAAAATAAAATTAAATAGCGAGAGGATGGTATCGTCCTATACTTGTTAAAGTATTATCTATGACTAGCAGTGAACTGTTAGTCTAACTCTGATGACAGGATTAGGGAACAAAGGAATTTACAAGGGTGAAAAAAACACAACAAAGCCCTTCTTGAAACTTTGATTTTAAGTTTAAACTTCAAGCATAAAAACATTTTGCATTTTGCACAGTAGCCAAGCAGGAAGTTTGGGCCACCTCTGGTTTGGTTATTGATCTGAGAGACCAAGTTTGATTCTGTCCCAACCCTGGGTTACTTTCCAGCATTTAGCACAGTGTCTGGTGCATACAGTAGAGGCATATGATAAACACTTGTTGACTTGGTTTTCTTTGGAAACCTTACTGTCACTGACCACTTATAGATTTTTGAGCCATGTGTTAAATTATACATCTATTAGAGTGTGAGCTGCTTCAGGGCAGGGATCAGCACAGTGTCTGGCACATAGTAGGTGTTTAACAAATGTTTATTGTTGACTTGCTTATGTGACTTTGGGCAAATCAGTTCTCAGGACTCAGTATCCTCATTTGTACAATGACTAGGTGGCTCTCTGAGGTCCCTCTTAGCCCTAGATCTGTGATCATGCTCTCCTACCCTATTAGTCATTGCTGATAGGGGACTATATGTTTGCCACTACTTATTGACTGGAAGGTCACTTCTATGTGCATATACATTTTCTTATATGAATATTGTCTTGGCATCCAACAGCTTGTGGACTTCTGGAGGGCTAAGAGAGCTTCTTGTACAACTATGTTGTTTACACAATACCTGGAAAATAATAATGCACTC